>NW_005370635.1:1001141-1018763 GCF_000412655.1 Myotis brandtii
AACCTGTGACACGCGTGTCAGAGGTGACACGCGAACTCATTTTTTTTGGTTGATTTTTCTTTGTTAAATGGCATTTAAATATATAAAATAAATATCAAAAATATAAATCTTTGTTTTACTATGGTTGCAAATATCAAAAAATTTCTATATGTGACATGGCTCCAGAGTTAAGTTAGGGTTTTTCAAAATGCTGACACGCCGAGCTCAAAAGGTTCGCCATCACTGCTCTAGATGATAGAATGTTGTATATCTGTTCTGTCCACTGTGGTAGCCCCTAGTTACATGTGCCTATTAAACACTTGAAATATATGTAAAACAACAAACTGAATTTTAAATTTAATTTTAGTTAATTTAAATTTAAATATCCATGTGTAGCCAGGGCTACCATATTGAGCAGAGCAGGTCTAGAATTTTACTTCAATGTAAGATAAATATTTTTTTAAATGGCCAATCAGTGCCCAATACAGTTATTGAAGAATCCATCCTTACTCCATTCCCCGCCCCAACCTGTTTTTATAGTTAAGTTTTTTTACATGTGTTTGAGTAAGTTTCTAGGCTTTTTTGTTGTTGTTGTTGATCTGTGTATCCTTAGACCTAGAAGTCTCCACTGTTAAGTCATTATTGGACAACTCTGCAAGATTATCTGCAAGTATGTTCATTTCGGTATTGTCTAAAACAGGGGAGAAACAAATTAAACATGTAATGGAGTTTGATTAGATCATAAAATAAAATTGCATTTAGCCATTAAAATACACGCACATATATTGAGTTGGAAGGATGGTCACATTGGGTTAAGTTTGGGAAGGGAAGAGCAGGCAACTAAATTGTAGGTTTATTATCCAACCTTCACTTTAAAATATGCTCATGCATTCATTAATATCTTTCCCTACCTGAATTTATTTGGTTCCTAACATTTGGTTCCTAATTTATTTGGTGAAAGAGGATAGTGAATTCAGATAATAAGAGATATTGTTATTCAAACCTATCTGGTTCTTGAGTTTTGGATAGAGAGTTGTGAACATTTGGTTAGTAGAGATATCAGAATTATCTTCACAAATTTGCCAAACCTCTTCTCTTTAGTTGTAATAACCAGAGTTTGCATGGTGAGGGAAAAGAGCAAAAGGATCAAATTTATCAGTGGCTTTCACCACTGGTGTGCCACTTCAAGGTTCTTAATCTATATTTTCTTTCTTTTTAAAAATATATTTTATTGATTTTTTTACAGAGAGGAAGGGAGAGGGCTAGAGAGTTAGAAACATCGATGAGAGAGAAACATTGATCAGCTGCCTCCTGCACACTCCCTACTGGGAATGTGCCCACAACCAAGGTACATGCCCTTGAACAGAATCGAACCTGGGACCCTTGAGTCCGCAGGCTGATGCTCTATCCACTGAGCCAAACCAGTTAGGGCTTACTCTATATTTCTAATGTTTGTATGATAACATGTATGTAGTCTTTGTTAGTTTTTTTTTTTAGTGGAAATTTCTATGTGATAGTAATAACTGATATCCCAAGAAACTACATGGTAATGAAACCTTTGAAACTTGATCTTATAAACACATAGGAAATGTAAGGGGTCAATTAGGCAAAATGTAGTTTTTCAAAATAAAAACATTTTGTTTCACTGCTAACTTGGGGACATGGCCTTGCTAGGGACATTCCAGGAGTTAGAAGTGGGTGAGGAGAATCAGCGTGAAGTGAGGCAAAGTAGGTGAAGTAATGAATACAATTAAGAATTGTAATGAATACAGTGTTGGGAAGAATCCAGATAGAAAGCGAATGGAACACTTTCTTTGGTCCAGCAAACACATTCAACCTGGCTTCTCTTTCAGATGCTTCTGAGTTTCAGCTTAAAGATGGGCCAACCCATAGGAGCGGGTAGAGTTCACATGATTCACCCACCAGGTGTTGCCCCAGTTTGGCAACCCCTGCTACTCATTCTTTTGGTTGAGCAGTGACCATTGAGAAGTACCTAATGAAAACGAAAGCCTCAGGTCTCAGGATTTCACATGTTCTGACATGGGTTTAGGGTTGGAGTAGGACAAGCACTTAGAACAGAACCACAAAGTTGGATGAATTTATTATTATTTATTTATTTCTCATATTGGATGAGTTCAGTAACAATTGTGTGAGAAAGCCTGAGCCGAATTGGGCAGGTTTTGAAGTATTTTCATGTTTTTGTTAAAATATAATTTGCCCCATAAAGACCCAAGTCCTACATCATGGGTCATGTCTGTGCTGTTCAATTGGCATGAGTCTTCCTTATTTGTCCTTATTTTTGTTGATGTTGTTTCTTTCTAAATGGCACACACTTTTAGAGCAAATGGATGGTTCTAAAACTTTAGTGAGCATCACAGTCACTGAAGGGCCCCACCCCCAGAGTGTCTGTAACTCTGAGACGGAACCTGGGACTCTGCATTCTAACAAGTTCCCAGGTGGTGGTGGTGCTGCTGCTGCTGGTCTGAAGACACACTATGAGAACCAATGGAATAGTTAGTTTTATCTAAAAACACTGAAACCAAGAAAAAAAATACCTTATATGTGATAGATGACGAATTAAGACAAAAATATGTTTATGATTCAGTTCAACAACTGTACTTGGTACCATACTGTTTACTAGGTGCCAGAGACAAGACTGGAGGATGTAGGTTCTCATGCTGCAAGTCTACAGATTCATAGTGTACTTTGAAAGATAAACATGGTATAAAGGTAGAAATACAATCAAAGGAGCGTGTGAATACAGCCCAAGTCATATGGAGGACATGATGATTTGTCATCTTTAAACACGTTTGCCCCTCCCCAGCGAAGAGCAGTCTCGACTTGCGGCGAGAAAGTATGCTCGTGTGGTGCAGAAGCTGGGGTTCCCCGCCAGATTCCTCGATTTTAAAATTCAGAACATGGTTGGGAGCTGTGATGTGAGATTTCCCATCAGGCTGGAAGGTTTGGTGCTAACCCATCAGCAGTTCAGTAGGTATGATTGTTGTAAAACTTGACTTTGAGTTTGCCAGCATATTAAGTTGGATTATGGGCTGCTTTTACAGTGGATCTTTTAGAAGAAGTATCCTTTCTGTGTGTGTAAAGGCACAGTATGTGAAAGGGTTAAGATGCTGTGCCTAAGTCCTCATTAGTTACCATATATGTTCAATCTTTTGAAGTAATAGTTCTTAAATTAAATTGAGTAGTAACCACCCAGAAAGCTTAGAATTTGTAGTTCTAACAAGCTCACAGGCAATGCCAATGAGCTGCTGGACAGTGGCCCACAAAATACCTTCGATGTAGAGATTTTTAAAACTGTACATCTGGCTTGGAGGTGACGGCAGTGGAGGGAAGAGAAGGGGTATGGGTTGGGTTAGGCTAGTCGGAAGGAGCTGACAGCTGGTGAGGGGAGAAAGGGTTGAAGAGAAGGTGAGAAAAGAATAGTCATAGCATGTTCTATGAAGACAGTTCCATCTCATGTTTGTCCTGTTGGGTCGTTTGAGGGTGGTGGCGGTGGTGGTGGTGGGTGGGTGTGTGTGTGTGTGTGTCCCAGCACAATTTCTTCTGTAGTACTCATATTCCTAGGGGAGTATCTCTAGCCTGCCTGGCTTCTTTAAATGTAACTTTTCATCTCACCAGCAAATGCTACTGCTGATGCTTCTCCCCCTCCTCCCTCTCCTCCCTCCCCTCACTCTCCTTCTCTCTCTTCTGCTCTTCCTCCCCCTCAAGCTACTTTGGGGCTTCTCCCATCCGTCTCAGGCTCTTAGAGAACAGTGCTGGAGTTTGACTGGTCCAGCAGTCGCCAACAGGTGGTCCATGGACCACCGGTGGTCTGTGAGGTCTGAAAGGTTGGCGACCGCTGGACTGGTCAACACCAAATCTCACCTCCCCTTGGGATATATGGGCCTGGGTACTTGCACTGACCTGGAATCACAGATGCTCTTGATCTAGCTTGACCTTAAGTCCTTTTCACTCCAGCACTTTTTCTTCTCTTTGCCTTTGGGCCATTCTTCTGTTTAATGGAGGATGGGGATCATATAGCTGTGCTTTCTCTAGTATTTGTTAGCTTTCTTTTGAGATGTGATCTGAACAGAAGTTTAAAATTTCCTTGTTTCTTCCCTAACATTAAAAAAAAAAAAAATTTAGTTCAGCCCTAGCTGGTTTGGCTCAGTGGATAGAGCGTCGGCCTGTTCGATTCTAGGTCAAGGCACATGCATGGGTTGCAGGCTGGATCCCCAGTAGAGGGCATGCAGGAGGCAGCTCATGGATGTTCTATCTCTCTCTCCCTTTTCCTTCCTCTCTGAAATCAATAAAAATATATTTAAAAATAAATAAAAATTTAAAAAATTTAGTCCATTCTGAGATTTAGCTTTTATAATATTCTTCAGGCAATGTTCTTTTCCCCATGGTTGTATTTTCTTTTTTTCTCTGCATGAACTTCTTTTCAGCATATGCTTATTGAGTGCCCATGATGTACCCACTGAGTTCACCAGGAAGTCCTGCCCTGCCCCCCTTCAAGACATATCGCCTCTTTATGTATCTTTTTCTTTCTTCATTCTTGTGATTATTTGTAGAGTCATAGTAAAACCTCCATTGTTAAGAGTTTGTCAACACACAAACCATCTTATCTTCCAGCTTCTCAACCATGGGCCTCCAGTCTGTCTTTCTCTGAAGCAACTTTTTCTGAACATGTGAAAGATCGCTGCTTGGATTCTAATTAGACTTAGCATTCCCCTTTCTGGCCAGTTAGGGCTCTAAGATGATGTGGGCGCTTCATTTCATCTCTTCTCCACTAACATTGCAGCTCAGATTTAAATCTAGCGCGGGAGTACCCCTTGCCACTACTACCTTCTGAAAGATACAGGTGCCAGCAGGGCAAGAAGAGAATTCATCAGCTGCACTGCTTTTAGCCACATGGAGTGGGCCTATCACTGTTCTATCTTGCCTCTGAGCCAGTTTTATGATCTCATCCATTATTTTATTTTAATTTGGCAAGGAAGCCTGCTTTGTATTCCCACAGCTACCTCATTCGAGTCTCATTCTTGCCTCTCCCAAATGTTCTCCATCAGCCCCCATCCTTAGATTATGGATTATATCCTTGGATTATGTTTGTGACATCGGGCACTCTTTTATCAGCAGGTTTTATCTTTAAAATGATCTTTAATTGCCCGTAGCCCTGCGGGCAACCATGGCACACACCCGTTCAAATTATCAGGTCAAGTTTGCCTTACGTTAAAACCTCAAGTTCATTTGATTTCCCAGGTTCTACAAATTTGTATGTATCAGCATTTGGTAATACAAACATCTTCCTTGTTACTGGAATCTTCTCCATCAATCTTCCTATGATATAATTGTTTTCTGTTTTCCCTGAGCAGTTTTTCCCTTCTCTTTGATTTTAAAGTCAAAGATATCCTGATAATAAACATTTCTTGAATGAGTAAAATCTAGGTGGCTACCAGTTAGCAGATGCTATGGTGACAGTGACAATCAATGCAGCCATGGTCCCTTGCCCTCATGGAGTTCACCATCTGAAAGGGAAGACACACAAACCAAAGACAGTAATGAAATATGGTAACTATGAAGGATGAACTCCCCCTCCACCTGGGAGTGCTCTGGTACCATCAAACAGGTTGACGTAATCGGGGAGGTGTGGAGGTCAAGAAAGACTTCTTAAGGGAAGTGACATTTAAGCTGAGACTTGAACAATAAGTCGAATTTGGGTTGGCCCAGAGATTGGCAGGTGTTTGTTATTCTCAGTCCTCATGAAGTGTTCTTACCTAACCAAAACCTCTTTTTCTTTTTTCTGCCTCAACCTTCTCTTAAAATTGAGGCAGAGAATAAATACAATGAAGTAAGTCTTTAATCAGAAGATTATTTTTCTGGCACCTTAAAACCATGGTTCTGAAAGCCAAATGCAGTACACAGTCATTTACTTACTTTTGTTTTCTCTTATCCCTCTTAGAGTCCTAAGATTCAGCTGGGAAATCAAATGAAAACATTTCCTCTGTGCTCTTTCTAGTTCCCGTGGGGTTTTCCAAGGCTCCAGCTGGTCTCATCGTCTTCCCAGTGTCAGGAAGTGGTTAATGGGTAGAAGTTTTGACAGGCAGAGTGATGTGGTAGGACCACCCACAGCAATTTTGTGTACCTTTGAAGGGCAGCCACTGTGATGTCTCTTCCTGGAGCCAATCGGAGAGTTCACATCTGCTGTTGAATGGGTCTTTGCAGAATGGAATGGGTTTTTTCATGTCACCTGGATTTCCTTAGTTGCAACTATTCATGTGTATTCTAGTGTTCCATTTCTCAGATATCTTCTTTTTCTTATATCTGTTCTCCATTAGCAATTGTTTTAAGAGTAGTTTTTATCAGCTTCCTCTTCCTGACCTCTCTTTTGTAGACTCCTCAAGCTTTTCCAATTCTCTCTCCTTTTTTCCTTTTTGTTAATCCTAGCCCGAGGATATATTCCTGCCCTCCCCCCCCCCCCCCCCCCCGATTTTTAGAGAGAGTGGAAGGCAGGGAGGGAGAGAGAGAAAGAAACATTGATGTGAGAGAGACACATCGATTGGGTGCCTCACACACACACACACACACACACACACACACACACACACACACACACACACACACACACACACACACACACACACACACACACACCCCGACCAGGGCCAGGGATCAAACCTGCAACCCAGCTACATACCCTTGACTGGGAATCGAATCTGCAACCCTTCAGTGCTCAGGCTGACGCTCTAACAACTAAGCCACATTGGCCAGGGCAGCTCCTCTTCTTTGTGCTGGAGTGTGGGGAAGCAGTTCTTAGCCCTATCATCCTTTGCTCCGTGGAGCAGCCAGCTTACTATTTAGTAGTAAATAACAGTGAGTTACTATGTATAGGAACAAATCCTGAATTTTTAAAAATTAGAATAGCTTAGTTTTCTTTCTTTATATAGTACCTGTCCAAAGACAAAAAACAGTGGTTTAGAAAATTTTTTAGGTCTAGCAGCTAAAAATGATAACTTTATCAGCTCATAATGAACATACAAAATATGCTCATTATTGGGGGAACTTGGAAAATTTAGAAAACGTGTTTATGTATTTTTATCAACAGACTTTTTTGGAAAGATGGTGAACATTTAACCAACAAATGTTACTTCTTAATTAATTTATTAATTTTAATAAATTAAATCTGATACCTTAAGTTACCTTAATTTCTAATAGCTTAGGATGACATGCACTTGAAAAAAATATCATGACCCAAAATAAATTCTGGTCTTGACTGGCACAAGCAATTACCTAGGATGTTCAAGACTACTTTATCAAAATGGCCAAAAGGTTTTTGGCAAAACAGCTTTTTAAAACTGCTTTAATATGCAGCTTTAATATATACCGGGTCTGGAATATTATGGGAAAGTAGTTATAGTGCTATTTTTAACTTTTTCCTGTTACATCTTAACAGTTATGAACCTGAACTGTTTCCTGGCCTTATTTATAGAATGGTAAAGCCACGAATTGTGCTGCTTATCTTCGTATCTGGAAAAGTTGTGTTGACAGGTAAGTTCTAAAATTATTTTCTGACTTTCTAAAATTCAGTAGCTATGCGTGTGCTTTGATTTTCCTTTTAAATAGCTTTGTTCACCATTATAAAGTAATTCTATTATAGAATACCTGGGGGGGGGGGGGCAGAAAGGAATATAACAGCGGTTCTCAACCTATGGGTCGAGACCCCTTTGGGGGTCGAACGACCCTTTCACAGGGGTCGCCTAAGACCATCGGAAAACACATATATAATTACATATTGTTTACAGTAGCAAAATTACAGTTAGGAAGTAGCAACAAAAATAATTTTATGGTTGGGGGTCACCACAGCATGAGGAACTGTATTAAAGGGTCGCAGCATTAGGAAGGTTGAGAACCACTGGAATATAACTTCACCCATCAGTCCCAATATCCAAAACAATGTAATTTTTTTGTGTTTTTATGTCATTTTGACATGTATTCATATTTACATCCTGCCTTTTTATTATTAACCATTGTAACATATGTAAAGTGACTCCTTGTTACAAACTCTTTATGAAGGCTTTTAACCTACAACCAGCATGTACCCTGACCAGGAATAGAACCATGACCTCCTGGTTCATAGGTCGATGCTCAACCACTGAGCCACACCAGCCGGGCTAAACTGTTTTTGAAGGGATGTACAATACAGTTCTCCTATGTCATACCAGCAGTGTGTAGAAGTATCTTTTTAAAAATCCTCAGCAGCACTAAAAAACAAAATAACATAAGAGAAAACTTTCTTTTTACAAGTGGGAATTATCTCATTGCTTTAACCTTAATAGTAATCAGAAATAGAAATTCATCACTTTTACTATCTATATATAAAAGCCTAAGCAACTGTTATGACCAAATGACCAGTTGAGCAGTCGCTATGATGCACACTGACCAACAAGGGGCAGACACTCAATGCAGGAGCTTCCCCCTGATGGTCAGTGGACTCCCACAGCCAACTCCCATGGCCGGCCAACCTCCCACGGCCCCTACCCTGCCCCCCTGCCAGCTGGCCCTGATCATCCCCTATCCGACTGGGCGAGATGCCCTGATCAGCCCTGATCACCGGCCAGGCCGAGGGACCCCACCTGTGCACAAATTCATGCACCGGGCTTCTAGTATCCAATAAAGATCATTTTAGCTTTTGTAAATAGTGGGTACGTAACTTACTCCTTTTGTCCACTTAGTTTTTATTAGTTTTTTCCCCCCTAAAGATTTGTATGCATTTAAAATAATTACTCTTTGTTATATTTTTCCAGTTGACTTATCCTATATAATAAAAGGCTAATATGCAAATCGACTGAACGGTGGAACGACTGGTCACTATGATGTGCACTGACCACCAGGGGACAGACGCTCAACACAGGAGCTGCCCCCTGGTGGTCAGTGTGCTCCCTCAAGGGGAGTGTCTCTTAGCCAGAAGCCAGGGTCACAGTTAGGGAGTGCAGCAGCGGTGGTGGGGAGTGGGCCTAAACCATCAGTCAGACATCCCCCAAGGGGTCCCAGACTGTGAGAGGGCACAGGCCAGGCTGAGGGACACCCCCTCCCAGTGCATGAATGTTGTGCACCGGACCTCTAGTATATACTAGTATATATGATATCACTTGGGAAAATAAAATGTGTAGTAATGACTTGGTGTAAGAATATAATTAGGAAATCCAAGTAGAATTGGAAATTGATATTTGGGTTGCCTAACGGGTAGGATAAGCTTACAAATTCTTATTGAGAGATGATAGATGTTTAATAAACTTTGAGTGCTTACTAGAAAACATACATTTTAGCTGCTGAAGATATAAAAGTGAATATAACACATCCCCATCTCTAGAGCAATAAAATGGCTTAGATTTTTTTAATAGCTTAGATTTTGTAAAATGTCAAGGTTCAAAAAGGACTCTTTACAAGCCTTCTGCCGGAAGCCAATTCTAGCATGTCATAATTTCAAGAGTTTCATCGAAAGGTTGATGGAACTTGGGGACTCAACAAGGGCTGAGTCACATATGTTATCAGCTGTTGGAAATGGCTAAAGGCATTTCCCCAAACCTGAAAAGGGATGATTGTTTGCTGCCAGACAGCTCAGGGCATCTTAATCTACATGTTATTGCCTCCTACTGGCCAAACACCTGAACAGCCATAGGCTAATTCTTCCAATCTGACAATGGACTCAATATAGAAACCCTGACCCTTTGAAGTGTATATCTCTGCCTCGCCTCAGGACAATTTGTGTTAATAAAAAGCATGGGGTCCTGAGATGAGGAGATCCTTTTAGCTAAACTCCTCTGACCCCCAAATGCCTTTCAAAATTATGCTTCGTCTCTGGACTCTTTAAGTTACACATACACAGCCTTTTTCCAGATTGCTGAACCCTTCTAGATGCTGGTACAAGAACCCCGGCAGCCTTCCCTTACTTAACTCTTCATAACAACCCTATGAGAAAGACTATTGTCCTTATTTTATAGGTGAGGAAACTGAAACTCAGAAGGTAAACAATTTGCCTGTGATTTCAGAGCTAGTTAATGGTAGAGCTGGCTTTTGAGCTCATATCATTTGATCTCAAAGCCAGTTTTTTTCTGCAGTCCACAAATCACAGAATTTCCACCTCAGTCACCAAACTTAGGAATTCTGTTTATCCCCCAAAGTGGTGGTCATTATAACTGAAGGAAAAGACTGGTAAGTTTTGCTTAAAAGGCAAGAATCACCTAATCGAAGTCTGGTGCTACAAATTGGGATGTTTGATTATTGATTGATTATTCAAAGAAGTATGGGGCCACTTTAGGGTTCCTTTAAGTTTTTTGTTGTTTTGTGGGGGGTTTTTGCTGTATTTTTAAATGTATTTTTCAATTATAGTTGACAATTTCCCTGATGAACATCTTTTCGTGTGTCTGTTGGCCATATGTATGTCCTCTTTGTAAAAATGTCTATTTATGTCCTCTGCTCATTTTCTAATATAATTGTTTGCTTTTTTGATATTGAACTGTATGAGTTCTTTATATATATTGGATATTTGCCCCTTATTGAATATATTATTTTCAAATATCTCTCCCATTCTGTAGGTTGCCTTTTTGTCTTTTAATGTCTTTTCTTATTTGTTATTCTTAGAAAATCTCATATATAGTGATTTCAGAGAGGAAGGGAGAAGGAGAAAGAGAGAGATAGAAACATCAATGATGAGAGAGAATCATTGATCGGCTGCTTCCTGCACACCCCCTACTAGGATTGAGCCTGCAACCCCGGCATGTGCCTGATGGGCATCCAACTGTGACCTCCTGAGTCATGTATGGGTTGATATTCAACCAGCAGGGCAGAAAATTTCATTTTTGACTGGACTCTGAGGTAGAAGCCCTCAGAGAGGACAGCATATGTCTCTTGGCAATCTGTTCCTGGTATTTTTGTTTGGGTTCCTTCATTCTCTTAGCAAAAAGTTTAGCATACTCATTTTTCTTAGGATGCTGTTTCTTCAGAGCAATAGGCCAATGTTTGTGTTGCAGGACATGTGGAATAATAAGAAGCTGAATATTGGGTGCTTTGGTCCTGGGATTCTTACCTTCTTTGTTTAGGGGCTTTCTCACAACATAGTGGTGGACATCATGGTCTTTAGAGAGATTGAAAAGTTTGAAGATCCTGATAGCTCTTTTGGGCCCCAGGCAATGAGGCACAGTAGTATCAGTGAGACCAAGAATATCTCTCTCTCCTTTGTTTACAATGATCAAGTTGAGAACACTGAGATAGGCATCCACAGTGCAGCCCCGAACAGATTTGCACTTTCTTTCTCTAGTCCTCCTTGGTCTATAACAGGAATGCCCCTTACTCAGAAGCAAGCCATTAGTCTGCCTCATGGGAATCCTTGTTTGTCATTCCCACCACTGACTGGAACCACATAACCCTTCCATTCTTCTCCCAGAGCGTCAGCAGCAACTTCTGTGGCCATAGACTTCTCGTAAAAGGTATGGCATTTGCATTCATCTTCAATGAGCTTCTGGCAGCCAGTGGCTGGGAAAGGGATGTTCAGTTTCATCCTAAAGCAGCCAACAGCTTATGAGGCGCCATGAAAATAGGGTTGCCTTTTTGTTTTGTTGGTGCTCTCCTTTGTGGAGCCAAAATTTTATGGGTTCAGGTCTTACATTTAAGTCTTTAATCCATGTTGAGTTTATCCTTGTGTATAGTGTAAGAAAGTTGTCTGTATTCATTTTTTTTGCACGTCTTTCCAGTTTTTTCAACACCATTTACTGAAGAGACTGTCTAAACTCCATTGTACATTCTTGCCTCTTTTGTCATTGATTGAGTTTATTTCTGGGCTCTCTGTCCTGTTCCATTGATCTATGTGTTTGTTTTTATGCCAGTACCAGGCTGTTTTGATTTCTAGAGCCTTGTGGTATAGTTTGATATCAAATAGGGTGATACCTCCAATATTGCTCTTCTTTGTCAAGACTGCTGTGACTATTTGGGGTCTTTTATGGTTCCATATAAATTTTAGGATTATTTGTTCTAGTTCCGTGAAAAGTGCCATTGATATTTCGGTGGGGATTGCATTGAATATGTAGATTGCTTTGGGTTCCCTTAAAGTTTTGATGCCAGTAATTTCATTGAGGAAACATTTAACTAACCTGACAAAATCCGCTTATTTTAACACCCGTTTACAACATTGCCAGTTACAAATCCTGGCAATGTTTATTTGTTGACTTTGGGTGCAAAAGAAGGAACTCTGGATACACAAGAACTTCTCCCATAGCTGCTATCATTATCCAAGGGAACTTCAACTTCTTGGGCCCCAGTATGAAGTGAAGAAATTGTACTAGATAATCTCCCTAAAGCCCTTTGTGTCTAAAGCAGTGGTTCTCAACCTTCCTAATGCCGCGACCCTTTAATACAGTTCCTCATGTTGTGGCGACCCCCAATTTCATTGTTACAAACTGAACATAATTAAAGCATAGTGATTAATCACAAAAACAATATGTAATTATATATGTGTTTTCCAATGGGGTTAGGCGACCCCTGTGAAAGGGTCGTTCGACCCCCAAAGGGGTCGCGACCCACAGGTTGAGAACCGCTGGTCTAAAGGTTTCCTATGATAGAAAAGAATGATCACTCTCAATGTCTGGTCTCTCTTGGCAATGAGTGTTTTCTGCTCACCAGAATGTTATAGTCTTTGGGCTTGAATGCAATGCTCTTAGGTATGATTTTTTCCTTGTTGCTAAAACTGCATTGCACAATTACTCAAAATTCTGGACCTAGATACTCTATTCCTCAATGAAATGTAAAAAGAACCTTAGTTTTGGTATTTGGGGGGATGCGGGGCGGGGGAGAGGAGTGGGAGTGTGCTTGCTATACACACTTCACTGTCTGCTAACAAGAAGGCTATTCTATTCAAATGTATTCAGAAGCCCCAAACGTCCATCAAACCAGAGGCAGGGAGTCTCTTTTCTTTTAAATATGCAGTAACACAGTACCGGTGTTTTATTTCTTCTCCAACCCACTCTTCGGTTTCTACAAAACCATTCTCTTTAGAAACTAAAATTTCAGTGTCGTAACAAAAATCTGCTGAGACAGGGTTTCTCCTGCCACAAGGGTTCAGAGTTTCTGTTATCTGTGCCAATAACTCACCTTCGTCCCTCCCCCACAAGCTTGAGGGTGGAGACTGACAGATAGTAAACGCCTTGGCAATGAATAAGTAACTTTTCCCCCTTATCTCTCAAATACTTAAGCTCATAAAAACTTCATCGTTGATTCTTTAAAAACATTTTAAAGAATTTATTGAAGTAGAATTCACATAACATAAAATTAACCATCTTAAAGTGAACAATTCAGTGACATTTAGTACATTTATAATGTTGTACAACCGCCACTTCTGTCTAGGTCAAAACATTTCCATTACTTCAAAGTAAAATCCCTTTCGTTAAGTAGTTTCTCCCTATTCCTCCCTCCCACTAGCCCCTGATAACTACCAATGTGCATTCTGTTTCTGGAATTATCTATTCTGGTTACTTCATATAAACAGAATCATACAATATGTAACCTTTTGAGTCTGGCTTCCCTCAGGTAGTTTTTGAGGTTCATCTGCATTGTAGACTGTATCAGTACTTGATTCCTTTTTATGGCTGAATAATATTCGGCTATATATGTACACCACAGTTTTATATCCAGTCATCTGTTGATATACACTTAGGTGGTTTCCCTTCTTGGCTGTTTTGAATAGTGCTGCAATCAACAGGCATCTACAAGTGTGTTATTGAGAACCTGTTTTTAATTTGGGGGGATACATACCAAGAAGTGGAATTGCCAGGTCGTGTGGTAATTCTTATTTTAACTTTTTTTGAGGAAGCGCCAAACTTTTCTATAGAGGCTGAACCATTTGACAGTCCCCTCACCAATGTCTGAGGGTTCCTATTTCTCCATAGCCTTACTAACATTTGCCATTTTTAAAATGATAGCTCATCTTTGGTTCTGAATGCTGATTTCTACCCGTTTCTCAAATCCGATGATCCTCCTTTTGGTAATTCCCTGTGATTAGTCCTGTAATTAAACCAGATAGCCACAGGTTATTTCTGTTCTCTTGCTGAGCCTTCCTCCTCTCTAACGTTTGTAGCTCCCAAGGAAGCCTTTATCAACTTAAGCTATTTTCCATTCCTCTTCATGCTAAGTTTTTATATTCCTTTCTCTAATCTCCTTGCCTCCTTCCCACAATAATACCAGATAATTTCCTGATTAACTGACAGCCCATATACATAAGTAATACTAGGCCACAACCCTTAGCTCAATGTGCTTTGAAGGTGGAAGTAGTTAGTGGTGGTAGGTGGTGGTGAGAGATGAGTAGGGACTGAATGATATCTCTCAAGGGTGGGGACCATGTCTAATTCATGTTTTTATCTCTTTAACTCCTAGAGCAGTTTGTTATCATTAAAGATCTCTGGAAATTTTTTTTTAAAAAAGATCTCTGGAAATTTAAGAATCTTAGGGGTGACAGTGGTACAATTTTCCCCTCTAGTAATCTCTTACATACACTGACATTTAAAACTTTTGCTCCAATTTGTCTCACTCTGTTAGTCAACGTTAGAGATTCAAAATGTTAACTAGGGATAAGTGGATCCAAGGAAGTCTCTTTTGCTGGTAGCTAAATGCCTACAGGTAGTGATGAAGGTCGTGTTCTGGGGCTATATTCATGGCACACCTAGAGATAACATTCCATATTTCATAGTGAGTCCTATGTGGCTAAAGATGATCTGATATGCCCACATAGTGGAAGTACTAGAAAACTCTGGTCTGCAGTGTGCGTTTGTGGAAATGTGGCTGTAATCACTAAATTCTTTTGTCTTTACCAGAAATAAATGCCACTTCTCAGGTACACCTAAAGAGATGTCATCGTATTAAAAGTAATTGGAGATTACAATGAAATTTTAGTCTTAAGAAAATTTTGGGATTGTTCTTTTTTTTTAATATATATATTTTTTATTGCTTAAAGTATTACAAAGAGTATTACATATGTCTCCTTTTTTTCCCCGCCCTTGACAATCCCCTGGCCTCCCCTACCCCCCAGTGTCTTATGTCCATTGGTTATGCTTATATGCATGCATACAAGTCCTTCGGTTCTCTTCCCCCCGCCCCCCTCCTGCCCCCCAACCCTCCTTGGTCTTCCCACTGTAGTTTGATTGTTCTTAAAGATGATATAAAATTGGATTTCTTTACAGGTGCCAAAGACCGTTCTGAGATCTATGAAGCATTTGAAAACATCTATCCCATTCTAAGGGGTTTTAAAAAAGCCTGAGTATATCACTCAACATCTCAAAGTATATTGATGAGTATGTGCATAAGTCCAGGACAGAAACAACTGGATTTTTCTACCTTTAATTGTAGATGTTCCATGCACATTTTGACTTATTAAAAGGTGATTCTATGTGAAATGAAGAAAGCTTCTTATTTGAAATGACTCTTGTATGTTATTTTTAAAACAAGTAAACTTATTTCAGCATGTGAGAGATTTAAGGCCTTGCTAGCATGATTTTGTAGCATCATTAAAATTTAATGTTCTGCTCTGGTTAAAGATGTAGAGCATAACATGTCCTCTGAAAATGTATGGTGATATATAGAAATTTCAAATAACTGCATAAAATAGATACTATCTGTAATATCTAGCAGGAGAGAAATCAATGTGTCTGTTTTTTGCCTTTTAAAATATTGATTAAATGATCCTAGCTATCAGATACAGGCACTGTGAAGGATCCTGTCAGAATACAAATGAAACATGAAAGTCTGAAACCTTGAGGAAAATCACATTTTTTTTTTTTGTTTGAAATATTCTCTCACTTAAAAATAAATCTTAAACTTTCAGGAACTATTCAGATTTAGTGCAAGTTCTATTTTGAAACAGCATGGGGAATTTTTGCTTTTTGTGTGCCTTGATAATCCTACTAGAGGCCCAGTGCATGATATTCATACATGGGGGGGAAGGGGTCCCTCAGCCCAGCCTGCACCCTCTCACAGTACAGAACCCCTTGGGGGATGTCCACCTGCCGGCTTAGGGAAGCAGGCCTAAGCCGGCAGGCAAACATCCCCCAAGTGGTTCTTAGCACTGCTGCCGAGGCGGGAGAGGCTCTTGCCACCACCCCTGCGCTCGCCAGCCGTGATCCTGGTTTCTGGTTGAGTGGCACTCCCCCTGTAGGAGCTCACTGACCACCAGGGGGCAGCTCCTGCATTGAGCATCCACCCCCTGGTGGTCAGTGCACGTCATAGCGACTGGTTGTTCCACCATTCGGTCGATTTGCATATTAGGGTTTTATTATATAGGATTGTGTTAAAAGAGATCAGATAAGACTAAGAGGATGGAGCAAAGGGTTTAGATTCAAGACCTAATTAGTTTGTGGAGTCATCAGCATTTGATGGAGATGTGGAGGTTAACAGGGAGGGAAAAGGCTAACATGACTCATAGCCCCAAGTGGTAGTGATTATGTCTTTCCCAAGAGGAGGAAACAGATTTGTGAGGAGAGCGAGCTGGTGGCCATGGTACATCATTGCTGCCTAGCGGGCAGTTATGAACCTCTAGGTGTGGAACTTGGGAGGGAAGTCCCTGCTAGAGAGAGAATTTAGGGCAGTTATCAGTTGACAACCTCCCAAAATAATCCTTGGGAATCACTAGTCTAGATAATTTGACCTATAAGCCCACTTTTCTTTTTTCCTTCTGTGGCTTAGGAGCATATTCAAACACTAATTACAGTACTCTTGTTAACAATCTTATGACCCACCTTATTTACCCCTCCCTGGAAAAGAAACTGGGAGTAATCCTATTTAGGTTATTTTCTATCTAGTTCAAATTCTTTCTCAGAGCATGGCCCAGACAGAGTGGGTAGGGGAGGAATGTTGGCCATTACTTTAAAATTATCTTTTCAGAAAGATAAAAAGGTGATTTCTACGTTCAGTATCTGTTAACAATCTTATGACCCACCTTATTTACCCCTCCCTGGAAAAGAAACTGGGAGTAATCCTATTTAGGTTATTTTCTATCTAGTTCAAATTCTTTCTCAGAGCATGGCCCAGACAGAGTGGGTAGGGGAGGAATGTTGGCCATTACTTTAAAATTATCTTTTCAGAAAGATAAAAAGGTGATTTCTACGTTCAGTAGTGTGGCTGTTTCCACTGGTTAGCTATTTGTAAAATATTATCAGATTATTAAACGTGCTCACTTATAATTCTCACGATGCTGGTTAGGTAGGTACATCTCCATTAAGCAGATGAGAACACAAGCCAAGAGAGGTTTGGAATTTGCCCCAAATCACACAGCCATTAAGGAAGTGGGTGAGCCGCAATGAGACCTCATTCCAAGACCCAGCCCTTCACCAACCTTGTTTGGAGTCGTTTTAGCCAAATTTTAAAGCATCAAGCGAATTAAAGGAAGTCCCTTATTTTGTTCCCAACCCGTTTTCCCAGACTCCTTGGGGCATCGTATGACTGACTATTTCTGGCACGAGTTAGAGACGTAAATCTGTGGCCTTGGCACGATCCCGCGACGATGACATTTTGTTGGCCGACTTGCCCCCTCTAACAGAACTTCTGCTTCGGGACACGCCGCCCCTCCGCGGCCGGGAAAGGCAACGGCGCCCCGCCCCCGGGAGGCGG
>NW_005370635.1:1018931-1025951 GCF_000412655.1 Myotis brandtii
ACTTCGTGGAGGGGCTGTACGTGGCGGTGGAGCGGTGCCCGCTGTGCAACACCACCCGCCGGCGGCTGACCTGCGCCAAGTGCGTCCAGAACGGCGACTTCGTCTACTTCGACGGCCGCGACCGTGAGAGGTACGGCGGCCGCCACGGCCCTATTGTCTCTTCCCCGGGCGGCTCCTCGGCTCCGCGCTGGAGGCTGGAGGCTGGAGCCCGAGGCCCAGGTCTGGAGCCCGGACTCCCGCGAGAGGAAGGGGAGCTGGGGAGGGGAGCTGCTTTGCTCCCAGGGAACGGGGTCGGGGCTAGATGGGGGAAGGTCGCCGTTTCCTCATAAGCCACCCTAGAGCCTGGCCCCACTGTGCTCTGGGAAAGGGATGGACGGTGACTGGAGAGGTCTCCCCCTGTTGCTGCCTGAGAGTTGTAGTCTGAGCTCTTTGCTGCACTCCCATTCAAAGCTTGGTTTAACCTTTCTCTGTCTGAAAATACACTCATCCTCTAGGAGAGATCAGAAGAGAATCAATCAAGTAAGTGGTTAAGGAGGGATTCGAGCCCGGGAAGCCTGTGTCGCAGCTGGACCTTGTTATCAGACATGCTTGCTCTCTGTGGACTGGGACTAGCTAGTTGCTCCCTGGTTGTTTTGGAGACTAAGGAGTTTGGGCATGTGTTTTGGCCTTGTTTTCAGCCGTGAGTTCAGAGTATTAAATTTAGGAACAAGTTTTGAAATCAAAACAGAGCTACAAGTCCTTGGTTAAAGTAATTGAAGAATTCCTGTGTTTAGTTGAAGGGTCTCTCTCCCAACTTTTATTTCACTAAGATAAGCTAACTTTTCTATTGCAAAAGTTCAGGCAGTAATTCACTTAATCCAAGAAGTTATTATCCCCAACTTATTGCTGAGTAAACTGCATAGTAAGTGCCCTCTCCTAGGGCACATAGTTGAGTGTAGGGACCAGAATGAAGATCCAGACATCCTGAACTCTTATACCATGCATTTAACCACTAGTTTGTACAGCCTTTATATTTGGAAATGTCTTGAGTTCCTAGTTTTCCTCTGATTATGAATGGAGTTTGGTTCTTTTTTTTCTTGCTTTGAGATTTGTAGAATATAATCTTTTTGGTTCATTGCCGTGTTTCATTGATGCATTTGATGACTTTAGAAACTGAACTAATAAGTGATAGCTTTAAAAATTAAAGCAGTTTTTTAATTTTAAGAATATTAGGTATGAGATGGAAATGTCTAACTGATGGAGTTTTTCAAGGGTTCAGTTCTGGATCTTCTATCTGTATGTTTTCCTACATCCATTCTCATGACTTAAATACCACCTATATGCTGAAGACTGCCAGACTAGATCCAAACCAGACCTCTCTGGAATCTAGAAAACAGCTGCCTGCCCAACATCTATATTTAAATTTGTAATAAGTATCTCTATCTTGGCAAAGTGAAGTTATTTTCCAATATAAATCTGTTCCTTCCATGCTCATGCCAAACTCAGTAAATGGTAACCTCATTCTTCTTTGGTACAGGACAAAAAACAGTCTTCCTTGACTCCTCTCTTAATGCTACCCCATCTAATCCCATCAACAGATTCTATCCACTCTTCAAAAGCTATCCTAAGCTTGACCCTTTCATCACTACGCTGATGCACCAAAAGAATAATGCCTCATGAGCCTCTGCTTCCGCCTTTGCTTCCTTATAGTGTTATTTCCATATTGCAACCAGAGTAACACCACTCCTCCATTCCTCTCTGAAAGCTTTCAGGATTTCAGAGTAAAAAAGCTGACATCCTTAATCAGAGTTCTGCATTGCCTGTTCTCCTCTGTTCTATTATTTTCCCCTTACCTACTCTGCTATACCACCTGGCTTCCTTGCCAGTCCCCAGACTCACAGAAAACACTTCTGCCTCATGGCATTGCAGGCTTATTCACACTGCTGGGAGCTCTTCTCCCCAAAATAGTCAGGGCTGCCTTTGTTTCCTTTAGGCCTCTGCTCATTAGAGAAACTCTTTTTGACCACTCAATTAAAATGGTCCCCTCCTTTCCCAGGTTACCTGCTTTATTGGCTTACATAGCAATTATCTCCATCTATGGCTTACATGTTAATGTGTCTAACTGCCCTCCACTCCAAAGATGTAAGCTCTATGAGGGCAAGACTTGACCAGTTTTGTACTCTCCCATGTCCTCACATAGTAGAGGATAAGATTACAAGATTTGTTGAATGACTGAATGGATCTACCTCTCTTTCCCAAACTGTCTGATCCTGAATCATTTCCTTTTTATCCTTCGTGGTAATCCCTTTGTTAGTAAGCCAGAAGCCTGGGAAATCTTTCATGTATCCAAATAATTGGCAAGTCTAATTTGATTTGCTCTAAAATAGATCTTGAATTTGTCTACTTCTAGTCCAGACTGCCTTCACTTCTCTCTTTGCTACTTATTGGTTTCCTTTTTTTTTTTTTTTTTAAATCCTGAATCATTTCCTTTTTTTTTTTTTTTAACTCTACAACTCCTCCCCAGCCTCTCTGGCCAGCACACAACAGCCCCTGTAGAAAAGTAAATCAGATAACATTATTGTTTTGCTTAAACCTTTCAATGACTTTCCACTGAGTTTAAAATTCAAAAAAGTTAATTAATTAAAAAGTAAAGCCAACCTCCTTACCATGGCATATAAAGTCCCACGTGATTTGGCTATTGCTTATCTTTAACTTTGGCTATAAGGTTGAGTTAAAAATGTAGGCTTTGGATTGATACTGCATTGAATTGAATCCAAGCTCCCCCACTTGCTATGTGATTTTGAACAAGTTAACCTTGCCTATGCTTGTTTATTTCATTTTGAAAATGGTGGGGTTTCTGGTAGTGATTACATAAGAGGATGCATTAAACTACTTAGCATGAAGTCTAGCATATATTAAGCATTCAAATATAAACTCATGCTATTCATGCTCAAATCGTCAAACACATTAAACTTTTTCACCACTGGGCTCTTCCCCTTGCTGTTCCCTCTGCCTGGAACACTTTACCTCCTGATTGGCATCTTGTCTTTCTGTGTTAACTTTAATGTTCCTTTCTTAGTGAGGCTTCCCTGACCTTCACTAAGGTAGATTCACACTTCCATCTCTCCCCCCGTTATTCCCTGTCACAGTACCCAATCCCGTCTGGTACTGCGCATGATGTGTAATGTTATTTATTTGAGGAGGAGCTCTGCATCCACAATGTAGTTTCATGAGGACATGAATTCTGGTTTTGTTCAATCATCACCAGTATTTTGCACAGCAGCAGTGGAGCACACAGTAGGCATATTGTTGAAGGAATGATAAAAGGCAATAAACCTTTAAAAAATAATTTTTTTTTCTAAATCTGAGCCTTAAAGTGAATTTTCAGGAGAGAGGTGTGTTCTAGTGGTTTTCTTTTTCTGACCAAGAAAAAGAGCAAATACCAGAACCATTCAAAATTGAGAGATAAAAAAGAAAATTTAGGGTTCAGGGACAAGAAGACTGCTAATAAAGTGGTCTGCTAAGCCAGCTTCATGTCGCTTTTCCTTGTTCCCATTTCTGAACTGTGTATTCCTTAAGAAGAGGAGTTTGTTTTCATCATTCCCAGAACAATGCCAAATATCTGCTAGGATGAAAGAATCTCTTGAGACCCAGAACGATTGTGCTAAAAGCCAAATCATTTTTTATGAGCTCTCACTGGATGCAGTTATCTACACAAAACATTCTTGCAAGTTACAGAAGAGAAAGGCAGGTCTCTGCTCTCAAGGATTTACACTGACTACTAATAAGCCTCCAATTTCAGGGGTCAGAGGTTGATTGTGAGGTATTTTTAGTGTTTATGAAAGTTTTGTACTCTGTGTTTTGCTTTCAGACTCTTTATGAAAAACTCCTCGCTAACTGTGGGAAATCACTTGGGAATAAAATATGGAGATTTACAGCACAGTTTAAAAACCCTTGTTTAACCTCTGATTCTTTTCAGTAAATTAGCCTAATTATCTGTGCTTACATGGATCTTGAATGTGATCATGCATATTAAAGTTCTTGTAAATGTTTTGTGTGTTTTTTTTAGTTTCATTAATGGGCTATCTGAATATACAGGTTTTAATAGTTTCACTGGCCCAGCGTGGCTCAGTGGTTGAGCATCAGTCTATGAACTAAGAGGTCATGGGTTCGATTCCCAGTCAGGGCACATGCCCAGGTTGCAGGCTTGGTCCCCAGTAGGCAGTGTGCAGGAGGCAGCCAATCAATGACTCTCTCATCATTGATGTTTCTATCACTCTCTCCCTCTCACCTCTTCTCTAAAATCAATAAAACAGTGGTTTTCAACCTTCTGGCCCTTTAAATACAGTTCCTCATGTTGTGACCCAACCATAAAATTATTTTCGTTGCTACTTCATAACTAATGTTGCTACTGTTACAAATTGTAATGTAAATATCTGATATGCAGGATGGTCTTAGGTGACCCCTGTGAAAGGGTCGTTCGACCGCCAAAGGGGTCGCGACCCACAGGTTGAGAACCACTGCAATAAACATATATATAAAAAAATAGTTTTAACAGTTCAAGGAAAATTAGATATTAAAGACTAACTATCTCATAATAGTTCCTTTCACAACTAAGAAGGAAGCGTGTCTTTATATAATTTTGTAAAAAGTAAGAGTTGGTAGGCAGATTGGTTGAAAAATATCTAAACACTACTTTTTTGTTCTTCAGTGGGAAGACTTCCTTATACCACGGTATTCTCACCAACACTATCCTTTCCTCATCTCTCACCTTGGCCCCAGTCCTAAGACAATACCCACTTACTTCTCCACTTTTTCACCTGCCTTTTAACTTGTGTGCTTTTTTAAGAGATGAAGAGAAGTGATTTAAGCAGTACTCCAACACAATTTTTGGATTGTACTGGTGAACATTTTACAATTACAGGTCTTTTTAAAAAATATATATTTTTATTGATTTCAGAGAGGAAGGGAGAGGGAGAGAGAGACAGAAACATCAATGATGAGAGAGTATCATCAATCGGCTGCCTCCTGCACACCCCACACCGGGGATCGAGCCCGCAACCTGGGCATGTGCCCCTGACCGGAATCGAACCCGGGACCCTTCAGTCCACAGGCTGACGCTCTACCCACTGAGCCAAACCAGCTAGGGCAATTACAGGTCTTTTAACAGGAATATAGTTTTCTGGATTATACATTTATCTGATACCAAAAATAGCACTGTTGCTCAATAGGGAACTGACAAGTTAAAGTCATCTTCCCAGTCAAAACTGGAAAGAAGTCAGTTATTGGTTTATAATAGGGGTAGGGATGGGATGGGGAGCATAATGTGAGGATACCCAGAGACTAGCACCAGGAAAATCTGCCTGCTGGATTAAAGTGTGGATTAAAAAGGCAGACATATTTTATGAGCATTTTCAGGAATGATGCAGCATTACCTTCACTAATGAGTTTTAAGAATATATTACATTTTACCAGGAAACAGAAATATAGGCACTAAACAAACTGAAGTGTGATAAAGGATGAACAAGAAATTTAGACATTACTGAAGATTTCAAGGGGAAAACAACCAACATCCAAAAAATTATCTTTTAGATATTTCTGTCTCCCTCTAGTATTCTTTTGGTTGTCAGTGACAATAGCCTGTCTATAAAAATCTGTTGTCTTAAGAATTCAGTTCTGAGACCACATTTGTATGCCTCACTCAGCAGAACAAAAGCTCTACAGGTAGATGATCTCCCCACCTTTAGACAAGAGTTTACCACCCTTACTGCTGTTTGATTGTATCTGCTAAGAAAATATAAGTTTGGTTTTCAGTCAGTATCACTGGCTACGCTTCATCATACCTTTTAGAATTTATGAAAGGCTTTCACATTTATTATCTGCCATTTATTTTCTACCACAAAGCTATGTGTTATTAACCTATCTTAAAAGTGAAGAAACAGAGGAGTTGTGCCTAGACCAGGGGTGGGCAAACTTTTTGACTCGAGGGCCACAATGGGTTCTTAAACTGGACCGGAGGGCCAGAACAAAAGCATGGATGGAGTGTTTGTGTGAACTAATATAAATTCAAAGTAAACATCATTACATAAAAGGGTACGGTCTTTTTTTTTTTTAGTTTTATTCATTTCAAACGGGCCGAATCTGGCCCGCGGGCCGTAGTTTGCCCACGGCTGGCCTAGACTATGCTAATTTTTAAATTCACTTCCAGATCTGAACTATATTTATATATATATAGTTCAGTTGAATACATTCGTAAGATTAAGTGCTAAATCACTCATTATAATGAAGAAAAAGGAAACTAGAGTATATTATGTGCTAAGTGCCTGTACTTGATGCTTTCACATTTGTATTATTCAATCCCTGTAACCAAGTCCTGTAAGCAGTTTTCCCATTTTACAAGTTAGGAGACTAAATGGTACTTGGTTTCCGTTTTCTACTGACTTAACCTTCATTCCTGCCAGTGGAATGTTTTTACTGTATTTTCTGAAATCCTAAATATTCTAACATAAAAACCATACTGATGAGGACCATGTTTTTTCCCTATTGCATTTGTCCATAAACATTCCACCCTTACTAGTACATGCCTAAAAGCTAAGGAAGAAAAATTTGATGGCTAGTAATTCTTACTGTGTTCATATCCTAATTCAAGAAATAGTTACTTCTTTAACCACCTCCACTTAAACAAGGAGATTGCTGTGCTCTTACTTACCTGAGAAGCCTCGCTGCCTTATTTCTATATCTAGAAATAGTCATTAATTCTTCTTCCACAATCTGGGCCCAAATCAGTGGTGGGTAAAACTCCCCACAGTAACCTAAAAACAGTGTGTTTATTTCTCCCCCTTACATTTAAGGAACTCAAAGAATATAACCTGTCTCAAGGGACCTAAGAACTTTAGATACTTTAAGGGGATTATATATGTACTAGTGGCCTGGTGCACGAAATTCATGCACATCAAAAGGGGATTATTTAGAGGAAATATTTTAATACAGTGGGGCCTTGACTTATGAGTGTCCCGACTAATGAGTTTTTCGAGATACAAG
>NW_005370635.1:1026171-1055064 GCF_000412655.1 Myotis brandtii
AGTCTGGGGCGCACCACGGGACCCAGAGTCAAGTCCCTGCCCACCCATGTCCGCCTCAAAATTGCACAAGACCCAGACCCGGCCGGCCCACCCCCCATTGGGCTAGATCCAGACCTGGCTGGTCCCACCCTTGTCAAGCCCCGCCGGGTGGGAGGCGTGCCTTGAGGTCCCCCGTCAAGCCCCGCCGGGTGGGGGATGTGGCCTGAGATCCCCTGTCAAGCCCTGCCGAGCGGGGAGCATGGCCTGAGGTCCCCTGTCAAGCCCTGCCAGGTGGGGGGGTGTGCCTTGGGTCCCCCGTCAATCCCCACCGGGAGGGGGGTGCAGCTTCAGGTCCCCCGTCAAGCCCCACTGGGCGGAGGGCGTGGCCTGAGGTCCCCTGTCAAGCCCCATGGGGGGGCGGGGGAGTGTAGCCTCAGGTCCCTGATAATTGCTCATTAAGACTCGTTGTGGGAACTTGACCTCCGCTGTGGGTACAGCCATCTTGTGTTATGGAAACCCCCGCCTCTACTGTGGGCGCCACCATCTTTATGGCGGAGTGATGGTCAATTTGCATATTCCCTCTTTATTCTATAGGATTTTTATAGTAGATGTGATCCTCAGGGAGTGAACATGAGAAATTTTCATTGATTATATATCTTTTTTCTGATTGTAAAAGTATATGTGTGAGTATTGTAGAAAATTGTAAAGTACAGAAATACATAAAGAAGGAGACAGAATATTTTTTTAGGCCTTCAATTGCTTATTTGAAAGTTTTGGATTTTTTTTCCTTTCTATAATATGTTAGTGGTTATAATACATTAAAGGTTTCTCAGACCTTCCTATTGCCATAACCCTAGGCACAAAGTAAACATACAGCCTTAGGGCGAGGGAAAGGACTGGGCAGGCAGATGGAGGGATTGGTTATTTTGTAAAAGGTGCTGTGCTTGGGACATCTAAGTGCTCAGTAGGTGGCTTAATAGTTGTAGGAGTTATAATGATGTTAATTATCTATCACCTAACACAGAATTGATGTGGATCCCTAATAGAGAGCCTGCCCTGGTGCTGTTTTTCTGGTAATATGGGATATTTATGAATGGTAACCTGTGGATAGTTCTCAGTTGCCCATGATTGTCAGTAGCCAAGGCTCACACACATTAGCAGCACACTTCTATCCTCAATATCCCACTTGGGAGTGTTGATGCTCTGGTGCAGAGATTAATTTTTTATCTTGTGAAACATAATTTCCTCTGTCCATAATGACTTCCTTCCCTTTACAGGGCCAGCTCTAACTTATCCCAAGTCTTAGCCCAGATAGGCATAGCTCGCACAAAACTCCCTCGGAAGCCTGCACTGGGTGGTGTGCTGTCTCTTGTACCACTGGGGTGCTGGGTGATTACCTCTCTCATTCCCTTTCACCTCTATTGAAGGGAGAATGATTTGAGGTCAACTTAAGGGAGTTTTTTTTTTTAATGGAAAAGATATAATTAGTTGTAAAAGTATGGAAGAATTTAGGAAACAGTAATCAGTTTAAGGAAGTACCTTTTTAGGGAAGAAGATAAATCTTATAAGTGGAGAAATTTGGTAGATAATGTAGAAGGCCTTTTTAAATTGGGTGAGAAAATATAGGAAACTGTTGTAAAAGCCATGGCGCACAGTACAGGTTCACTGGCAGATTCCTTTCAGAAACCACAAAACACTGAAGTCATTGAACAAACCAACACAAAATTGATAAATGTATCTGCATAAAAGTTGGAAAATTCTGTAGAACAGAAACATGAGTAGTCAGAAAGCAGATTGAGGTGGGAGATTTTTCAAGATGTATGAAAGAAAAATGGCTAATTTCCCTAATCCTTAAAAAACTGTAGAAAGATGGACAAAGGACATAGACAGAAATAACAAAAGAAAACTAAATGGTTAATTATATAGGGAAAGGGCATTCATTTCTAGTGAAATAAAGTATTTGAATTATGAACTATCTTTGGGGGGAAGGGGTGGGAAAGCCAATCAGGTTAGCAAAGACTAAAATGTGCAATGTTTAGGGAGGGTATGAAAAAACTGATTCTGTTACTGGTGGGGTTGTGAATTATCCAGAAGAAATTTAAACTGCCAGAATTCTGCTTGTAAATATTTGACCTAGCAATTTATTTTACTTATTGGAATTTCTCTTAGAGAATCTTAAAAGCTTGTAAAGATTTATGCACTAAGATAGTCATTCATAATATTGATAATAGTGAAAAATTGGCAGTGTTTAATAGGAATTTATATAAGTAGATTATATGCCCTATCCTGTTTGGCTCAGTGGATAGAGCGTTGGCCTTTGGACTGAAGGGTCCCGGGTTTGATTCCGGTCAAGGGCACGTACCTCAGTTGCAGGTACGTGATTGGGCTGGTGCAGGAGGCAACCAATCTATGTGTTTATCTCATATCGATATTTCTCTGTCTTTTCCTCTCCCACTCTCTCTAAAAAATCAACAGAAAAATATCCTCAAGTGAGGATTTTTTTTAAAAAGTAAAATATATGAGGTCTATTGTAAGAAATTGTGTGTATCTGTTCAAGAATGAGAATCTTATATGTTCTGACATGGAAAAACATACATACAGAATATTTTATGTGATAAACCCAACTTGAAAGTACATATAATATGATTCCCTCCCCCTACTTAAAAAAATAAAATCCTCACAGAGGATATGCTTATTGACTTTAGAAGGAAGAGAAGAGTAGGGGGGAGATATATGCCCTTATCAGGAATGGAACCCACAACCTTTTTGTTAATCTTTCCATTTGTTGGAAACCATATTGAGAAAGCACAGACTTATGGGATGAATTTTTTAAATTTATTTTTATTATATATTTTTATTGATTTCAGAGAGGAAGGGAGAGGGAGAGAGAAGATAGAAACATCAATGATGAGAATCATTTATTGACTGCCTCCTGCATGCCCCCCACTGGGGATGGAGCCTGCAACCCGGGCATGTGCCCTTGACTGGAATTGAACCTGGGACCCTTCAGTCCACAGGCCGATGGCTCTATCCACTGAGCCAAACCGGCTAGGGCTGGAATGAATTTTTTATCTATTTCCATGAGTAGTGGGATGGAGAATGCAGAGAATGGATGAGTGTGCTGATGAGCAGTTGAAATGCTGACCCAGCCACATTCCTTGATATCATCTGCTGTTTAGCTTTGTTAACACCATTTAGTTTTAATTTCCTTCATCAAGGATACCATGACTCATGAACTGTTTGGTACAGTAGGAATTGTCTTCTGTTTATTATTCTTGCTGTCAACTGTATTTGTTTTAATTTTGTGTGTGTGTGTGTGTGTTTGTTAACAAAGCCCAAGAGAATCAACCAGCTTTTAGAGCTGAACAAAGTTGTTTGTCATCCCAGTTTGTTCTAGTGCAAAGTGGAGTGGCATTTTTATGACATCTGAAAGGAGAACTTTCATAACTTCTAAAAGCAAGATTTTATTTTCCTCTGTCAGTTCTTTTTTTTGCATGGTTTGATGAATCTTGTCAGTTTGTCTTATCCTTCAGGTTACGGGACCATGAATCACCACATTGCCTTAGTGAAATAGAAATAAATACCACATTAGTTTCTCTTTTTTATATACAAGGAAGTGGAAGCATAAAACAAATAAGTAATATGTCCAAGCTACAGAACATATCATTAGATTTCTTAATATTGTGGCAGATTTTTTGTTATAAGTTGCAGGCACACAATAAAAGCCTGATAAGTTAATTGATGAGCCTCTGGGTTTGTCTACATTTCACATTGTTTTCTGAGTTTTCTAGTACTGTTCCATGCACTAACCACCTTACTGGCCATTGCAGTGCTACCCAATAGAACATTCTGCCATAGTGTTCTGTTTCTACACTTTCCAATATGGTAGAAGCCAACCATTTGGGGCTATTGAAATGGGATTAGTGTAACTGAGAAACTGATTTTTTAAAAAATATGTTTTTATTGATTTGAGAGAGAGAGAGAGAGAGAGAGAGAGAGAGAGAAAGAGAGAGAAATCAACATGAGAGTGAACCATTGATTGGTTTCAGGCGCCCCCAGCCCCCATGGGTCCCAACTGGGGACCGAACCCGCAACCTGGATATGTGCCCTGACTGGGAACCAAACCGTGACCTCCTGGTTCATGAGTTGATGCTCAACCACTGAGCCACACCGGCTGGGCTTGATTTGCATTTTTGTTTAATATATTATGTACTAGAGGCCCGGTGCATGAAAATTCATGCACTGGAGGGGGGTCCCTCAGCCTGGTCTGCCCCCCTCTCACAGTCCAGGAGCCCTCAGGGGCGGGAGGCGACCTGGCGATCAGGGGAAGGCGATGCCCACATCACACTTGTGCTGCTGCCACTGCCAGCAGCGCAAGCCTCGGCCAGCCCCAGTTACCTGAGCCTCAGGTGGCCCTGGACGGCTGGGCAGCCGACATCCAAGGCTTGCCTGAACCTCGGGCCGGCCCTGGGCGACTGGGGAGCTGAGGGGACTGGGGGTCTCTGGAGGCAGGCATGTGAAGTGGCGTGGCTGGGCCTGCCTGGGGGTGGGCCCAGCCTTGCCGCGCCTGCGTAGCAGTCAATTAGCATATTCCCTCCTTATTGGCTGTGGGCACTTCCATTTTTGAGCACGGGGCAGTCAATTAGCATATTCCCTCCTTATTGGCGCCATCTTTGCGATGGCGTGAGGGTCAATGAGCATATTCCCTCTTTATTAGATAGGATTGTACATTTCCAGTGGCTATTACACGGTCATAATTAGACCATTTGGGTATGTTTCAAACATGGTGTTTTAGAGAGACTAGTAAGGAATAGATTTTTAGGGCTGTTATTGTTCTGTTAAATTGTTTTCATTTAGGCTAGAAATTCAGGAGACAGGCAAAAGCCTGTCCTTAGACTGTATACCATGTTGCTGTAGCACCATTGTTTCCTTGAAAATAGTGAGCCACTGCTAACTCAATTGAAAATCAGTTGCACAATGTTAGTCATGCGATTCTAAAATCAAATCCTTATTAAGCAACAAGCCACATTTCAGGTGTTCAGTAGCCACGTGTGACTGGTGTTTACCATATTGAACAGCACAGATCTAGAAGATCCGAATGACACTGTTAGACACCTGCAGCTAGTTGACCTTATAGAGCACTGTACCCAGCAGCTGTAGAATACACGTTCTTTCAAGGGCACGTGGAACTTTCACTGAGGCAAACCAGTGAAAGGCAGTCTCAAATCAAAAGATTGAAATCTCACAGTATATTCTATGACCACATCAGAATTAAGAAAATAACAACAGTAAGTTACCTAAGAAAGCCCTTATATCTGGAAATTAAACAATATACTTGTAAATAACTTGTGAGTCAAATGAATCTTATGGAAAATTAGAAATTTCAAACTAAATACACTTCATCAACATTTTTGGTGTAGCTAAAACAATACTTAGGGGGGAATTTATAACTTTATATGGTTATATAAAAAGAAGGGGGCCTAAAATCAATGATTTGAGTTTTTACCATAAGCTGCAAAAAAGGGGCAAACCCAAATAGGTAACAGGAAGAAAATAATAAGTATGAGAGTAGAAGACTGATGGAAGATTCACTGCAATATGATATCCCTTCCTTTTGGTAACTTTTTACTAAGTAATTTTTTAGTCTCCAATGACTAGCAATAAAATAAGCGAGAAAAAATTGTACTTTAAAAATATAAGGAACAAATTAAGGATTAATATAAGGATTAAATTAAGCTTAATAATTAAATTTTTATTTTTTTGTTGTTCATCTTCACCCAAGGATATTTTCTCCATTGATTTTCAGAGAGAATGGAAGGAAGGGGGTGGGGGAGAGAGAGAGAGATACATCAATTGGTTGCCTGCCCCAACCAGGGCTGGGGTACATGCCCTTGATCAGACTCCAACCTGAGACCCTTTAGTCCATGGGCCAATGCTCTATTCAATGAGCCAAACTGGCTAGAGTAAAAATTATCTATAAAAATAAAAGCATAATACGCAAATCGACCAAACGATCATCCAGATGACCTTCTGGACAAAGCCTGGGCTGCAGCCGTGGGATTGAGGCAGCCGCTGTGACTGCAAAGGCCTACTCTTGCACGAATTTCCTGCATCAGGCCTCTAGTTTTTATAGTAGAAGCCTCAGTTTTTTTTAAATTCAAAATTCACATTAGTGCTCTGATGTGCCTGTTTGGAAATAATTTAACCTAGGGGTGGAAACCTATAGACATTTTATAAACCCATGACAGAATTTTGAAGCTGAGAGTTTGAATTTAACTTTAAAATAATCAAGTGGTGAGCAGCCACATGCATCCCATTGAGAAGTTGTGTACAGTACTTACTTTCAGTGACATTTCCAGGTGAGTCTGCAGAAATGATTGGCTTCCCAAGAGTTCATATAATCTGATTGAACTGAAAAAAAAAAGAATATTTAAATAAAACATTAATTTTTTTTTCTTACAGGTTTATAGACAAGAAGGAACGGTTAAGCCAACTTAAGAGCAAACAGGAAGAATTTCAAAAAGAGTGAGTCTTCATTTGGCTTTTTAATTTGTGGAGGTTATGTGGTTTAATTCAGTGCTGTGATATGCAGATATATGGATTGCTAAATTACTAAATTTAGGATATAATCTGAAAGTACAGAAGAGCAGTGCATCTTGGAGAAGCAAAATAGGAGAGTTATCAAGTTTCTAGAAAATACTGGGATCAGCCCTGGTGCCTGTGCACAGTAGGCACTAGCGATGGGATGGATGAATTAAGCCCCCAGCCTGATCATTGGTATGTGGCAGACGGGTCCAGGACAGTAGGCATGTTAGACTTAAGTTAGTGATGGTGGCTCCTATAGGATGTTACTGCTTCCATTTAGCTTTCTTCTCTATCAGTGTTTTTGCAAAGTGTGGTCTGCAGATCATCTGTATCAGAATTCATTAACTGAGGTAATGGTTAAAGATGCAGATTCTTAAAATCCTATCCTCAGGTATTCAGATTCAGTAGGTCTGAGGGGAGGCCTGGGAATCTGAGTTATTACTGAGCACTGCCGGTGCATCTCGCACACTCTGGATTTGAGAATTTTCCTATAGAGTCTCCTATCCCAAACGGACCCAGTCACTGTTCTGCAGACACACCCCTGGTCAGATAAACACATTCATAAGTGGATTAAATAGCCTGAGATGCCTCACATTAGAGCAGTGGTTCTCAACCTTCTGGCCCTTTAAATACAGTTCCTCATGTTGTGACCCAACCATAAAATTATTTTCGTTGCTACTTCATAACTGTAATGTTGCTACTGCTATGAATCATAATGTAAATATCTGATATGCAGGATGGTCTTAGGCGACCCACAGGTTGAGAACCGCTGCATTAGAGAAACCTGCTTGGATTAATTTAACTTGGTTATTTCTCTAATTTATTCAGCCATAGATACTATTTATTTATATTTAAATTCTTCCCTGACACCATGCTTATTTTTTTTAAGAAAGAGGGGAAGAGAAAGAGAGAAAGGGACAAATGGAAAGGGAAGGAACAATGACCAGTTGCCTTCCTGCACACACCAGGACTGGGGTTCAAAGCCTTTCAGTGTACAGGACGGTGCTCCAGCCAACGGAGCCCCACTGGCCAGGGCAGAAACTTCTATTTTTATAGAACACTTCACTCCATAAAACAAATATTCTCAGATACTGGCTTGTGCCTTTTCTTTCTGTAATGATCTTAGCATTTTTAGTCATGAGTTCTCTTGTAACTATCATTAATTATGGCTGACGGGAATTATTAGTTATGACTGAGGACAAAGGCTCTGGCTGTTCTGGAAGTTTATGATGAACGTCTGCAGAAAGGCTCCGGACTGTGTTAGAAGTGCAAAAAGAAGAACGTGAGAAAAAATTGCAGAGAAGAGAATTTGGAAAACACTTTGCTTCAGTCCCATTTTGCTATTTCAAGCCATTTATAAGAAGTTGTATTTAAAAGTTGTTGATTTTACATTTTTTAAAAAATATATTTTATTGATTTTTTTACAGAGAGGAAGGGAGAGGGATAGAGAGTTAGAAACATCAATGAGAGAGAAACATCGATCAGCTGCCTCCTGCACACTCCCTACTGGGTATGTGCCCGCAACCAAGGTGCATGCCCTTGGCCGGAATCGAACCTGGGACCCTTGAATCTGCAGGCTGATGCTCTCTACCACTGAGCCAAACCGGTTAGGGCTGATTTTACATTTTTGAGCTTTATAAAATTTAATTTTTTAAGGGCTTATTCTGTATCTCTCTTCTCCGTACAGAGTGTTAAAAGCTATGGAAGGAAAATGGATAACAGATCAGTTGGTAAGCTGTAAGAACTATTTAAATAATATTCTTTGTACTTGAGGTTATATGTTTTTAAATTGGTGGTGCTTCAAAAATCATTGTGAGTTTAAATTTGTTTTTTGGTTTTTTTTTCATTTTTGGAAGTCCTCTCTTTGAATATATTTGTAGTGTGGACTTCTCAGATATTTTTTTGGGGACCAAAAACGGGGTGTTGACAGTTCATTAGGGAGCTGTTGTAAAGGTTATGAAGTCTGGCAGTGACATAGAAATATAAGAACAATGGGCTATCCTTTTGGAGAAAACGTACTCATCATAAACACACACAGTTTAAATGGAGTAATGATTAAATGTGAAAAGTAAACTCATAAAAATGTGAAAAGGAAATAGGGGAAAGTTTTTATGTAATTTAGGAGTGAGGACCTTGATAAGCCATAAAAGAAAACATTTTATGTTTGTTTTGTTAATCCTCAGGGCATAAACAGAACTTTCTGTGATGATGCAAATGTTCTATATCTACACAGACCAATATGGATGGTAGCCATTAGCCACATGTGTTGAGCATTGTTGATCATAAGACATATGGGTAGTGTGAGTAAGAAACTGAATTTTTAAAAATATGTTTTTATTGATTTTAGAGAGAGGAATGAAGAGGGAGAGAGATAGAAACATCAGTAATGAGAAAGAAGCATAAGACATATGGGTAGTGTGAGAAAGAATCATTGATCAGCTGCCTCCTTCAAGCTCGCTCCTGGGGATTGAACCCGTGTGCCCTGACTGGGAATCAAACCTTGTCCTCCTAGTTCATGTGGCTCAATCACTGAGCCACCCCGGCCAGGCTGAATTTTGTTATTTTATGTAATTTTAATTGACTTTTAAATAACCACATGTGCCCAGTGGCTATATATTGAACAGAGCATGTTAAGAGAATATCCTGCAACATATTTTTCTGTGAATTTCTCTTTAATTTTCTAACAGCTTCTGCATTGAGCCATAATAACACATTTTTTTTCTTTTTGGTAATCTGACATAGTTATAGAAGCTATAATACATATAACAGTTTTCATTATATTTTCTAAGATATACCTGAAAAATGGGTGGTGATACTGGGTAGATAATCATATTAGTTATGAGACCATTTCTGATATTTATTGCATACTTTTTAAGAGATGGAAAATAATGTCCTGCAAGATGAGGATTGAACAGCTGAAACAAACAATATGCAAAGGAAATGAAGAAATGAAGAAAAGTAAGTAATTGGAGCCCCTCCCTCCAGCCCTAATAAAGAGCTCATGTGGAATTTCATGGGATTAATAAACTAGAGAGGCAGAGAAAGAGAGAGGAATAGGGGTAACAGCAACCTGGAAAAGTTACTGCTCACCTTCCTCTCCATATGAAACGTTTGTGTAAGGGACTCTTATACAAAGACCTTTAAATAACCTGCTACCTTTCTCACTTTAAAAAAGTTAAGGAACATATGTTTCCCATTTGCCTTAGCTAAGAGGAGACTCCGAGTCTAAGTTGGAATCCATTTATAATTATTAGTTCCTACCAGAGGCATAGAATATTTTTTTCTCCATTAGTGTATTTTATACATATTTTAATCTGTATTAATTTTACATTATACTTTTACTGATACTCTATCAATATGTGGTTATCAAAATTTAAGAGAGTTCTCTTAGAAATCCTACATCCTTGGAAATACTCTGTGTATTTCTGAAGGTCAGTGTTTAAAGTTTCGAATGAGTCACCATCAGACCTTGTGAATCCCTCTCCTGTTCATTGCTTTCAGAAGCAATATCTTGTAAGGGGTACATAGTGGAGTTAAAGCTTCCTTTGAAGACATTTGTCCTCATACAGTTCTGTGGAGTTTCACAGGATTAACAAGAGAGAAGCAGGGCAGCATGATGAAGGAGCACCCAGGACTGCAGATAGTCAATTGCTCACTGGGTTTGGCACACATCCTCCAAAGCCTCTGGTTCAGCAGCAGTGTAGGGACTTGTCATTTAACCTTGAACCTGGTGTACCTCTTTCCTCACGCTTCCGTGATGTTCACCCCAGGGGTTGGCTACCAGGTATCTGAGAACCGCCTCAAATTGCTGAATTTACTGACCTTGTGCAGTTCTCTGGTGATCAAGTTTAAAACTTTGATCAGCTCTAATAGATTCCTCGCACCAAAATACAAAAGCAGCAACCACAGAGAATAAAATGAATGGTTCTAAAGCAGTGAACTTAAAACAGTGGTTTCCATCCCTGGCAGAGAGATCTGGGAACCTTTTTAAAACCTAGAGAGAGAATTTTGGGACCCACCCTGGATTTAGGAAATACAATCTCATGCATGGGGACTGGGTCAGTGGTTCTGAAACTGTCTGTAGTAAAAGACCAGTAGTTTCTCTTTGATTTCCAATCTGTCATAAACTGATACCAATACTTTCATAAAGTATAATAAAATAAATTACTAGAAAGATGGTCATACGCTTGAATTTTATGGCAGTGTCAAATTGCCATGTCAAAGAAAACATTTTCTAAACTTAGCCTGTATTTCTGTACATCTCTTGTCTGATTGGGAAAAGTTTACAGACCGACCCAGATACATACATAGGCCACACTTTGAGTCCACTGCTCTGGGTGGTTCTGATGGTCTGCCGGGGTCCCGAACCCTGCTCTTTAGAACATAATGCAGGCTAGTTGCCATGCTCACAAGCTAAGGGAGTTCTTAGATTCCAGGACCTATTTGTAGAGATAATTGTTGAGTTTGATTTATTTTAGATTCTGAAGGCCTTCTCAAAACCAAGGAAAAGAATCAGAAGCTTTATACTCGAGCACAACGGCATCAAGAGAAAAAGGAGAAGATTCAGAGGCATAACCGCAAACTTGGGGACCTAGTAGAAAAAAAGACCATCGACTTAAAAAGTCATTATGAGCGTCTGGCAGATCTTCGGCGGTCTCATATATTAGAGCTCACCTCTGTCATCTTCCCAATTGAGGAAGTGAAGACTGGTGCGAGGTACAGTAAGCAAGTCTTTTGACTCTACATCAGGTCCCAAAATCAAGTATTTTTTAAGTGTGTCAGCACCTCATTTATTTGACCTCATTCTGGGCCATTGGCTTTCCTGGTAATTAAACTGAATGAAGTCTTATCTGCTTCAGCAAACACTGCACACTGCATGAAGTTGGGGAGGCAGCCAAGGTAAAGGGCGGTGGCCCTCGGAGGAGCTTGTGTACACTTACAGCTTCCCGATGAGGTGCTGACTCACCCTGATCAAAAAACCATCTGATGGCCGATGTCAGCTGCAATCCCAATCGGGTTGTTTATTAGTTATATGCTGTGAGGCAGGTTCTTGAACCTCAAAGTCAGGGATAATAAATGCCTACTTCACAAGGATCAGGAGCTAAAGTGGAAGAAAGCACCTGGTGCTTGGGGTTTCTTACATGGTGACAGCCTTTTACTGCTGACTAGCTGTTGTCAAGCGCCGGGTATCTTCAGTCTACTCTTAGCAGTAGTACATGGATAACCTATTGAGTCAAAAGACAACTAGTCAGGCCAAAGCAGGTAAAACTGACAAAACAGAAACATTATGCCACATTAAATTGTCGTGGGCCGGGGCCTGCCAGGGGAACATGAAAGAGGCCAGAAGACAACTAGTCAGGCCAAAGCAGGTAAAAAAGCTGACAAAACAAACATTATGCCACATTAAATTGTAGTGGGCCGGGGCCTGCCAGGGGAACATGAAAGAGGCCACAGATTCCTTTTGGAGAGAGCTTTGAACTCAATGAGTAGACACATGAGCAAAGCTCACCCTCCTGAGTTAACAAAATTTATGGACAAGAAGTTATCCTTGAAATTAACTGGTGGCAGACATGTCCAAGGAATATTGCGGGGATTTGATTCCTTTATGAATCTTATGGTAGATGAATGTGTGCAGATGGCAACAACAATATTGGAATGGAGACTCATAATTGCATACAAAGTTGCAGAAGAGAAAATGGAGAAAAACTTTCTCCTTTCTACCTGTGCTGTTTAAATTTTTCTGTTAGTATATATTAGTATATACTGTTAATTTTTTTTAAACTGATGATTTTGAAGTTACCTCTATAATAAGATTTCGTGTTCATTCTTTTTTTTTTTTAAACAATTTTATTTTATTATGTTTTTTAATCCTCACCCGGGGATATTTTTCCATTGATTTTTAGGAAGAGTGAAAAAGAGAGGGAAAGACAGAGAGAAACATCAATGTGAGAGAAACACATCGATTGGTTGCCTCCTTCACAAGCCCTGACGAGGGCCCAGGCCGGGGAGGAGCCTGCAACCGAGGTACGTGCCCTTGACTGGAATCGAACCCGGGACCCTTCGGTCCACAGGCCGATGCTCTGTCCACTGAGCCAAACCGGCTAGGGCTCATGTTCATTCTTTTTTCTCAAACTTCCTTGAGTGGGAGAAGGAGGAAGTAGCATTACAGCTTGGAGCTGGCCTAGTCCCCCGGCCTTAACCGTGATAGCCGGTAGGCGTTATGCTATGTGTGTTGTGGCAGAAAGAAAAAGGATCGAGAACCACTGGCCAAGAGAACAGAATCTAAACTTAGTGCAGTGCAAAAGGCCCTTCCCAGTCTCCCATTTCCTACCCACCTTTCCAATACCGTCTCCTGGCACTTCCTTTGTGTATTCTACACAACTCCACTGATCATCTCTGCTCCCAAACACACCGTGTCCTTCCCCTCCTGTGCATTTGTGCCTGCTGTGACTTCTCATTCCCATCATGCTTCAGACCAGCAGATCTCCAAGTGTGGTCTATGGGCTCTGTGGGTCCCTGCAACCCTTTCAGGGGGTCCATGCAGTCAAACTGTTTTTATATAATAATATTAACACTTTATTTTCCTTTTTCACTCTGTTGACATTGCACTGGTGGCTCAGAAGCCATGGTGGGTAAAACCTCTGGTGCCACAATACATTTCAAGGCAGACATCTCAAGGCAGTGACACCAAGCTGCAGTAATAGTCATTGTATTCTGCCATGTACTTGCAGTATTAAAACAAAAACAAAAACCAGTTTTGCAGCAACAGTGTTCTTGATGAAGCAATAGGAAATATTTTTATTTAAATTTTATTGGCTTGCCCTGCAAACACACCTTTTTAAGATAGTATATGATGAAATGGGAAATGTGCAGAAGCTGCTTTTGCTGCAGACCGAAGTGCCATGGTTGGCTCAAGGAAAAGCACTTGAATGAATTGCAAGCAGTAGTTGCTTTTTTCATGGGACACTATTTTACTTGAAAGAACAATTGAAAGACTTTGGTATTATAGAGGTTTTTAAAAAATGTTGATCAGTGCTGTATTGTGTTATTTGACTCTTTACTAATGTACTTGTTTGAAAAATACAGATTTTTTTCATAAGGATATACTATGTTAACATGTAATAATTTTATTATTTTTTAATGAATTAATCATTTTAAATGTTCTCGGATTTCTTATATAGCAAATCTCAATAGACCTAACCCCTACACACAAAAGCTCTTTGAGGTCCTCAGAAATTTTTAAGCATATAAAGGGATATTGCTACCAAATCATTGAAGAACCTGGTATTTGAGGCCCTTGCTCCTGGTGCCCCCTTACGCCCATGTGGACTTCTGTGCTACAGCTGGTTTGATCTTCATCTCTGATAGCAATCACTTATCTCTGCATGTTCCACGTCACTTCCTGTGCTCATGTGCTTCTTCCCAGTGTTCTGTATATTTGGCAAGTATATTGCCTGCTCTTTAAAACCCAGTCCCTTGAAACCCGTATGCATCTTCTGATTTTTAGAGATCCCGCGGATGTGTCTTCAGAGAGTGACAGTGCCATGACCTCCAGCACCGTGAGCAAGCTTGCCGAAGCCCGGAGGACGACTTACCACTCAGGGAGATGGGTCTGTGACGACCACAATGGGGACACCAGCATCAGCATCACAGGGCCTTGGATTAGCCTTCCCAACAACGGGGACTACTCTGCCTACTACAATTGGGTGGAAGAGAAGAAAACCACGCAGGGGCCTGGTGAGAAGCAAGACAGTGTTTGGAAGTGTTTATAAACATGAATTTTGTTTGTTTTTTTGTTGAGGGATTACGAATTTATTCGATCACCCACACACCAGGTGGCTGAGCCTGGATGGCTCCAGCCAACATGTATACTTTTAATTGAGGTAAAATTTATATAACAAAATGAACAGTTAGGAACAATTAAGTGGCATTTAGTACATGTACAGTGATATAAAACCATCACCTCTGTCTAGTTCCAGAACATTTCCATCACCCCACATGCAAACTCCAGGGCATGGAGCAGTCACCCCCAGCGCCCTCCTCAGAGCCGAGCCCTGGCCATCACTAATCTGCACCCTGTTTCTGTAGTTGTGTCTATTCTGGGCATTTCATATAAATGGGATCATACAAAACATGGCCTTTTGTGTTTGGCTTCTTTTACTTATATGTTTTCAGAGTTCATCCATATTGTTGTATGTATCATTCTTTTTATGATTGAATGACATTCCATTGTATGGATATACCACATATTGTTTCTCCATCTGTGGATGTGCTGGAAACATGTATTTCAGATATTTCTCCTCTTGGGGGTCGATACTGCTTTATCTATATAAAAAGACCTCACTATTTAAAGAAGCATAGTTAGCCTGAGTCCCATCCCATTTTGATAGTTTTTAACTTTGTAAAGAGCTTGTTTAGCAGTCCTAACTGGAGATTGAATACCACACTAGAGAAATCCTTTAACACCCCCATAGCTTTTCTCTGGTGGAGAATTGTTCGTTTAGTCATTCAGCACATACTTAGTGAGATGTGCTTTAGTCATGTACTGGTGATACACAGGTGGTGTCACCCAGACAGGTGTGCCTCCCTTCCAGTGGGGAGGACAGGAAGCAAGCTGTCATCAAAAGCATGTACGCTGAGTGCGTGCTGTGGGTGGGGACTTCAATTTCATTTATGCTGGGCCTGTCTAGGCCCACTTACTTAGGTTTCACTCAGTGAAAATCATAGCAATGAAACATGGACCTTTTATTAGGAAGGAGTAAAACGTTACCATAAATGTAATGATAAATTAGAAATCATAAAATGTAGGTTCATTCGTATTTTTTGCTGAAATTAAGGTTGTTCTGTGTGTGGTGGTTGTTTTTACACTTTAGACATGGAGCATAACAACCCTGCTTACACCATCAGCGCTGCGCTGTGCTATGCGACTCAGCTGGCCAACATTTTGTCTCATATACTCGACATAAATCTTCCCAAAAAGCTGTGCAACAGGCAAGTAACTGAGGGCGGCGATGTCTTCTTCATCGTGGTTCTCTTATGCTCTTTTTGTGTTCTCATTTGTTCTAATGAATCCAAAATCAAGAATTTAAGTGTTATTCAGACAGAAATGACCATAGATACTGAGATTAATTCCATAAGCCTCATGTGGTACAAATTGGTGTTATCTTACAATTGCATGTGAAGTGTTTGAGAAGACCACAGAGAATTCTCCCACTTGCAAAAAGAACTGAAGGAAAACCCAGGATATTCAGAGGGTGTGCTCATGTGCAAGAACTGGGGAAACACTTGGCAAATTTTGTTTTTTGTTTTTAAAATGATTTTAGACAGAAAACATCAATTTGTTGTTTCACTTGATTTATAAATTCATTGGGATCAAATCAGCATTTGTCTTTTATTTGTCTTTCAAAAGTACAAATACAGCCCTGACCGGTTTGGCTCGGTGGATGGGGCGTCGGCCTGCGGACTGAGGGGTCCCGGGTTCGATTCTGGCCAGAGGCGTGTGCCTTGGTTGCGGGCGCGTCCCCAGTGGGGAGTGTGCAGGAGGCAGCTGATCGGTGTTCCTCTCTCATCGATGTTTCTGGCTCTGTGGCCCTCTCCCTCTCTGTGAAAAATCAATAAAATATATTAAAAAAAAAGAAGTACAAATACAAGGACAAGTGTTCATTTGTGGCGTATTGGGACACACTCTAACCAACTAGTGTGCCTTGGTTGCGGGCGTGTCCCCAGTGGGGAGTGTGCAGGAGGCAGCTGATCGGTGTTCCTCTCTCATCGATGTTTCTGGCTCTGTGGCCCTCTCCCTCTCTGTGAAAAATCAATAAAATATATTAAAAAAAAAGAAGTACAAATACAAGGACAAGTGTTCATTTGTGGCGTATTGGGACACACTCTAACCAACTGAGCTACCCAGCTGTGGCTGTTTGATTTTCTTATAATAAAAACGTGGTTTAAAATTAAAAAAAAAAATGTAAAGGTTTACAGTCTACCCAAATCCTAATACTTTCCTACCAACCTTTAGTTTTCCTTGCATTTCAAGCAAATATAAATATGGTTACCATCTTTTAAACACAAAAGGTATCATGCTGTACCAAGGTGTTTTAAACACCTTTGCTTTTTAAGTTTTTATTTATTTAACAAATATTTATTGAGTGTCTGCTATGTGCCAGGCACTGTTCTAGGTACTAAGAAGGTACATTGGTGATGAAAGCATAATCCCTACCCCTTTGGCCCTTAACTTTAATGAAGGGACAAATAAACAGTATGTCAGATGGTGACATGTGCTGTGGAGAACGTTAAAGCAGGGTGAGAGAAAGGGGATGTGGAGGCAGGGAAGGGCTTGCAGTGTTTGAGTGGGCAGGTGTGTGATCATGTGTGAACCTGAGGGAGGAAGGGAGCAAGCCAAGTGGACCCTGGGGAAAGAGGCTGTGAGCAGAGAGAGGCCTGCAAAGCCCTGGAGGAGAGCTGCAAGGAGCACAGAGGAGACCGTGTGCATCAGGAAGGTAGGAGTGCAAATCGTGTGGGGCCTGTCGGGCCTTCAGCTCTCATCCTGCATAAAGTGGGCAACTGCAGAGTTTTCCTTTGTATAAGTGTCCCAGGATCTCACCAGTCCTCTATTGACACTTGTGGGTCATCTTACACATTCATCATTTCACTAGTTTGCAAGTATTTGTGTACAGTAAGTTTTCAGAAGTGGAATTGCTTAGTCAAAGGATCTATGTATTTGTAATTGTTACAGATTCAGTGAAATTGTTCATGAGGGGAATAGTTCATTCCTAGAAAGTTTCTAAGTACATTTAAGAGGCAAAGGCCTCAGGGTAAGTTTTATACTGAATTGCAGTGTAAAGTACACTCTTCAAAATGAATGTTGTAACATAGAATTTCCTCCAAAAAATACAACTTTACAAATTATGTTTGTTTTACAGTGAATTTTGTGGGGAAAATCTCAGCAGACAGAAATTTACTCGAGCAGTAAAGAAACTGAATGCAAATATTCTTTACTTGTGCTTTTCTCAGGTATGGAAAATGTGCTGTGAACTAATTTTTAATTTCTTAACATGGTTGAAAATAGTAATCAATTTTTTGTTTTTGTTTTTCTAGCATGTAAATTTAGACCAATTACAACCACTGCATACCCTCAGGAATCTAATGTACCTGGTCAGCCCGAATTCTGAACACCTAGGCAGGTAAGAAAGGTGTTTGTTGCTTTTATCTGAGTGTTGTGATGACTTCTAAGTGGAGTTGTATGTGTTGGCAGTGTACAGGGGCCTGTTCCTCAGCCCCAAATCTCCAAACAGGACAAAAATAATGCAGTCCCATATAGAAGGAAGCAATGGCTAATCATATTTGAGCCATTATGGTTCTTAACATAATCATTTCTCAGAGAAATTAATAGCATTTTAACACCTAAAACAGAAGAACCCAAGGGTTCCTGGCCTTTCTTGTGCTGTCCCTGAAGATCAAATGCCGTTTCTTTGAATCCACATCTGTTTCTTCTCTAGCCTGTTGCTTGTGCATCTTCTTTTGTGCCTGCTCATTCCTTCCCATAACAGTTCTTCACAATTCTCTGTCACTGAGTCAATCTGGCCACCATTTGTTGGATAAAGGGTATGAGATGTTTATGAGATGAATAGTTTAAAATCCATTAGCTTAAAAACGGGAGTAACAAAAAAGACCAACCAGGACTGGTCTATGGGGTCTTTTCAGTTTCTCAGCCCATAAAAAGCATGGCATTCATGAGGCTTATCTTTGGTCGCATCCAAGAGCCCCTTCTCTAGGTGCTGATCTTTTTTCCTTGTTCTTAGAGGTCTGTTCATTCATTTCTGCAGATAGGGCTTGGCTATTGTATTTGTACTTTTGAAAGACAAATAAAAGGTGGGAAAATTCTTGTGGGGTCTCTTCCCATCATTCATTTGCTTTGACACAAACCAGGGCTCAAGGGGAGTCCCCTCCACTGACCAGGATGCCTGGTTTCCTTCACATTGCAGTGAACTTTCTATGACAGTCTGCCTTCAACGGTTGTCTTATGTTTCTCCCCTCTTCCCTCCCCCTGCCTAAAACAGTAGTTAACTTTGGAAAGAGCTGTGGACTCTCTCCGGGAAACTGCACATGCACCTTGAATGTTTTGCCATTGTATAGGGACTTCAAACTCCTTAGCCCAAATCCCATTCATTAATTTAGGAGCCACAGAAAACCTTTAGAAATCCATCCTAATTTTAGTGGTTGATTTCCATGGGTTTGCTTGCCATCCTCTCTGTACTTTATTTGTAAATGGTTCAATGTTAGGAAATTTATTATTCGTAATAAGGACTAATATTTATTTACACTGGGCTAGACACTTTACATGTCTTAAATCTCTCTTTTTAAAAAAATATGTTTTTATTGATTTTGCAGAGAAAGGAAGGAAGAGAGAAAAAAACATCAGTGTGAGAGAGAAACATTGATTGGCTGCCTCCTACACGCCCCCTTACTGGGATCGAGGCTGCAATGTGCCCTCATGGGGAATCAAACCTTTTGGTGCATGGGATGACACTAACTCCATGAGCTACACCAGCCAGGGCAGGATCATTATCCTTACTTTCACACAGGGGGCAACGTGGTAGCAGGCCAACTAACTCGTGCCCATGGTCACGGAGCCAGTAAAAGTGGTGGAGCCAGGTCCCAACACACCTGGCTGACGACTCCCAAGTACTAGGTACTCATGCTTTTATTTTTAAAAAAATATATATTTTATTGATTTTTTACAGAGAGGAGAGGGAGAGGGATAGAGAGTTAGAAACATCGATGAGAGAAACATCAATCAGCTGCCTCCTGCACACTCCCCACTGGGGATGTGCCCGCAACCAAGGCACATGCCCTCGACCAGACTCAAACCCGGGACCCTTTAGTCCGCAGGCCGACGCCCTATCCACTGAACCAAACCGGTCAGGGCGGTACTCATGCTTTTAACCATGCACATTAACTTTATCACATTAACATACTAAAGAAGAAAGAACGTAGGACTATCCTTATACAGATGCCAGAAAAGCGATGGATAAAATTCAGTTCCCCTTAATAAAGAAAACTATCAAATTAAAAAGAGATGATTAATAAAGGATACCTACCATAAGCATGGAGCAAAAGCTAGTTTAATGGCATATCGTCAGGAAGAAAAAGGGTGCCCTGCTTGCCCTGCTACATTAACATGGCTCTGGAGGCCCAGCCAAGGCAGGACATTTTAAACAAGGAATAAGGTGCATTTATATTAGAAAGAAGGAAACTAAGCTGATCTATTGTAGATGGTATGATTACACTGGATACCCAAAAGAACTACGAAGCTGTTAGAAATGATACTTGTATGGTGTCTAAATATAAGAGCAACATACATTAAAACAGTTGCTTTCTTATGTGCCAACCACAACTTGTTAAAAAAAAAAGTAATGGGAAAAAAGATCCCTTTTACTTTAGCAACAAACGCTATAAACTATAGAGAAGTAATCCTTACAAAGTACATGCAAATTTATGTAAAGAAAATTTTGGAACTAAAAAAAATATTCAACCTGTAATTTTTGAATGTCTGCCCAGCACTGTATGAGGTGTGGCACTGAATGCAAGAAGGCCAGGGTGGTGATTTTCTAGGAGGAAGGCTCAGTATTGTAAAAGTGCTACTTCTCCCAAAAAGGAAACCTGATCAGAATTTTAGCAGATATTTCATGGAACTTTGATAGGCTGATTCTAATGTTTAACTAGAAGCATAGTCTGCAAGGAAATTTTGACAAAGAATAATAAGGGATGGTCTTGGCCCCTTTTAAAACGTAGTATAAAGGTAATTAAAACAAGACCCTGTTAGCATGCAAATCGGTGGAGCAATTAAAACAATAGAAGAGAGTCCAGGAACAGACCCTTGTGTATGTGGGAAAATAATATATGATAAGGGTGGCATGTTGAATCATAATAGCTCAATGGTGGTGGGTCAGTTGGGTATTCATATGAAGAAAATGTTGGATTTATATGACATTCCACATACAAAAATTAATTCCAGATGAAATAAAAGACTTTAATTTTAAAAACTATAACTAGGAGAAAAGAGTGTTTATAATCATAGGGTGGGGAGGGGATTCCCAAGCAAGCCACAAAACCCAAAAACCATGAAGGAAAGGAGTTACATATTTTTCTATGGAAAAACTCTAAATGTCTCTGGTAAAAGATACCATAAACAATGTTAAAAGACAAGCAATAGATATATTTTGCAGTCTCTATAAGAGACAATGGATTAAAATCCAGACTCCTTAAATCTTTCAGGTCAATAAAAGACAGGCAAGCAACCTCATAAAAAAATACAGAAAGTATTCAAGCAGGCAGTTCACACAAAAGAAATGCAAGTAGTCACAATTCAGATGAAAAACATCTTTAGCCTCAATCAAGAATAAAGAAATGCAACTCAAAGCAGGTTTCCATTTTCCATCTGTCAGGTTAGCAAAAAGGAAAGGACATGATATCCAGTGTTGGTGGTTGTTTAGGAAAATTGGCAATCTTGTATTAGGGGTGGGCTTCCTTGTGGATCTGAGTTTTCTCTGGGCTTGCCCTTGAGTCAGCCCTCCATTTAGAAGGCTCTGTCCTAGAGACGTGCACACACACAGCCAGGCTCTCGTCACATCAGAGCTTTCCTGGTCTGTGAACCAGGAGGTCGGCGCTTCAGAACCCCATTTCCACACCTCCCTCAGTCAGGCTTAGAGAGACTGGTAATGGAACTTGGGTGGGACTTCCTGTTTCCATGGAGACCAGCTAAACTGAGGATTCCATCCTGACTCCAACATAACTTATTTTTTTCTTTGAAATAAATGCAAAATTACAGAAAAATCAAAAAATAGTACAAAGATGCATATACCCTTTACCCAGATTCATCTTTGTTAATGTTTTACCCCATTTGCTTTGTCATTTGTGCAATCTCTCCCCCTCTCCTCCCTCCTCTCTCTCCATAAAATTTTTTTTTCTGAACTCTGTGAGGATAAGTTACATATGTCATGGCTCCTGACCCCTAAATAGTTCAATGTGAATGGGAATATTTTCTTTTTTGGGGGGGTGGGAGGAATATTTTCTTAACCACAGCCCAGTTATCAACATCAGCACGTTTAACATTGATGTAATACTTTACTGCCGATATGCACGTTTTGTCAGTGCACCAGATAATGTCCTTTATAGCATTTCCCCCTCCAGGATCCAATCTAGAGTCGGGTGGTACATTTAATTGCTATGACTCTAAATTTGGAACATTTTCACAGCTGCCTTTGTCTTTTATGACATTATTTTCATTTTTCAAATAGAACTTTCATTTTGCGATTGGCTGTTTCCTTGCAGTGAGATGCAGGCTATGCATTTTAGGCTGGGACACTTCCTAGGTGGGAGTATCTCCACATATCACACTTGACCAACTGTCCTTTATTGGTGATGTTAATTCACTGTCAAGATGCTTTCTGACTTCGCCGCCGTGTGATTCCTACATGCTTCCTTCCTTGCAGTGTGGGACTGTGCAGTTGTCCTCCTATTCAGAATCCCCCCCTGGGTTTATTATCTATTGACGAGTCTTATCTGAGCCAGTCTTTACTGTGCTGGTGCCTACATTCACACCTTATCATCCAAAGTCTAGAGTTTACTCTTGATGCCGTACATTCTATAATATTTTTGAAATAAGCTGTTGGCAAAAAGAGACTTTTAAAAAGCCAAAAAGATCAATCATCTTGTTGCCTTAACCGATAAGGATAACATCCTGTATCATGAGAAAATGAATGCTCTGGCTTCAGTGTCTTGAATAAAAAGATGTCACTTATTCAGCTAAACTGAAAATTAGAAGAATTATTTTATAATCTGTATTTCCCAAAGACATTAAGCAGAAAGACTTAATTCTTTTGCTAGTTAGTTCTGTGTGACGTGTGTGTGGCCCAGGCATGCTGGGCAGGTAGTAGATTATGTTGGAAGTGATGGGAGAAGGGCGTCAAGTAGAGAAATGTCCCAGCCGCCTCTGTAAGGGTCTCTTCTGCTCCTGGTGGTGCTTAGAAATGTAGGCTAGTTGCTGGAACTAAAATTGTTCCTACTGACCGCTGTGGGAATCATCCACTAGTTTCTCATGTGAGGTTCTTAATTGAGCGCCTGCTCCATGCCAAGTGGACTCTGCGCTTTGGAATTCCAAGCAGAGAACGGGTCCAGTGGCTCCAGTGAGGGCCTCCGCCTGAAGGATGTGCCACTTCCCCCCGTGTATCACTCAGGCCTGTCTCCTGGAAAAACCCTTCAAGAGGGGATCTGGAGACAATAGCAGTCTCATGCCAAGAAGGACCCTAAGAGTAGATAAGGCAGCCTCAAGGCTAGCAGAAAGGAAGTGTAGTGATGGTGGAGAGCTGACCTGGACCTGTGAGGGAGCCGGGGGAGTCAGAAGACTTAACCCCCAGACAGCAAAACTGAACAGAACAGAATCCGAGAGCCTTGTGTTTGGGAAAGGAGGGAAACCAGCTAAGACACTTAAATTGTGAACTTCTTTTTTCTAATTGATTTTGAGAGAGAAAGGGAGAGGGATAGATAGATTGAAACATTAATGAGAGAGAAACATCATTGATCACTGTCTCCTGCAGGCCCCTTTTGGGGATAGAACCTGAAACCCAGGCATGTGCCCTAACTAGAATTTGAACCATGACCTTTTGGTTCATAGGTCAACACTCAACCGCTGAGCCACACTGGCCTGGTAAATTATGAACATTTTTAATAGGCAAACACCATGAGAGGGACAGTTCTTCGGCAAGCTGAGGTGGGTGGGGGGCAGGACTGGCTGGCGGTGGTAGCAATAGAGGGAGGACCAGAGCTGGGGGACACACTGAGGATGGGAAGGGGACTTATTTGGTGGTGTCAGGCAGGAGGGTGAGGGAGGAGGGAGGAATCCCAGCTGGCCGTGTTTTGAGACCTTGTTGACTGGCTCAGATACCCGAGATGAGAGTGTGGTTAGTAGCACTCAGTCGGGGAGCTCTGACAGACGGGTGATTGGGATTGGAGCTTGGAGGAGAGGAATCTGGAGGAAAAAAGAAAAAAGTCTTTGGAGTGGACTTGTTTGCCAAGGAAAAGCAAAAAGGGAGAAAATAAGTAAACTGTAAGGAGAACCAGAGGAAACAGAAAAGGGGCACTCAGAGCTAAGAAACAGGTTGCAGTGGTTGTTGGGTTTATGGGAAAAGTTTCAAGGGGAGGAACGAAGGTTGTGGGGAGAATCCCCTCCCAATTCTTGTTCCCTTCAGCCCTTGCAAAATCACAACTTTGGGGCAGGGTGGAGGCCTGGGAAGCTTGGCAGTCCCTGGTCTGAGGGGCTTCTTGGAATGTAAATTGTTCACTAGAGACCAATGGGAAACCCTGTGGCACATCTTCCAATGAATGAAAACTTGTAAAGCCCTAAAAACAGTGCCTAGAGCAGCTGTGGGCAAACTACAGCCCGGATTCGGCCCGTTTGAAATGAATAAAACTAAAAAAAAAAAAGACTGTACCCTTTTATGTAATGATGTTTACTTTGAATTTATATTAGTTCACACAAACACTCCATCCATGCTTTTGTTCCGGCCCTCCGGTCCAGTTTAAGAACCCATTGTGGCCCTCAAGTCAAAAAGTTTGCCCACCCCTGGCCTAGAGCAAAAACATTAGCTATTGCTGCCCCAGCTGGGAAGCAGGGCTGTCTTGTAAGAATGAAGTCTAGTTGGCCCTGGAAGAGCGGGTCAGAGGTGCAGGTCTGCGGAGGCGCTTGGAGGCCAACGCTAGGCTTTTGTCATTATACTATAAAGAATTTGGGACCACAGACTAAAGGGCAGGTTATACTTTCCTAAGGTATTTCTCATTTCTGTTATTTTTGCTGTCCTCTGTCATTTCTCCCTAAGTAATTACTAGAGAACCTCTTAAATGAACTGAGGCATTGGGCCTTACTTGGGAGCAACGATGGAGAGCTAGAGGCTGCTGAAGCGACTTGGTCCCACCCTATAGCTGGTTGCAGGAAGTCCCCTGGAGAAGATGCAGCCTGGCTCCCAGGAGGCAGGAGTGACGGGCACTGGAAAGGGACAAGGAGAAGCAGGCCTGGTGGGGTTTGTTCCACACGGAGGCACTGAGGGGCTGTCACAGGGAGTGCGGCCTGAGAAAGAAAGGTTGAGAGATTTGGAGGTGGAGACATTACTAGGGAACTTTGGGCAATAAAATGTTTTACTGAAAGACCTTGCAGGAATATGTACTATTCCAGATGAATATATTTTAAATAATCACATCTCATTTTATGCCACAAACGTGTCCCTAGAAAATTGTGTGATGATATCTTAAAATGTGTGCGGGAGCCGGCTGTGACACCAGTCCCAGGAGGCTTTGCTAACATGTACACAGCCATATCATTTAGCCCCTTTGGGTCTTGAGTTTAATAATTGAGGGCTTCCATAGGCAGAGAACATCTTAATTTCCTTTGTATACCATTTGATACTGGTTCCACTAACTAATATACCCGAGTATATACATCATGTGACTGTTTTTGTCAAAACTGTGTCATTGGAATGTATAGATAGTACAGTTGTTTAAAACAATCATACTGTGAACCAGAATGGATGGTCTCACGGGATGGGTTTTTTTCTGTCCAGGGTCTTCACAAATAAAGTAGGTAGAATTGAGACGTGTGGTATTATTCATTAGTTGGATGACAGTTATTTAGATAAAGAAAAACTGAATTATAGACCAACAGTGAGTGGACACAGTGCAGACTTAGGGAACGGATGCAGTGATAGCTCTGGGTCTCCTACATGCATCAGGTCTCCTGTCACCCGTGTCACGTGTTGTGAGAACGGTGGTGTCTTAGAGACCCTTCACTGTCGGCACACAGGTCGGGACCCTTTGAAGTGCGCGCAGACCTCGAGGAGTCCATGGAATTTGTGGATCCCGGAGTTGCTGGAGAATCAGATGAGAGTGGAGACGAGCACATAAGTGATGAGGAAACCGACTTGGGCACAGATTGGGAGAACTTGCCAAGCCCCCGGTTTTGTGACATCCCTTCCCAGCCCGTGGAAGTCTCGCAGAGCCAGAGCACCCAGGCCTCCCCGCCCATCGCCAGCAGCAGTGCGGGCGGGATGATCTCCTCCGCTGCAGCCTCGGTGACCTCCTGGTTTAAAGCTTACACTGGACACCGTTAACGAGCATGGATCACAATGTGCCAGATTTGCATCAGGAAAGTAAACTAGTAAACTATGTATTTAGGTAAGATCATGCCTGGAACAAAAAGTTTTTTTTAACTGTTTTTTTTGATGTTGTTAATCCTCACCCAAGGATATTTTTCCATTGATTTTTAGAGTGGAAGGGGCGGGGAGAGACACAGAGAAAGAAACATCGATGTGAGAAAGATACATTGATTGGTTGCCTCCTGCATTTGCCCCAGTCGGGGCCCGGAATCGAGCCTGCATCCCAGGTGTGTGCCCTTGACGGGAATCGAACCCGAGACTCTTCAGTCCACAGGCCAAACTGGCTAGGGCTAAACTATTTTTGTTGTTTAAAGCAGGGAGATAGGCATTTCTTTGTCAAATGGCCAATGGTGGTGACAGACATACTGAGGATAATAAAACAGAGGGGTCAAAGGTCCTTCTACCCAGACTAGTGTTGGTGGAAGGAGGACCAGTGCACGAGGCCAGTTCTGTTGAGGCAGAAATTCATCTAGGCTCCCTCTGATCACAGGCCAGAGGACCCAGACCCGGCCGACATGTTGGTCCTCGTGATGCTGATCACAGGCCAGAGGACCCGGACCCGGCTGACATGTTGGTCCTCGTGATGCTGAGACTATTCCTGTCACTTTATGTTGTAGAGATTGAATCTCAAGGAACTGATTCTTGATGATTAGGACTTGAAAGATAAAAAACTGTTTAATATGAGTTCGTTTTTATGCGATCATTTTTGTACAGAAAACCAGCAGGCAATTTGAGATACTCGATTTCTTTATAATTTGGTCACGTTTGGTTTTTAGGTCAAGGATTTTGGTTTTGTTTGGAAGGGTGGTGTTTATTTTTGGGGGGGAAGGGGGACGGGGAGTAATTTAAACATTATTTCACTTGTGCTGCTCTGTCGTAGCTCATCAGACATTCCTGTTTTTCTTTCTCCCCACACACCAAAGAAACTAAGCTCTTTTCTTTAGGACCCACATCCATGAACAGAAGAAATTCTAGCTGCAATAATGTCCTAGAGATTGTAAACCTATTTTCTTATATTCTGAGTGGAATTTAGTTCATTCTTACCTAGATTATTGAATTCCTACCATCTACACTATGTGCAGTTTGAAATGAAACTTATTTTCTATGAGTGAAAGATTAAGTCATTAAGGTTGTTTGCTAATGAGGTTACTAGTAAAAGCCACTTTTAATTAAGTGGCCTTTAGTAGTCTTCTGGTGTCCAATTTGTTTCTAAGGGATATAGTAGGTGGCAGGTTTTTCCAGGGAAAGCTATCCTGCCTGTTTCCTAGAAGTCTTTGTTGCTCTAAGGACACTACCTTCCTCAGAAATGCAGAGGAAATCATAGCTGGTACTCCTCCTGTCTCCTAGGGGAAGCTCCAGGGAAGGATGTTTCCTCACCAAGAGACCATTTTCAGCTCGTTTCTTGTCATTCTCTAGTGACAATCTTTTAAGAAAACCATAGAGAGGCATTATGTACAAATATGTAAGTAGTTTATTTTTAATAACTGCAAAAAAAAATCCTATGTAACTACAAAAAGAAATCCTATGAAAAATTCCTAACAGGCATTATTACCATATCTTGTTAGTGTGATTAGCATGATAGTACCTCAGATAAATCACTTGGGGGTTTGCCCTGCCCTAGCTTCTTTTCTCGTTGTAATTATTAGAGATGATCTTTGCCTCCAACCCGAGGTGCTATATAGCTTTTGCTATTGGTATATTTAGTGTTTGGCAGAGTTTGGGGTAGAGTTGCAGAAGGGTTGTTTATTCCTACCCAGGAGTCCCAAGTTCCCTGAGTATGAATTTGCCACTTTAGGAGGAAACAGGCTCTGTTTTAACTGCTCAGCTTTATGTTGCTGGGCTTGTGTTGTACCATCCAGGCCTGTAATTCGTAGAGTTAAGAAACACCAAGTGAACTTAAAATCCCATGAGGTAAGACTTACCAGGTACTTCCAACCCTCAAAAAGAAGAGCTTAGTCTCAAGAGTTGAAAGACTGGGATTTGGGGCTTGAGGGTAGAGCTTGACTTCAGCTGAAAGATGCACAATAGTCACGGTTGTTCTCAAATAAGCCTCTTGGAAACCATGAATGTGAGATGAAGCTTAAGAACAGAATCCAGAGATCACAAACTCATAACTGGAGTAATTCAACAAACCGTGCAAGGATATGGGAGATGTAGGGATTGATAGGGTATATTTTGTTGTTGTTATCAACTAGAGGCACTTTACTTAGGGTTAAAATGATCAAACCCTTTAGTGGTTATGAACACCAACATACTGGCTTACACTGCTGAGGTATTTTGGTTTTCATTATTTTGCACTGGATCCACCCTGTAAATATTCTTAAGTATACATTTCAACCACTGTTTTTTCTATTCTTTTTGCTGCTCATTAAATTCTTTCATGTAGGTTCCAGAACCATATGTAAACAGCTTTTTAAAAAATTGAAGCTGGTTTTTATTTTTAAACAAAAAGCCATAGACCTTGGTCCTTTATTCCACATTAAAATGATTTGTTGAAACAAAATAATACTAATAAAAATCCAGAGGCACCAATAGGCCACTTAAAATGGTTTGCTAAAGACTTTTTTGTAATGGAGTCCGACTAAGAAAAGTTTTGCACATCTGTAAGTTAAGACAAAAAACATGTCAGCATTGGGTCTAGCAGACAGGATACATTTAAGGATTCGTGTGTTGGTAATTTGGAAAAAAGCATTTGGTGGCATGCTGTTAAAAGAACTACAGTGTCTGGGAATCTCTTCCGTGGTGTCATGTTGCAGGAATTTCCCATTGCTCTGCAACTTCCAAACCAGATTGAGTCATACAAATGTTTTCTAAACTTTTATTGTATTATTACAATAAACCTTTTACCAGTATTTTGCTAATATGTATGTCTTTTTCAAACTAATTAATCGAATGAGATCTAGCCCTGGATAATCCTATCTAATAAAAGAGAAACATGGTAATTAGCCGTACCTCCGCTACCCTTCCCATTGGCTAATCAGGGCAATATGCAAATTAACTGCCAGCCAAGATGGCGGCCGGCAGCCAGGCAGCTTGAAGCGAACATGAGGCTTGCTTGCTTCAGTGACGGAGGAAGCCAACGTTCCCCGCCTGCCGCTGCCGGCCTCTGAGCTTGCAGTTTGAAACA
>NW_005370635.1:1056028-1059442 GCF_000412655.1 Myotis brandtii
GGTGCCCCAACCCCCCAATCGGCCCTACCCTGAGCGTGACTGGGGGTGGCATCGCAACCTCCCGATCCGCCCTGCTCTGTGCATGACAGGGGGCGGTGCCCCAACTCCCCAATCGGCCCTGCTCTGAGCCCGACCAGGGGCTGCACCTAGGGATTGGGCCTGCCCTCTGCCACCCAGGAGCAGGCCTAAGCCAGCAGGTCGTTATCTCCCGAGGGGTCCAGACTGCGAGAGGGCACAGGCCGGGCTGAGGGACCCCCCTCCCCCCCGAGTGCACAAATTTTTGTGCACCGGGCCTCTAGTTTTATATAAATTATAGGATAATTTTTTTAGGATTTTTTGCCAAGCAAGGAAAAATGCCTGCTAATACTTTTATAAAATTATTGATCATGGTGGTTTTCATAACGGTCCATCTTTAGGAAGCTGGGAAACCGGTTGCTTACCAGTTACATACTTTCTCTAAAGATGGATTTTTCTTTGGTAGCCATCACATGCTGCTGTTGCCCTACGGTGACATGGTGTCTTTTAACAGTCCTCTAGGGAGGGATTAATTTATAGCATAAAAAGGAATAATTTTGACAATAGCACACAAAAGGGGAGGAGAAAAAGGACTGAACTTGCACAGGTAAGTAAAGATAAGATGCAATCAGAAGAAAAAGGACTGTGAAAATTTTTTAACATAAACCTAATGAATCACAAGGGCAAAAAACACACACAGCCAGAAACACAGGACAACCAGAAAACTAAAGATAAAATGGCTATATTAGGTTCTCATATCAATAATCACCTTAAATGTAAATAGACAGAACTTACCAATCAAAAGGAAGAGTAGCCGGATGGATTAAAAACTACATGTTGTCTTCAGGAGACCCATCTCAGCTACAAAGACAAACAAAGGCACAATAATTTTGAGAAAGGAAACAAAGTTGGAGTTGGAGGTATATGCTACATGACATCAAACTATATTACAAGGCTATAGTGATTAAAACAGCATGATACTAGCATAAAAACAGACACATATATACATAAAACAAAATAGCCTGTAAACAAATCCATTCCTATATGGTCTATTAATATATTTTAAAAGAGGTAAGAGCATACAATGTGATAAAGACAGTCTATTCAATAAATGGTGTTGGGAAAATGGACAAATACATGCCAAAAAAATGAGACTAAACCTTCTCACGTGATATACAAGAATAAACGAAAAATGGATTAAAAACTTAAATGTAAGACTCAAAACCATAAAACTCCTAGAAGAAAACATAAGCAGTAAAATCTCTGACATTTCTCTTAGTATTTTTTTTTTTGATATATGGCCACAGGCAGGGGAAACAAAAGAAAAATTTTAAGAATGGGACTACATCAAACTAAAAAGCTTTTTTCACAGCAAGGGAGTTTGCCAATGATACATTCTATAAGGGGTTAATATTCAAAATTTAGAAAAAACTCAAAACCCAAACCCAAATAATCCAATTAAAAAATGGGCAGAGGACCTAAATAGACACTTCTCCAAAGAGGACACACAGACAGCCAATAAACATATGAAAAGATGTTCAACATCACTAATCCTCAGAAAAATGCAAATTAAAACTACAATGAGATATCACCTTATACCTTTCAGAATGGCTGTCACCAATAAATCAACAATTGTTGGTGAGGATGTGGAGAAAAGGGAACTGTGGGTGCGAGTGCGGATTGGTGCAGCCACTATAAAAAACAGTAGGGAGATTCCTCACAAAATAAAAAATGGAACTGCCTGAGGAAATAGGGATTCCATTTCTGAGTATATATCCAAAGAAACCCAAAACACTAATGCAAAAGAATATATGCTCCCCCATGTTCATTGCCGCATTAATAGCCAAGATATGGAAGCAACCCAAGTAACTTATCAATAGATGAAAGGATAAAAATGGTGGTGCATAAATACAATGGAATATTACTTGGCCATAAGAATGAAATCTTAGCATTTGTGACAGCATGGGTAAATGTACAGCTGTGCTAAGTGAAATAAGTCAGAGAAAGAAAATTCCATTTGATTTCACATATATGGAACCTAAAGAACAAAATAAATGAACAAACAGAAACAGACTCATAGATACTGAGAACAAACAGGATTGCCAGATGGGAAGGTGGTTGGGGGGCTGGGTGAAAAAGGTGAAGGGATTAAGAAGTACAAATTGGTAATCACAAAATAGTCACAGGGATATAAAGTACACCATAGGGAATCCTATCTAATAAAAGAATAATATGCAAATGGACCATCACTCCAACACACAAGATGGCTGCCCCCATGTGAACACCAGATGGCTTGCAAGGGAGGACAGGGGTGACTGGGCCAGCAGAGGAGGGCAGTTGTGTGTGTGTGTGGGGGGGGGGTCCCAGGCCTGCAGGGGAGGGCAGTTTGGGGTGACCAGGCTGGCAAGGGAGGACAGTTAGGGGTGATCGGGCCAGCAGGGGAGGGCAGTTAGGGGGCAATCAGGCAGGCAGGCAGGCGAGCAGTTGGGAGCCAGCAGTCCTGGATTGTGAGAGGGCAATCAGACATCCCTTGAGGGGTCCCAGATTGGAGAGGGAGCAGACTGGGCTGAGGGACAACGCCCCCCCCCCATGCACTAATTTCGTGCACCGGGCCTCTAGTATAGTCAATAATATCGTAATAACTATGTATGGTGACAGGTAGGTACTGGAAACATTGGGGGGTGACCCCTTTGTAAAGTATATTATTTTCTAACCAGTATTCAGAACATAGGAAACCAATATAAAATAACTAGAGACCCAGTGCACGAAATTCGTGCATGAAGGGGGGGGGTTCCTTCAGCCCAGCCTGCACCCTCTCCAATTGGGTACCCCTTGGGGGATGTCCCTCTCACAATCTGGGGACCGCTGGCTCCAACTGCTCACCTGCTGCCTGCCTGCCTGCCTGATCGCCCCTAACTGCCTCTGCCTGCCAGCCTGATCACCCCTAACTGCCTTCCCCTGCTGGCCTGGTTTCCCCTAACTGCCTCTGCCGACCTGCCTGATCATCCCTAACTGACCTTCCCTGCTGGCCTGATCTCGCCCCCAACTGCCCTCCCTTCCCGGCCTGGTTGCTCCCACTGCCCTCACCTGTTGGTCTGATCTTGCCCCCAACGACCCTCCCCTGCCAGCCTGATCTCGCCCCCAACTGCCCTCCCCTGCAGGCCTGATCTTGCCCCCAACTGCCCGCCTCTGCTGGCCAATTTGGTTCTGATTGGTCAGTTTCTATGTCAGTCAGCATCAAAAGCTCTGCCTCCTAGCCAGCCATTGGCTCCCCACAGCACCCACATTTGGTTCTGATTGGTCGGTTTCTATGCCAGTCTGCATCAGAAGCTCCGCCTCCTAGGCAGCCATTGGTTCTTCACAGCACCCACATTTGGTTCTGATTGGTCGGTTGCTATG
>NW_005370635.1:1059650-1085691 GCF_000412655.1 Myotis brandtii
GCAAGTGCTGATCAAAAGCTGCCACAGAGGCAACGGATCAGTCCCTGCTTCTCTCTTCAGGCCTCTCTCTGACCCTGATTCACAGCCCCCTCAGCAGTCAGTGCCATGGCAACCCAGCGCTGACTGCAGGACTGACTTCTGGTTGGTCAAGCCTTGGTTGTTATGACCCAGGGTTTTTATATATCAGGATACTGAATGTAAACTGTGATTGGGAAAAAAAGAATTAACATAATGAAAATGTCCATATTACCAAAAGAAATCTACATATTCAGTACAATTCCTATGAGAATCCCCATGGCATTTTTCACATATATGGAACAGGAAATTCTAAAGTTTGTGTAGAGCCACAAAAGACCCCAAATAGCTAAAGCAATTTTTTTTAAAAAAAAAGAACAAAGCCGAAGTCAAAACATTATAGTATTGGCAGAAAAACAGATATATAGACCAATGGAACAAAATTGAGAACCCAGAAATAAACCCACACATATATGAGCAACTACTTTTCAACAAAGGAGCCAAGATTACACAAGAGCGAAAGGAAAGCCTCTTCAATAAACGGTGTTGGGAAAACTGGACAGCCACATTCAAAAGAATGAAACTAGACTACTATCTTATACCATATACAAAAATTTACTCAAAATGGATTAAAGTCTTGAATGTGAGACCTGAAAGAATGAAATACATAGAAGAAAACAGAGACACTAAATTTATGGACCTTCGTTTCAGAGGTGTTTTGTGAACTTCACTCCAAGGCAAGAGAAACAGGCGAAAATAAAAGACTTCTGCACAGCAAAAGAAACCATCAACAAAACAAAAAGTCAACCAACAAAATGGAAGAAGATATTTGTAAATGATATTTCCAGTAAGAGGCTAATATCCAAATTATATAAAGGACTCATACAACTCAAGACCAATAACTTAAAATTCAATTGAGAATTGGGCAGAGGACCTGTATAGCTACTTTTCCAAAGATGGTAGCCAAGTCACCATCTCTGCTTAGGAGAGTCAGTCAGGGCTGGGGCAGAACTGTTCATGTAGTAGAATATGCTCAACTACCTACGGAGAGGGTCTGGTGAGGAAGGCCCACAGCTCAGTCCCAAAGTGGGAGGGCTGGGTGGGCCAGGCCTGGCTCCATCCATACCCTCCCACCAAACCTCAAGCACTTGTGCAAACTGGGTATCTAACCTCACAATGGGCAGGCACTGACAGTTTGAATACAACCTTGCTCTACATTTTACTGACCGTCTGGCAACTGAGTTTGCATACTTTTTTTTTTTTTTAAGAACTGCGTTTTTTAAGAACTGCATCAGTCTCTATACTACTTAACAGACTTCTGAAAATTCCAGTTTGTAAAGCAACTGTTTGATTCTCTGATGGGGGTGGGTCAGATAGGAGGGAAATAATTTAAATAGCACAGGTGATTCTACGTCAGTTAACTGGCAGGTGGGATCTGTTGCTCCCCGAGTCTGTTTCTGCACACTGCTTGTCACTCCGCACGAGTACCCCATCTTACACGGCTTACACATTTCCCACCACTGTATATGTCATACTGTCATCCTCTACTGGGTGATGAACACAAAGGATTTCCTAGAATAATTTTAGCGGTATGTCATTTCCCCCAAATTGCTAACCTTAGAACCTAATCCCTGCTGTGCTTTATCATTCCAAAGAGGAAAGCAAAATTTAGTAGAACTTTGTAATTTTTAACTTTCTTATAGTCCTCCTTAATCCAAAAAATTTGAGACAAAGAGACCTAAAATTAATTGGTTCTGATATCTGTTCCCTGCTAATTAAAAAGTGGATGTGGGGCCTTTGAGGGGGTTGTTGTAGTGTATATTTGCCATTGCTCTGCTCCCAGCTACCAACTCAAGAGGCTCTGTTCCTTTTAAAATAACACCAAGGTCAAATAAGCCATCTAAAATTGGGGTGCTGCCTAACTGGTTTCCCTTAAGCCAGTTAGCTATAAATACACTGGATGCCACCCAAGGGTGCATAACCACAGTGATGTTTATTCTTCCCATGAGGTTGTGCAAACACCAGCTATGGCCACAAATTTAGGAATGGCGTGCATGTCAATACAAGGGATTGCACATTTCTCACACAGGTACTTTCACCAACTCACAGAGATTGCAACACTAGCTTGTCTGAACCCAAAGGAAAATGGGGATAGAAGCTATCAGATTCTCAGAGTGTCATGTTGGGTGCTTAGCACAGCAGAGAATGCACTTAAAGGAATGTGGTCCTTTACAGACACTAAGACTAGATAACACCAGCTCTTATTGGTGCAGTTTGCGATATATGGCAAGAAGGGTTTTGGTGCAGAGTGGCTTTATTCTGTCATTTTTTTGTGGCAAGCTATGGGATGAAAGAGAGGACGAAGAGCCAGTCAGCTGAGTGAAGAAAGAATGAAGGCAACTAAAGCCCTGGAAAATGCCTGGGAATGCCCATGTAATAAAAAGTGCTGGAAGCCAATCCAAAAAAGTTGGCAGGGAGGCCCTGAAAAGTTGCAGTTAGAAGGGGAGGGGAGGGCTGGACAGAGCCCAGGAAGGGAACTCCAACATCATGCGTAACCCTCACCTTCTGCAGTTAGCCCATAGCAGCCTGCCACCAGGGGAGCCCCTGGCAACAACAGAACCCAGATCACACCAAATGCACACTGACTGTTACCCAGCAGAAGTCCTCAGGCTGCCGTGGAGCATCCCTAAGAACGTTCCCATGGGGCCAGCTGTGGCCAGAGGAGAGCTTCCTAGATCCCTTTATCCGCCCTTCAGGTTTCTCATACTAGATGGGAAACAACCCAGAGCAGTAAGAATCTGCCTGTACCCCTCATATTAAGATGGCCACTAGAGGGGAATATAAACATGTTATGAGGGTGTACTGGAGGCACTGGGGATGGCATGACCAAGCTGCCCTCTCTGGGCCCAGAGTGAAGTCCAGATACAAAAATGGGAATGAAATGATAGATGCACAGGGTACACCCAGCCAAACCCAGTGGGCAGGCCAAGGTTGGGGGTGGGGTCCCAAAGAAGATACCTCCTGAGCAGAGCCATCAATGTGCTAAGGGGATGTGGTCAATTTGATCGATCCTTTCACGTGGCTATTTTAAAGCCAGAGTCATTTTGACAAGGCCGGGAAATTTAATCTTAGCCCTTTGTCCATTTCCAATTCATTTCTTCCTTGGCCATCTCCACTGGGCAAGTGACAAAGTCAAACTGCCCAAAGATGGGGAAGATGCTCTCTGATTTGTAGGGAGCAGCTGCAGCGTTTGGGCAGGTTCAAGCCTCGGACTAATAAGAGGGCACGGCCCTCTCATGGCAAAGCCACGGGCAAGTCCTAGCTTGGAGGGCAAAGCCCTCCCAGCACATTATAGCCAAAGGCTATAGTTATAATCTTGAACCTATGGTCTGAACCTGTGGTCCCACGTGGCTGAGTGATGTGGGCTTGACAGAGTTCACGTGCATGTAATTGAGTAGATTTGAAACCCACGAGAATGTTGTAAACATCTTGACCACGCCCTACTTTGCCTCGTGGAATCTCACTATAAAATAAAGACATGGCTTTCAGGCTGTGGCGCTGTCGCTAGGTCTCCATCAGAGAGGACAGCGTCCCACCCAGACCCAGCTTTCTTCTCTTGTCTGTCTTTTCTCAATCCTTCACCGCTCCCTCTCAGGCTCACCGAACCTGGCTGAGCTGGCTCGCCACAGTGATTCTTCCAGATTTCTCTGGTTCTGGTTTTTCTTCCAAATGGTGAAGTGAGGGATAGGAGATAAAAACTAGGCTAAATGAATCTGAGCCTCTGAGCAAAAGCTAAGGGGAAGTTTTCTTTATTTGAGTGGGGGAGGGAGAAGGGCTAGGATCCTGATGCCCACATTGTTTACTCTTACAAGTCTAATATCTACAGCAAGGTGTAACGGAAGGAGGTAGCCTGGGACTGTTGAAGAAAATAAAAAATGGGCTAGTTTCCCCAGCTTGGCACTAGGGGGCTCTGAAGCACAGCGTCTTTCTCCTCAGGGGAGAAATGGAGACCAGGGAGGGGCTACCCTTTGATGCCACCTGCTAAAATTCTCTATGGTTCACACAGAGCACTGGGAACTGGGTCCTGCCGCGTCATTCAAAAGGGAGAAGGGCATGCCAAGATGGGGTTGGGCTATTCTTACTGTGTCCTCTGCTCCAGGTCAGTTCAGCTCCTCAGAGTCACAGCTTGTGTCCCACGTGAAAACCAGATCTGGAACGGCTGAGTCAGGAAAACCAAGCAAGAGTGTTATTTATCCTATGTGTCCACTCTGAGCAAATGTAGACCTAAGAGCCAACAACAATGATAGCTAACTTGCTGGGCACTTACCATACACTGAATGGTAATCCTACATTCAGAATCACAACAAACCTAATAGGAAGGTCCATTGAGATTGCCGGTTTAGAGCAAACCACAGGGAAGGAGGACAAACACTGGAAATTCAGCCCAGGGGACTCTCAGGCTGAAAGGCATTTCCAACATTCATAGTCATATAAATAAGTCATATATAACTTCATAAGCTATATAAATATCTGAGCACAATGTTTTATACCAGAAACTAATGTAATAATGTATATTAAGTGTAATTGGAAAAAAATTTTTAATTAAAAGAAAAAAAGCATTTCCAACATACCTCAGCTGGGGTGAGTCATGAGGAAGGACACTCACCATTAACTTTACTAAAATCCAGTGGGAAAATGAAAACAGAAACAGCCACGTTTGCAAAGCTGTAACCTTGATAAGAGGCCATGACACAGCATTGGAGCTTATCAGCCCCAAATCCCCACATCTCTGCTGGAGAGGCTGGTTCCGTGGAGGTTCAATTGGGTCAGACTTGGTTTCCTGATTCTTAAGAGCTGGTCAAATAATCTGATCCCAAACACAAAATGACCCTTCTTCAAACCAAGAAGGTTCTGTGTCTTGTACTCTTGACCCTGACCTACCCCTGAAGTATCTTGGGTTCTGGGATTTGTAAAATTCTTCTCGTTCTCACTGCTGATGCCCAAAGTCAGACTGTGGTGCCAGTGCAATAGCCCCTCCTGGTGTGTGGACATCAGCAGGAGCTTCTCATGGGGCAAGGACAGGGTGTCACAAGGGCCTCCTGAATGGCCAAAGACCAGAGGAGGAAAGTGTTCTCAGCCTCTCTTCAGTCCTGTCACAATCAGTGAGCCTGCAGGATCCAGCTTATCAGAAGTGTCATTATGATGTGTCTAACAGGGCAGACCTGCTCAGCATCAAGAAACACTTTGTAGTTCAGGGAGGAGCAGATACTGCCTAAGGATAAGGGCAGAAGAAACCAAAGGGGCCACCACCGCCTCAGCCACAGATGACTCCTGCTCCACCTGGCTTCGATGCTGCTTGGCAGACCTGGCCAACACCTACTCAACCTTTCCATCTTTCTCCTTTGGGACCATCACAGCACAGCCCTCACTCATCACTTCCTGATCAGCCCCTCCACTGGGTCATTTACCACCACGTCTCCACAGCCCAGAGCTTACAGAGGTTGCAAGGTTTTTTTTTGGTGGGTATTTGATTTCAAGCCACCTAATTTTTAGATCCTCCACAGCAGCTTTCTGGGGCCCAAAACCTCCCAGCCCCAACAAGCAGTACATGATCATAGGCCTGAATACATCTTAATGACTTCTGAACAATTGACTAATTATGCCCAGACAAGCTGTAAGAATGTCAGATAACACCTCATCCAACAGGAAATACAGGGGTTGTTGGGCACATGACAAACTCAAAGTAAGTGTTAAAGGGCTGCAAAAATGTAAGCTTGTTATGTTTAAAACTAGAGGCCCAGTGCACGAATTCGTGCACAGGTCGGGTCTGGCCGGCCTGGCCCCAATTGGGGCCAGGCCTGTCAGGAGGAGGAGAAGCGGGAGGTTGGCCAGCCAGCCCCACCCCAGAATGGAGTGGTGGGGGCCGATGGGGGCCAGTGGCCTGGGGGAGGAGCCATGGATGGTTGGCTGGCTGGCCCTGCCCTTGATCGGAGTGGGGGGGCCAATCGGGGGCAGAGCTGGCTGGTGGGAGGAGTTGAGGGTGTTGGGGGCCGATCGGGAGCGGGGCTGGTCAGGGGGAAGGGCTGTGGGGGGGTTGGCCAGCCGGCCCTGCCCTCCATCGGGGTGGGAGAGTCCGATAAGGGGTGGGGCCAGCCAGGGGGAGGGGCTGCAGAAGGTTGGCCAGCTGGCTCAACCCCCTAATCCAGCCAGTTCAATGGCCGCAGTGGATGTCATAGCAACCGGTCGTTCTGGTCATTACGGCGTTCTGGTTGCTGGCTTTTTATATATATAGATTGGTCTCTCTTCAGTAGCAGAAAAAAATTCTCTCCCCCTCCCCATAACAATTCAAAAAGTTTTTAATTCTTACAACTCAATTTACAACATCCTTCATTACTTGCAAAAAGAAGGGGAAAAAATCTGCAACTCAGGTCCCATTTAAGATGCATGTTTTTATTGAAATTAAAAAAAATTTGTAACCAGACAGAATAAAGTAGACAAGAATGTTATAATCTGACTATATAATCTCTCAATCTTGTTGAATCACTAAAATATAACGTAGGATTGTTCTCTATGCTAATTTTAAGGTTGTCCAGTTAAACCATTATTTGGTATCTTTTCAACAGGTACTCTTAACTATTTAGAATTTCTTATCAGAAACATTCATATATTATACAGGAAACATTCATAGTTTATTTTCAAAACATTCATATTTTATACAGGATATACAAATTTGAAACAATAAAAACACACACACACAATTATAGCTGCAACACTATCCTAGCTGCATTGTGGTGATGATATTTCGTCAGCTGTCCACTATACACAAATGGGTTTTAATAGTGTTACATACAGAGGGGCCAAAAGCACTCATCTAAGGTAAAGGCGCTCGGGTTTAATGTGCACTTTCACAGCCCTGTGAAAACACAACCATTATATACACTGTAAACACCACAGGGCATGAAATCCACCTCCATCCACAAACATCAATCTCACAGGATCAAGCATACAAGGCCTAAGGTAAGGTGCCTGACTTCTCCTTCATAAGCATACTTTTCATCCATGACTGCTGCTCTTCTTTCCATAGGACACTACTCACTTATTTCAAATATGGTGCCTGCCAGTGCTCAGAAATTTCTGGAACCCCTTTTTGGGGACTGCCTGCATAGTCTGCAATGAACTTTTCTGTCCATCCTTGGTGATGGCAAGTCTTCGTCCTCTGAGGATGGATTTGATTTGGGAAAACAGGCATAATTATTCACAGCCAACTGAATCAAACTGGGCTTCCACCCTGGATCAAATGGGAGGCGCCACTATAAAACAATGAGACCAGTTTTCTTGTACAGCTTGTAAATGAAAAAATGCCCAACAGCAGTCCTGAAGAACAGGTACAGATTCTCCTAGAGTGATGGCTCTGAGAGGCAACACTCACTTGAACAGTGAGTCTAGGTGGTGTTTTGCAGTATTAAAAATCAGCCATTTGGTCGCCTCTCACATAGACTTTAGTATTCCTCTTCAGTTTCAGTCCCTTTTGCTTTCTTGTGGATTGCCCGATTAAAGCTGTGGCAAGCAGGGACCCAGTGATTGTCATGAAGCCCCAGCTTACAGCCGGGGAAGCCTTTCTGAGAACGATGGCAGCACATCCAGTATCCTGGCCCGTAAGGCAATGCCTGGCAATAGGGCTTGGGATGCCACCGGCACAGGGACACATCCCCTTTCACATATTTTTTCTTGCACTGCTTACAAGGGTCCTCTCTATAGCGTGGGTCTCGAACCCAGCGAGAATCTGCTGGCCTGATGTTGTAGTATTCAATGATGAACTTGAAATAGCAGCAGGTACATTTAAGAGCCACTAAACTCTTGGTGGGAAGTAATCTGAAGATTTTCACCATAATGTGGTGGGGCAGGAAAGCCATGTACTGCTGAGGTTCTAAAAGCTGTTGGATTTTAAATCTGGTCTCCAGAAAGTCATGGGACACCTGCTTCTTCCAAGTGGAGGCCTCGAGCACCGGTACTGTACTTTCCACAGGAGGGGCTGGCGCTGGGACGAGCGAATCAGCTGAAACACTTTTTTCCTCAGATGCACTGCCACCCTCAGCACCATCTTCAGGCTGGCTGGCCTCTGGAGACTCTTGGGTTGTGCTTTCATTCAACTGGGAACAGTCTGACTGCTGCTGACCAGGCAGCAAAAAGAACAGCCTCCCCGGAAGTGGGTCTCCACAGGACTTTAAACTAGATGGCTGGTCTCTCTCCACCTTAGACACAGTGATGCTAATGCACACAGATTCTTTTCTTCGCTGATCAGGATTTTGTGGCACAAGCTCTTCAACAGCATCTGTGGGCAACTCAGTGGTTTGGGGACAGGTATGAGGAGGAAAAGGTGGCTCAGGTTCCTCCGTCATTTCTACATCATACCTATTGCTGTTTTTCACAGCAGTGTGCTGATCTGGCTCTGTTGCTGCACTATCCATGTGGAAACTCACACCTGCTGGCAATGAGGGACAGCCTGGAGGAGCCCCGTCCCAGGCCTGCTTCCCCTCAAGAGAACAATGGTCAGCTCTTGACGGGCCACAGTCCACAGACACAGGGGCCTCCAAAGCGCCTTTGTTTGTTTTGCCTTCATCAGCCTGAGTGCCGTTTGCAAGCAGCACCCGGCCTACATTTCGACGGAAGCTGTTATTCCTCGAGAGGCTCCCAGGCTCACTCTGGCTCTGCCGCTTCAGACACTCAGACTCCAGCCGGGCTACCATGTCGAGGACGCGGACTGGCTCACTCTGGGGTTCACCAACCTCAGGATTTCCCCTTTCCATGGGTTCTTCACAAGCTCCTGGGGCAGAAAAGGGCTCGGAGGCTGGCGGCCCACCTCTGGATTGCCCAGAAATCCTCCCCACGGCAGGTGAGTTAGTGCAGTTTTTCGCACAACTGGCCAGCAGAGCAGCACTGGCTCTTTGCTCCAGGAAGGCAACCATCTGTATGACCGACAGAGGCCTCCCAGCACAGATACTGTCCCCACTGTCACTCACGTAATGCACAGAACAGTGCTCAATGCCACACGCAAAAGGCTCAGGCTCATAGCACCTGCTGTTGATTTCCCTCATCCTTTCTAACTGTATCTTGGCTTCTTTAAGATCCCCTGATTTTTTCCTTCTTTTAGTAGCTCTCCCATCAATATCCCAGGAGCTTTTTATTTTCATAGATCCTATCCTATTGCTACACTGGTGGGCTGCAAAGAATGCTATTTTCTCCTTGGTATTTCCTGGTTTCACCACAGCCCAAATATCAAGCGGCCCTTCCCCTTCTTCGCCCTGGTGGATTGTTGCAGATGGTGCATTCTTCTTGGTTTTAACATTCAAGCTGCTCTCTACAGGACTCTTCCCACTCATGCTGCACAGAACATTTGGAGAAAGGACCCCAAAAGGCTTTCGAGATGATGCTTTACCAGGAGAAGTGGAAGGAAAGACACTTGATTTCATGTAGCTAGCTTCGCATTTTTCATCATGTATAGCCTCTTGGTGGCTCATGGAAGTTCTCAGAGTTTCCTTGCTAATTTGAAGAGGTTGTGCTTTCTTCTGCAGATTCCAATATGGTTTTAGGTGCATAACAGAGGCTCTACGGAAAAGAAATACACATTTGATTACGATACTCATTTTGTTTTTAGGAATTTTTTTTTTTTTTACTTACACTCAGATGGTTCTAGCAAATAATAGAAACATTTTCTATCAGTTCACTAAATCTTTACCAACTCTCATTTCAGCTAGTTTTTAATGTACAGATCAAGAATAACAAAAGCAAACTCACCATTTTCCATGGTGTATAGGCCAGAAAATAAGTTGGTGAATTTTAGACTCAGTGGACAGACTGAGAGAATTTCAGAAAACTGACATTTAGTCAATATTCTATACATAAAATTAGTGCTTAAAAGAAAGAAATCTGAATCTACAGAATATATTCCAGTAGGTAGAAGGCAGTATAGAAGAAAGGAAACTAGAAAAGGAACTCATCCAGAATTCCTAGTAGATTAACACTATTTCTAAGTCATTTGTAACTAGCATTTTATTGATTGCAAAAGTTTATAAAAAGTATTATATTGTTTTCTAAGCTATTCCCACACTGTTGAATATCCATATGTTTATAACTTTTCACTTGTTTGCTTATGTACTTTGCCCATCTATTAGTCTTGATTTTCTAAATAATATATTTGTATAATCTCCTCACTGCCAATTTTTCTGTGAATATTGTAAGTCAAATCTAGAACCTCTAATTCTTATTAACTCTACAAGCCATTTGGAATCAATTCAAAAAAAGTGCCTTGTTTTGTTCTCTAACCTGGGGTAGAGATGGGAGCCATTTTTAAAATCAGACAAAAAGATGATTACATGCAGAGATCTGAGTTCTAGTCCTTGCCATATCAAAAATTAACCACACAGGATGATTTTTACCTTGGACAAGTCACTTACTCTGAGTCTGCATTGAAATATTAACTGAAAGGTCAGAATACCAGATTATCCAAAGATCTCATCATTTAAATGTCAAAATGCTATACAAGAAAGTGTTTTGTAGGGATGCCTGGTCCCCTACAAAATAAACCTACAGACCAAAATAAACATCTGTAGTCTCAGGTTGGTGGAGTGAGGCAAGAGCAGTCTAAGAACATGGACTTTCATCTACTCTCACTCATGGGGACACCAGTCTAAGACATACATATTAGGCAATTCAGCATATTCCTCTCATTCGCCCCATAACCTTACTGAGTGAGTATCTGCAGTGTGGCAGCCTCTGTGGTAACTGCTTTCAGATATCAGCTTTAATAATCAAGAGTGAAAGTGATCATCCAGAACAAGTTTACCTTTCATTTCAACTTTTAATTCCTAGAGTCCAGTCAAAGCTAAAAGAAGAAATGTGGATATGAGTATCTTCCAGCTAAGTAAACAGAAATCTTGCATTTAAGGCACACCAGGTATCTTTTAAAAGATATCCCTGAAATAGATCTTTTTTTTCTGATCTTTGGTAATTTATATCCTAAATCTGTAAAGATCTTCCCCTTTCTGCACGATAACATTTTAGTAGTTTTCTATTATATATTCTGTAATTTGGTCTTATAAAAGAACCACCCATAACTCAAGAATAAGATGAAGATATATGAATAAAATAGATAAATTAATAAATGATAAATGAAAAAAAGAGGCACATCTAGAGCTATTTGTGTCAAAATTTTGGGTTTTTTTTTCCATATCCCTTCAACTCCTAAATAAAATGAAAGACATAGAGTTTGCTAAAAAATCCAATAAATTCTCACATAATGATCTTATTACAGAATGTCTGTGGATAAATTTAAACTCGAGCAATGTGTGTACCATTCTGCATCGCACAATATGTTCTCTCTTTGCCTTCCTCCCCCACACATTATTTTAGGTGCTAAATTGACAGACAGGGACATTAAGAAGAAACAGATTTTGTTTGCATTTATTAACCTGTAAAGTCAGCTCAAATGACACATTACTAATAGATAAGGTTTTATAGCAGATTAAATAGAAGATGATCCCAGGGAACAGAAGGGAGGGAAGAAAAGGTACAATATGGAAGGAAAAAAGCTAACAAAACCATGTGATGCAATCAGGGTGACTGTGGGTCCCCTGAAGAAGACAGGACATTTAGGCTTGAGTTCCCAACTGGCTGAAGATTGCCTAGGATATTAACCTCTCCGCTCCTTTGCAAGCCTTGAAGAACCTGTCCTGGCAAGACTTATAGAGTAAGAAACAGAACTCTGGGTTCTGGCTGAAATCACTGGTGGACCATATGAGCAAGGGCACCAAGGGCATCTGCTGCAAAGATCCATGAAAAAAAACTTTGCATCTCTAATAGATTACATCAGACGGTGGCGCTTTTCCCACCCCCACCTCACTCCCTCAGACACTGCAGAAAGCTCCAGCCAGGTTTCCATGGTTGCCAATCTCTTTATCACAATTGTATTTTTAAAGTCCTCTATAATAAAGTCCTGCTCTCTTGCAATTAAATAAAATGCAGAGATATAGCACCTACCTACACAAGACTGTTCCTGAGACACCCAGATATGTCCTTGTAAAATTTAAGATCCCTGGGCCCATTGAGTCAGAATTTCTGGGAGTGGGTCCAGAATCTGTTTTTAACCTTAGATTAACTTGAATGGAACTTTAAAGGTCATGTGTTAGATCTGGTGTAAGAGTGTCATGGGTTCCAGATTTGGGCTGGGGTGCTGGACTGCCTCAATAGAGGTAAGGTGGAACTGCCCAACAAAAAGCCAAGCAGACAGTCTATACTGAAGCATTCAACCTGACAGGTAAAGACAGACCCATTTTCTTGTTATTCTCTTTAAAGCTGAAAAAATTTTATGGCCTATCACCAAATTTCCTCTTCAATTTCAACCCTTCAGTTTCTTTGACATTGCTTTTTCCCAGATCTCTTCTTCTCCTGCCCTTACTCAGTGTTACTCAGAGTTTTGTTTTTCTAGACCATTGTCACGCAAGCCATATATCTAAATGATCTCTTCTAGTTTTAAAGACCACAAACTGATGACTCTCCACTGATGTGCTCTCCCAAACTTCATATCCTATTGCCTGCCTAGCAGACATACTCACCTGGATATCAAAAATAATCTCAAAAACTAACAAAACTAGTTAATGATTACATCAAGTACCCAGTCCAGAAAGTTGAGTCACTTCGATTCCTCCACCCTGACCCCACATCCAATCACGAAGTCACTGATATGCTCCCTCTTCTTCATCCCTAGTACAACTGCCCTAACTTAAACAGCCATCTCATCTCATCTCTGCTACACTGCTGTTACCACAGGAAAGCCTACCCTTCCCTGCATACCAGGTGGTGGAGCCCACTCCAGCCAGCCTATAAGATCAGCTCCCAGCCTATCAGCTCCCCTCCTGCTTTGCCCTACTATCATACTTCACACTCTGGAAGCTCGTCCACAGAACCATTACCACGGGAACAGGTGAACAAAGGCCAATCATATCACTTTAAGATACAAATTTTAAGGCATCCAGAACCATAAAACTAACATAACATCTTTAAAATTTTTTCATATTAACGGCCACCCATTTCCTTCTATCCATTTATTATGAAAAATTTACTAAACATTCTGGGCTGGATACTACTGTACAATCATGAATAAGATCTAAAAGCTGCCTTTAAGGAAACAGATAATAGGCGATTACAACAGAATGTGATTAAGTGTTATAAGGGTAGTATGGGTGCTGGGATACTTGGGGGGGTGGGGGGCCCTAAATGGTGGCATACAGAGAAGGGAGGAGTGTGTGAGAAGAGGAGAGGGGACTCTCAGCACCAAGTTTAGTTTTGATGGTATAGAAAGAGGTCAAAGAAGCCCTGATTTTCAAAGCTAAATAAGCGCTGAAGGGAGATAAATGAATTCCTAAGAGGTTCAAAGTACAGTGCTTTTAGAAAACTGAGGTAGGTGAGAAATAACCAGAGTCCAAGCTAAGGTGTCATGAGTGGAAAAAGGACAAGTAAATGAATTAGTAAGAAAGAATAGGCAGGATTTTAGCCACTAATTATAAATGGAGATTGAAGGAGAGGAGTAAAGGTTGAGTCCTTATCTTATGGCTTTAGCAACTAGATGGAGAGCAGTACCTTTTAGTGAGATGGTAACAATGGTAGCTGAGCAGACCTGGAGCAGGGGGAAGCAGAAGCTGCCTTTTTGGGATGATTTTTAGTTGTTGCTACCTAGTAAGGAGATTAACACAAGAGAATAGGAGGAAAGGAATAAGACAGTTGTCATAGAAACATTTAAATGAGGAAAAGGTTTTCTGGATAGAAATTACAGATGTCTTTTTCCAAAAATTTCACAATACTGGTATATCACTGTTATAATCAGGGGGAAAATGTGCATAAAAGGGAGGCGCAGACACTTTTAGATCCTACAGCAAGATCAAATAAAGAACCGTGTCCAGTTAGCTAGGGAAGGAGATCCCTGGTAACCCTGCTGTGAGGCCCTGTATTGTGAGTAGGACAGAGCCAGAGTTCTTGGTGGAAGAGTGACTAGAAGGTGAGAAAGTGAACCTTAGCAACTCTTTCACAAAACTTGGCAGTGGAGAAAGTCTTTGTATGCACCTATCACCTTAAATCCTTTCCAAGAATAAGGTGAGAAACAACAATGAATCAATTAATACTTGAACACCTTTCCTCCAAAATCCGGCTTTCAAATAATTCCAGCATTCCTTTTAGTCTGCAACTTCTGATCTCAACTCAAAAAAGCTGGAAAAACTCTTTAACTAAAATAGTATACAATCCCAACATGAAGACATGGGAGAGAATTTAACTTTGCTTAGGGAAAATGCTTGGATAAATCCCAAAGCCTAAAGAGTCCTACTAACTGTTTTCTGAGAAGGGATGAACCTGATCAACGAGCAATGGAAAAGACAGAATTTCTTTGAGCTAACAGGAAGCCTAACATGAAAGGCAGATAGATGCCTGCTTTCTAATTTGTCACTCATAGTCTATGGTGCCTTGTCTATCAAAACAGTTTAGAAGATAAGGCACTTTCTGTTTCTTTCTATTACATTAGAAGTACGGGACGGCTAATTCCAAAAAAAGGAGTCATCATTTATTAGCATTAACAGCTGCTCTTTATTTACAAAATGTCAGAGTAATAAAAATAGAACAGTTCCTGAAAGACCCTTCCCATGATACCTTTAGAAAGGGGATAAGCATACAGTAAATAAATCCATTATTTCTTTACAAATGTAAAAGCTGCTAGAGGACATCTTATGACTGCCTTCTTCACTGAACCATTACAGAAATGATGAGCAACTGCTTCTACAGCTAGTAAAGTAGAAAAAAGTGCCAAACCCAGGAGGGTGTGAATACAGGCAGAGGAATTAGAAAAGACTTCCCTCCATAGGCCTCTAAGCACTGACAGAATGCATCCAACCCCAACAAAGCACCTTAACAAAACAGCAAAATACAGCCTAAGTCAGAAAAGATGGTATTTATCAAATTGAGTTCCAAAATACTGGGGGCAGAATTCTTTCGGGGAGTTAGCTCACTTTTTTTTTTCTTCTTTTTAAGGAATATTCTCTAAAGCTGATATTTCATGGGAATTCTGAACTTTGCCTCAGGAGGTCCGGATGGTTAGTAGTACACAATTTAATGGGAAAATCCTTTATTGTCTGTTAATAGATACTGAGTAATACAGAGAATGGCCTTTGGAAACATACATGCAAGGTTTTTAAGAACTCAATGCTCACAGCTTTTATCATTCTTAGAATTCACAATGGTATTGAAGTGCAGCACATACCTGCTTCATGGTTATCTATAATACGTATAGATTCTATATCATGATTAAAGACCAAACAAAGCTAACTTCTAAAAAATAAAGGTTATGATAAGCTTGATGGGCAACAAAGTATATAAAACACACTGAAAAAGAATATTACAAGTTGGGAATGGTAGCCACTACTTTGTTATTCTATTGTGATCACAACAGAAGTGATACTCAACACAATTAACGGTACTGCAAAATATTGGATTAGGGATATTATACTAGTTTACATGGGTCTCCCCACTCCCCTTTTCTTGGAGTAGGGAAAAAGGAAGAGGGCCTGAAGGAAAGAACACTTGTTCAGGCTGTTACAAATTATTAAACAAACAGCTGGGGAACAGAGACATAGTGAAGCATTTCATTTTGGTTCAATTTACCATGTTTATCTATGTTAACCCAGTAGTTTACAAAGTTTTTCCTACTGTTCCTGTGACATAATGCCAAATGCTCTAAAAAATCTGGCACATCACAATTTATTGCTACCTAAGCAGATGAGACATCTACAATTTGGCAACCCTGGCTAAAATGAACATCAAAATCCAAATGAAACCCAATAAAAAAAGTTTAGAACCCCCAAAATCATTAATATATTTTGAGAAGTATATTATTACTAAGAAAATTCTGCCTCCACAGATTTTGAGATATTCCGCATTCCTGATAATTTCTTACAGAAAACAAAGGAAAATAAAAACTTTATCCTTTCACATAGGAAACTGTTACTTCCTTGAGTGAGCTGATGCTTCTTTCAACTTTGAAACCAATCATTCTTCCATATATATTTTATGCAAATTTATATATATTTAAGGCAATAGCAATTTTTTACATCACTTGTACATGACATGCAGTACTTTCAAAAAACTGATCAGAGCTTTAACATATGCCCTATTTGACCAAAATGTAACTCGGACATAAGGAGGTCATCTCTCCCAGGGAATAAATGTTAAAGATTCTAATACTAGCTATGAACACAGTTCAAACATCCATTAGGTGCCAAATAAAGATTGACATGAAACATAAGAGAACAGCTACTAACTCTACAGTGTCAGTGCAAAATACCACACTGCTTGTCTGCCAACATACACACACCCCTGGGGTTGGATGCCTCGGTCTTTTTTTATTTATTTGATTTTTAGAGAGAGAGAAAGGGAGGGAGGGAGGGAAAAAGGGAGGAAGAAAGGAAGAGAGAAAATATATGCATTCATTGGTTGATTTTTGTTATGTGCCCTGACCAGGGATCAAATCTACAACCTTGGTGTATGGGGATGATGCTCTAACCAACTGAGCTACCCTGCCCAGGGCAGGTGCCTAGATCTTAAGCCAAATACCTAACTGGGTATAGCCTAGCTCATTAGCACCATTATTTTTTTTTTTAATATATTTTATTGATTTTTTTACAGAGAGAAAGGGAGAAGGAGAGGGAGAGAGAGTTAGAAACATCGATGAGAGAGAAACATCGATTCAGCTGCTTTCTGCACACTCCCTACTGGGGATGTGCCTGCAACCAAGGTACATGCCCTTGACCAGAATCGAACCTGGGACCCTTCAGTCCGCAGGCTGACGCTCTATCCACTGAGCCAAACCGGTCAGGGTTCATTAGCACCATTATACGTACCTGAATTTTAAATGGCTTATCAAAGAAAAAAGGAGATAAAAAAGTCAAAATTCAGGTTAACAAATATGAAGGCACCAAGCAAAACAGTTTGCTTGCAGTATCAATGCAGACAAAAGATTGGACAAGTTGACTTTTGTCAGCAATCCTGGGTGGGGTGGATGGGGTGAGAGAATTACTTCAGAAATAGGACTCACAATGTTTACTAAAGAAATAAAACCTAAACCACAGTCCTGACTGCACCCAGCTGTTCAGTAATTAATTAATCTTCCTTCAACCACATTCCTCTAGCATCTGTTGAGCCAAGACTGAAGTAGCAGTTCATGTACTGGCTGGGCAAGGTGTACACTTTGTTAAGAATTACCACTTGAAAAGAAATAAAGTGTCAACAGAAAACAAGAGAAAAAAATTGTTGCTTTGGCACCTGTTTTTAGAACTTACCAAAGCCAATTTGAATATTAGAGTTAAAAAAGTAGTATATCCAAGGGGTAAATGTGAGAAAATCTATACTTCAGAAAACTAATTAGACACTAAGAAGCCCAAGGTGTCATGTTATTGGACAAAAAACTACTCCATGAGTACACAGAAGGTTTATCTCCATCTTTTACCCCACAGCCATCCCATTCTGTAGAATTTGACTAAATCTGGAATTTCTAAAGCCAAATAGGAAAGATATAATTATAACAAGATATAAAGAAATCTCAATTCAGGGTAAACTTTGGGCCTTTAGAACCGGTTTTGCATAAAACTAGAATCTAAAAAGAAGTCATGGGTTTAAGAGAGCCTTTATAAATCTTATCCTCTGGAAATCTCTAGATGTATGTATTTACTTAACATGGTTATAATCATATTGTACATACAATGCTGTACTTTTCATAACAAGTAGTATTTTACATGTTATTACATGGTTTTCAAACCCACCAACCATAGAAGTGTAAATGCCAAAACTTATTAAACTATTCTCTTCAACCCTGGACACTATAATGTAACATCTTCATGGATGTAATCTCTTATGTATTTAAGGGTATATCCTTAGAAGTTTCTCAGAAGTGTTAAGTATTTTTATGACTGGATATATCTTGCCCAAGCACTCCCAAAAGCATAGTGCTAACTTACATGGCTACCACCAAGAAAATCATGTCAGTTTTATGGCAAAGATTTTGTTCTTTAAAGAGAATTGTCTTATACCTAGGGAAAGAAACCAATGTAGAACTAGAGATAAAAGATACCAGATACAAACAAGTGAGAATAGAATAGCTATTTCCACACTAGAATAACAGCTTTAATAGCTCTAAGATGCTTACCATGTGCCAGGCACTGTTCTAAGCTTATAATCCTCCCCCAAAAAACAACTTAAGAAGTGCATACTCTATCTCCAACTGTACATGAACAAACCAAAGCAGAGGGAAGTTGAGGAACTTGCCAGGATCACACAGCAAGCACATCAAGGCGCCTGAATGCACATGTGGTAGGAGCCAAAGGCCATCTCTGAACTACTATGCAATGAAGGAAGCAGATGAGGAACAGGGAGAGGGGACTCCTTAGCAAGGTAATCCTTAATATCATAAAAGAAGACTGAGGAACCTCAATGTGACAGGAAGCAGAATTTGGGCTATGTGCTCAATTTTGGATGCCTTGAATGATACCGTATTTAAAATTAACGTAGTGTTTATCAAATATTTAATATCTTGCTGAGTGTCAGGTACTGACTGTGCTAGATCCTGGGGCTTCAGCATGAACAAAACTGGAATTCCTGCCCTTGTGGTGAACTTGACAAATATACATTCATCCCTTAGCTTTTCATTCATTTTCAAATCTGAAAGTTTCCAGTTTATTGAATCAAGTTAGCAACAGAAGCAGACATCACTAGAAACATTCCAATTTATTTTTGGCAAAGAGAAACTTCAAAAACTAAATATACAGGCATATCTCGTTTTATTGCGCTTTGCTTTATTATGCTTCTTACAAACTGAAGGCAAGCCCCTCCCCCATTTGATTACAACTCGCTTTATTATGATACTCGCTTTATTGCAGTTGTTTGGAACCAAACCCACAACATCTCCAAGGGATGCTTGTAATGTCAAAAACTGACAGTCTGGAAGAGGTGTGAGGACAGATGACAGTACCAGAGAACCAGACTGGGCTGGAATGACTGTACAGAACACACATGGGAGAATACACAGAGACACTTTTCTGCTATTGATTTATAATAGACTTATTTATAAAAATCAGTCCCATAGAATGAGAAATGCTAGAGACTAGAAGACAAAATATGACCACAGGCAAATGGGAAACTGTAAAATGATAAATCAATCAATAAAGAAGACCAGTAAGAATAGGAATTAATTTGATGGGTCTAAATTTCATGGGTCAAAACATCTCTTTCAGATACTAGATTATGTAAAGCTATACACAACATTTTATCATATGATCCAGTACTGGGGGACAAAAAGAAATAGTTAAGTTACCTTGCTATACTCTTTATTGTCACCCAACTGCTACTTTATCCTGAGTGTATTACTTTGCTAGGGTGGCTTGAAGAACAGGAAAGTTACTTCTCACAGTTCTGGAGACTAAAAGTCCATGATCAAAGTGTCATCAAGTTTTGTTTTTTTTTCTGAGGTCTTTTTCCTGGGCTTGCATGTGGCTACCTTCTCACTGTAGCCTCACTTTTTCCCTCTGTTCTTGCATGCCCCTTGTATCTATCTTTTGTGTTCAAATTTTCTCTTCTACCAAGGGCACCAGTTAGATTAAATTAGGGGCCACCCTCTCTCTGTCCAAATTCAGTCGCATTCCAAGGTACTAGGAGTTAGGCCTTCAATACATGAAGCAGGGAAGAGCACACAATTCAGCCCATAACAATGGGGTAAATACAAGAACTCACAGATTAAAGTGTGATGTTTGAAGATCACATAAAAAAATAATAAAGCTATTTTGATTTGACTTCTATATAATCCAAGCTGGCTCAAGAGGACACTTCAACTAATTCAAGAGCTCACTACTCCAATAATAATAAACATCTGGACAATCTCCTAACTTTCTGCAAAATATGTCTGGAAGGGGAAAAATTGTTATCCCTATTCATTAAAATCCCATTTATACATAAAACACTGGTTATTAACCTTTTTTGCAATTGCCAAGCCCTTTGGAATTCTGATGAAAACAAATGAGGCTCTCCTGAGAAAAGGGCATGCATCTACATATCTACAAAGTTTGGTATTATCATTGCAGGAGATTCACAAACCACCTCCCTAAAGCTCATCAGAATCCAGGCACTCGGGTTAAAGGGCACTGACCTAAAGGACCATTTATTATCTAAATTAAAAACTAAGTGTCAGAAATTTCAAGTTATCTCTGAGCCTCTGGGTGGTCTCCCTTCATTGTGTCTCTTTAACCTGACAAGCAGCTCAGTATCTTGGAAAAATGCCTCTTGGACTTTTAAGCAGAATGTGACTCTTCATTTGTAAAATAAAAACAGATTTGAAAACTCAAAAAAACCAAGTGTCCACAAAATGGAACAAAATACTTGAAATTGAGATTATCTTGAAAAATAAAGGAAAAACAAACAAACAAATGAAAATTAAGAATACAGAATATGTAGCAACCATCTTTACATTTAGCTACTTCCCAAAGATCTGGAAGTAGCTAATGATTAACCAAATAATATCGGAATAAATTTTAATCCTACCAGCCAACAATAAAGAGAGAAAGAGAAGAAAATAAGCATTATTTCAGAAAATCTAAACTAAGAAAAACCTGCAATTTAGTACAAAATCTTAGAATAAAAAGAGAAAATAACAATAGGTAGAAATTACTAGGTTTCTTATTTACTGAAAAAAAAGAACCATTATTTTCTACATACCAAACTCAAAGCCAACAAAGATAATGTTGTGTTGTAAAATTTTAAGACTCAGCTTGTATTCTACTCTCTCTACTCAAGGGTAGTCTCTGATTTTCCTCAAAAAGCAGCTCTGGACAGCTGGTCAAAACAGAACCTTATGTGGAATTCCACTCACTATTCCACCTCAGGAATTCTGTGGATAATTTCAGCAATATGTAAGCTCTCAAGGATGGGGACCCCTTGTCTGCCTGGTTTACTGCTGTTGCCCCAGAGTTTCACTCAAAAAACTGTTTGTTGAATTGGAGTAAATGATGTATTCTACATGAAGCAATCTGAATCAACAAGGCAAGAATGTAACATTCATTTCTACTGTACAAGCACCTCAACTGGATCACTCTAGCCTTGAGTTGGATCTAACAAAGTACAGGGTGGGCAAAAGTAGGTTTGCAGTTGTGAGTATATGAAACAGTTTATTCTTATTATTATTTCTTAATTATTGTATTATTTTCTATATGAACAACTGTAAACCTACTTTTGCCCAGCTTGTATTAACAACAAGATGAAGGCTCAGAAAACAAAACTGCTATTCATTTAAGAGATGTATTATACCATCATTTTCTAGAGTTACCTAAAAGATAACCTGCTAAAAAAACAAACAAACAAACAAAAAAACTTGCTAAAGACTCATTTGGCAAAATGCTGAAATTTTTGAGTTTTATTTCCTGATCTAACTTTAATTTCCCTTCCATGTCCATTTAAAATGATCACAGGTCTAAGTTCATCTGGAAAGCAGACTCTCAAAATCCCCCAAAGAAAAGCAAAAATTAGGTTTATTCCACTGCAGATGTACCTGAAGATTATAATCAACTATACTTATTAGCTTTGACTAAAGAGCACATTGAGCTTGAACAAGATCTGAAGAAAGTAAAGAAGAAAGGGAGTAGTAAGAATATGAGGGGAAAGAAGTCAGTTATCTGGTCTGTTGAAGAAAATCTCCCCTATTAACCCCACCACAGACATTCTTATTGAGCTCACCTAAGCTGGTCAAACCCTAGGCTTTAGAACACTTTATAGTGCTCCAGCTTCAGCTGCTTGCTTTAAATGAAATATCTACGAGGTGAATGGGGTTTTTTTCCCCAAAAACCAATTATTTCCAAAAATAAAAATATTATCATATTATAAATATTAATAGAGAACTATTTGGAAGGTCCTCAAAGACACAAAGTGGGCACCAGACCCTTTGGATAATACTCAAATGTAAAAGGCAGAAGTTATGCAATAGGACATACTGTAAATTAGAAAAATGAAAAAAATCAAATTATCTTCCAAGCCTCTTCTATAATTTTACAAAAAAACCTGTATAATTTTGAAACTCAGGTCTTCTATAAGTAACACCAAAGCTAACTATACTAAAGAGACATATTTTAGACTTTATTACTCCCAATTCCAAATCAAGCCTAGAACAGATTTTTAGAAAATCAAACACATAGCTCATTTTAAAAATAATTTACATAAGCGGGTAATACTTTAAAACAGTACTTTATAATATTATACAAATAGAGAAGTTACATACTAATTAGTGTGTATATTTATCCCTAATTCGTATTTCTAGCTGGAAAATAACCATCAGTAAGCACTCTATGACAACTTCCTAACTAGATGAACTGTATGGTCTGGAGTCATTCTGCAGTAACCAACTACTTAATATAGTATATTGCACATCAACACCAAATCAAGTACTACATTTTAATTACTGCTACAAAGCCATAGAGAAAGAATACTAATTCAAAATAAAATAACTTAAAGCCATTAAATGACTTAAATAAAATTTATTTCCTGATCAGTTTTGATTAAAAAATAAGGGGACGGAATGACAGAAATAGATACAATTTTTCAACTTTTAGTGAATTAACAGATCTAGAGGCATTGATCATCAGTAGCTGCTAGCATCCCAAAACTGAAACACAACCAGACATTACATGCTCCTGATGGAGGTGGAAGGCACTTTAAAAAAATCAATACTAATCTGGTCAATCCTTAATCAGCTACCAATATACAGGAAACACAAGAGAGAGAAAAGTTGAACACCTAAGGGACACAAAACAGCAAAATCTAGATTAGGGAGAAACTACAGAACAAAATAAGGCTAGTTTTGTCAAGCAAGTTCCAAGAGAAACAGAAAGACAGAGATTGAGGGGAGCCTATACATCAAAAGAGTCTTAAATTAATTATGTGGATCCTGAATCAAACAGATATAATGTAAAAATTAATATCTGTGTATGTATACATGCATGTCTAAATTTTTAAGTTCTCATCTCTTAAGATATACATCCTAAAATCTTTCTAGATTAAATTATATGTCTGAGATTTCCTTCAAAACAATATGGGAGAAGAAATGGTTGGGTGTATAGATCAAACAAAAATGGCCATGGCCAGAACCGGTTTGGCTCAGTGGATAGAGCGTCGGCCTGTGGACTCAAGGGTCCCGGGTTCGATTCCGGTCAAGGGCATGTACCTTGGTTGCGGGCACATCCCCTGTAAGGAGCGTGCAGGAGGCAGCTGATCGATGTTTCTGGCTCTCTAGCCCCTCTCCCTTCCTCTCTGTAAAAAATCAATAAAATATAAAAAAAAAATGGCCATGAAACTGGGTAATGGCTAAGTGGGGGGCTATCATACTATTTCTATATTTTTGTACTTAACTAAATTTTTCCATAATTACTGGTCTTTTAAAATGTCCATTACGCACACACAGTGTGGAGCTGCATACCATCTGATTTGAAGTGAAGAAACTGTGGAATTCAGTGGTTCCCTGGGCAGGGCAGCTTTGCAGGGCTCATTGTAAGTCCCTGCCTACCAAGCCACAGGCTGTCTGATGCATCCACTCCTTCCTGGTTCAGACACAGGGCACCAACTAACGTAAGTTCTTGTCCTACTCCACACCCATTACTGAAAACTGGACAGGAAATCAGAAAGCAACAAGAAAGATAGAAAGAAATGAAAGAGAAACAAACACAGGCAAATAAAATCCTATATAATAAAAGCCTAATATGCTAAGTGTCCGGTCGTCTGGTTGGCCATTCAACCAATCAAAGCATAATATGCTAATGATATGCTAAGGCTGCTCAACCACTCACTATGATGTACACTGACCACCAGGGGGCAGACGGTCTGATAGGTTAGCTTGCTGCTGGGGTCCAGCCCACCGGGACTGAGCAAGACAGGCCAGACACACCCTGGAGCCCTCCGGCGGTTCCTCCCTGGCTGGCCAACCTCCCGTGTCCCTCTCTAGCCCCGATCATGCACCAGTGGGGTCCCTCTGCCTGGCCTGTGCCCTCTTGCAATCTGGGCTGAGGGACCATGCCCCCGAGTGCACGAATTTTTTGTACCAGGCCTCTAGTCATTTTATAACAAGCCACTCCCCTCCTCATTCACCCACAGGGAAGGGAAAAATGACAGCATTAATATTAAAATATTACTACTAATAATAATGTAGCCACTGATATTTATTGGGCACTTAAACTTTACACTAGTCTAAAGAGTTTCATTATATATGTACAGACAGTCCTTGGGTTATGTCGGACTTGATGGACGTCATTTCGTGGTTATGTCGCCATCTCCCATTTATTTATAAAAAAAAAAGTTCCGTCATTTCGACGTATGTACATATGTGCTTTATGTTTTTTATTATTTATTTACCACAAGTAAAGGTCAGGAATTATCTTTCTTTAAATTTTTTTTTACTGTTTCACTTCATTACTGCTGTGTATGTGCTCCATGTGAGTGACATAGGTGCTTATGTAGGTGGGTTCCGACTTACGGCGAAAATCACGTCACGTTGCGCCGTAGGAATGGATCTCCGACGTAACCCGAGGACCTACTGTATATGAATTAATTAATTTCATCTTCATGAGAAATCTATGAAATCAATACAATTATTGTTATTCCCATTTCACAAATGTGGAAATTGACCAATTAAAGTGTAATAAATAATTTTAATGAATGATATATGTTTAATGAATATATAATTAATATATAAATCATAACTATACTTACTATACACTTACATAGAATATATTTATTTAATGAATATATTTGTGAACATAAATATAAATGTAATTACAACTTAATGAATATTTTAATTTAGTGATTGAATATACAAGTGGCAGTTCATCTTAGAACGCTAAGTGCTGAATCATTTTTTAAATGTGCTTTACAGTATTTTAAATGAAGCCTTGTGTGCTTGTATACACACATATTTATATAACAAATGATTAATAGTCAGAAGAGTCAAATCCTGCCCAAAGGTCACCAAATCAGTGGTACAGAGGTTCCTAATTATAAGTACAGTATATTTATGACTGTATTTTCTAAACCCTCAAATCCCAGTAGTTAATCCATTCTTCAAAAGGAAAAATAAGTCACAAATCAAAGTCACTTGAAGTTCATTTTAGCAGAAATGTTTCTCTTTGCCCAGTAAGTAAAGACCCAAAGATAACTAAGCATATGTAGATCCAAGGTGAACAAAAAGTCCAAAGAAAATTGGACCATCAACTCATGAAGGGTAGGGGTTCCTGTCTGATATAGATTCCTGCAAAAGATCAAGCACAGAACACTTTACATATAAGAGGAGCTCATGAAAAGTAAATGCCAGGAACTATTCTACAACAGCATTCTAGTCCTCTACATCTTCATCAATCTGGCCTCCAAATAAAGGGGGAAATGCTAAGGAACTCCTTTGACTGAAAAAAACACCTGTCCTTCATTGTCATGCAGTCTAATGGATCTACCTAATTTGATGGGTGAGAAACCCAGTTTGGTGAGGCAACCTGGGGCCCTCTGGAGAACACTGCATAAGCTCAGTTCCCCAAATCCCACCCTACCTCCCACAAGGAAAAATCTGTTCTACCACATCACTTCCTTATTTCTCTACAAAGCCTCAAAAATCAACATCTCAGTCATCAAAGGTTGTTAACTTAGCACAGCTAATTTTCAACCTTTTTCATCTCATGGCACACAAAAACTAATAGTACTAAAATCTGTTGCACAACAATAATACACGCACGCACGCACGCACTGAGTGGCCAGATTATTATGGCCACCTGACGTTTGTAGGCAAATTAGCTATAATTTCATGCTGAAGTTGCTAGAGGGCCAGACCATTATAAATAGGGAAGCAGGTTGTTTACCACAACGGAAGTAGTGATTTTTTTCTGAAGATATGGGTAAACAACGCGATTTAACAGCCTTTGAA
>NW_005370635.1:1085938-1087632 GCF_000412655.1 Myotis brandtii
TGTTGGAAGAAGCCATCTCCATTGGGATACGCCATCAACATGATAGGATGAACCTGATGAGCAACGATACTTAGGTATGTTATGCTATTCAGACGTTGTTCCACACGAATTAAAGGGCCCAAATCATGCCAGGAAAACATGCCCCAAACCATAACACTGCCCCCACCAGCTTGAAGGGCTGTACTCATGCATGTGGGGTGCATGCTTTCATGCTGTTTCCGCCAAATTCTCACTCTGCCATCTACATGATGCAACTGGAAACATGATTCATCAGACCACAATACTTTTTTCCAATGCTCGACTGTCCAATCCTTGTGTTCCTGTGCGAATTGGGGACGTTTTATCTTGGTAACTGCAGACAGCAAAGGTGTTCGAACAGGCCTTAGGCTTCCATATCCCATACGATGCAGTGTACAGCTAATTTGCCTACAAACGTCAGATGGTCATAATAATCTGGCCACTCACGTTCAAATATATCCCATGTTCAAAGGCTGTTAAATCACATTGTTTACCCATATCTTCAGAAAAAAATCACTTCTACTGTTGTGGTAAACAACAGGCTTCCCTATTTATAATGGTCTAGCCCTCTAGCAACTTCAGCGCGAAATTATAGCTAATTTGCCTACAAACGTCAGGTGGTCATAATAATCTGGCGCACACGCGCGCGCGTGTGTGTGTGTGTGTGTGTGTGTGTATTTTTTTTTTTCTGATCTGACAAAAGAAATAGGTATAATTTTGATTCATACACCAGACAACCATTGTTGTGTCGGTTTTTTACTTGAAAATCTAAGGGAAAAGAGGTCAGTGCCCCTGACTAAATAGTCAGGTATTGCATGTTTTAAAAATTCTTGCAGCACATTCGTTGAAAATTGCTGACTGAGCACAACGGTTTTCAACCTTTTTGGGGGCCCTGGACCCTTTTCAGAAACTGAGAAAAGGTCTGAGTTCTCTGCTCCAGAAAAATGCCAGAGTACACACATAAACAATTTTGCACAGAATTTGGGGGAAATCTCAAGACCTTTTAATTAAGAGTTGCCTTAGTTTCTCCTATTTTTCCTTTCACCTTCACAATGGCTATTTGGCCCTTTCCCCCTACCTTTAACACCTCTATCATTCTTTACCCACTGGGACTATGAAACTGTTTTCCCAGCTGGGCCCCTCCCTGCCCAGGTCTCATCCACTCCCATCCCCACCCACCCGTCAATAATACAGGATGGATTTTACACGCCTCTTTTGGAGTCCCAAAACTCTGCCTCTCATTCAACACTACTTACCATGGTCTATCTTGTCTTCCCCTCCCCTGCTACACTGTAAACTCCTGAAAGGTATGAGTAATCATAATTCGTTTGTACCTCTCAGAGAGTACACAGCACAGTGCCTTATACATGGCAAACATTCATTTGAGTGAAATCAATGTCAAACCTAAGGACTTAAAAGAAACCAGCCAATCAGCAAGAATCATCTTGAGTGAAACATTGTGAGTGTCTGACTAATCAATACTTGGGCAACCTAGGAAGTTGATGCAATTAAGCAACTCCACCCACCCAAGGTTTCCTGGTCTTAGCACCCTGCTCTCTCAGAGATGGGAGGTGGAGAAGGTGAAGACACAGAGGACACTGTGGTCACCTTTAATCTTGTTTACTTTTCTGCGAAGTAAAAGGTAGTTTTTGGCTTGCGTAATGGCTCCCCGCTCC
>NW_005370635.1:1087694-1098914 GCF_000412655.1 Myotis brandtii
ATGCAATATCAGATTTTAAAGAAAATCCTATTCACTAGCCATGTGCAAACAAACACTTCCGTAACAAAGTTATTTAACTTAATACTGTTTTTACTCTAGTCAGTTTAACTAGAGTAAAAACAACGTTCTTGTGGCTTAATAACCTCCAGGACAGATCAGTCTACATATGCAGCATTCAGCTATGAGTTAGGCAACCTCTCTCTCATTTTCAAAGTCCCAAACCACATCCTTTAAATACTAAAATACACAGATACTAAGTCCTAACAAGAAACAGTATAAAGTCTCCCCATGGCTCTTTACTGTATTAAACACAGCTGTCTAGGGTCATGTTTACAAAGATAAAAAAAAAATGTCAGCACTACCAAAATTTCTGATAAACAGATTCCTACACACCCAAACTAGAAAGGAGGAACATACCATGAAGTTTAAAAATACTTCCATCTTTAAGGGTATAGAAACAAACTATGTCTTATTATCAAGTTTTGGTTATTCCTGTAAATTTTCTACATATATAAAATTTTCTTTTGAAGTGACAATGCTTCATTAATTATTTCAGCAGAAAATCCTAACTTCCCTGGCTCTAAATTAATTATAACGCATGCAGAGTTCACACCCAGAACCCTTAAATACTTCAATTGTTAACAAACTAAAACACAAAAGAAAACCTGATACCTAAGATCAGGTTTCAGTGTTAGATTTATAGATGGCAAAACTGTACATAGCAAACAGCAAAGCCAAACATGGTAAGAGCTAGAAATGATATAAAACTCCCTCACCCAAAATTTCTAGTCATTAAGTCTATTCCTCTTTCCTATGCCAATCTTATAGAAAAAGACCATTAGTACAAATGAAGGAACAGTAATCATAACGCACAAACTGCTGGAATTTGTGAGTCCTGGGTCCTACTCTTCCTTTTCATCCTCAAAGCAGGATCCTACTCCCTATGGAGGGTGGCCTTGTAGCTAATGAACCACAGCTCAGTGGAAAAAAACAAACATCTTCCCTAACCCTAACAGCACCTGAGCTGTAAAGGAATGTTTCATATCTACAAAGTATTTATAAACATCTCATTTGGCCCTCTTTCTGTTCCTAAGCTCATTGGCATCTTGGGCCTTTGTACCAGCTGCTGCTCATTTCTCCCCAGTCTGCAAACTTATCCCCTTGTGGTCCTCATGTCACCATAAACCTCATATCCCTCAATGTCGTTTGTACCTCACAATCTGTAACCATTGTGCTGAAAAGGAGATAAAAGCCCAGAAACTGAAATTTGCTCAAGATCACAGCAGTGATTGTAGCCACTGCTTCAAACACTGACATTTCCTGACGTACTAAAAATTTAAAACAAAACACATTTTAAGTTATAAAAGGTTTAAATAAAGAGATACACCAAGTTGTCTCTATGAAAACATTTTGCAATATGTCTTACTTCAGGAACTGACTTGTATTTATGTAGACCCCACCCCCCGCCCCCCCACACACAAAAAAAACTTAAAAGGGAGGCTGAGACAATATAGGAAAAGGAGGAATACCCAGAAATCGGGTTTTAAATCGGTAGATTATTCTTGAGGTCACTTCACTGTTATCAATGTGTACAGTATTTCCTAAGTTTTTAGTACTTAAACTAAATTTGGATGGAAAGAGAAAAGGGATGTCTCGGCTATCTGATGCCATTCAGCTCTAAATTTCCTGCATGGCTCTACAGGAAACACACAAATCAAAACTACAGGTAAATGTCTATGACACGCTCTCATTTGGAAAGATGGGGAAGGAGAGGGAGGAACATTAGTAGAGGTACAAAAACCAGACAAGTCAAACAGGAAAAAAATTTATCTTTCATTGAACTTAACATGAAAACAAAAGCTAGCCCATAAGGTAAAGAAAAACAATACCGAAGTTAACATTTTTCCTAGCATAGAACTAGGAATAGAGGAAATGGAAATCTCCTTAAATATTGGGCAAATTTCATCAGAGAAAAGTCAAATTACTGTGGAATTTTCTTTTTGGTCTTAAAAAAGGATGTATCCCAAAATGCCTTTAAAAAAAAAAAGTTTGGTGTCCTAAATAGGACACTTCCTTATTGTTGGAATTATAAATTTTGAGAATCATAAAGAAATCATATGATGACCACCTAGCCATGATTTCATATACTAATGCAGAACCAGAAACCCACTTTTATCACTGCACTCTGAGTAACAAAGCTCCCAAAGATAGTTCATACTATGGTGTGCCTATGTAAGTCATAATAGGGATCAAAATTTCAATTTCAGAAATTAGAATACCTGTATCTTCCATTCATATTATCCCCTTTCCTGGTATTAAAATTATTAAACCAGAAGGTTTAGGTTACACAAGGAAAGAATCATCATCTAAGGAAGAATTCAACCCAAGTTATAATGAATCTTGAAATACAGTTTTGACCCACAACTGATTATCCCCACCCCACAAGAACCAAAATAATTCTATACGATAAAGCGGTAATATGCAAATTGACCCTCACTCCCTCACAAGATGGCTGTGCCCACAGCAGAGGCAGGGTTCCCATAACACAAGATGGCTGCGCCCACAGTGGAGGCAGGGTTCCCGTAACGAGCCATAACGAGCGATCAGCAGGGACCTGAGGCTGATACACCAAGAGGCTGATACACGTGGAGCCGGGGCAGGGGACCTGAGGCTGCACCCCTCACCCAGTGGGGCTTGATGGGGGAACCTCAGGCCACACCTCCCGCCCGGCAGGGCTTGATGGGGGACCTGAGGCCACACACCCCCACCCAGCGGGGCTTGACGGGGGACCTGAGGCTGCGCCCCCTGCCTGGCGAGGCTTGACAGGGGTGGGGCTGGCCAGGTCTGGATCTCGCCCAATGGGGGTGGGGCCGGCCGGGTCTGGGTCTTGTGAGATTTCGAGGTGCACGCGGGTGGGCGGGAACTTGACTCTGGGTCCCGCAGCATGCCCCAGACTCTGACAGGAGGATTTTCATATACATTTTACTAATTTTCTTTCATCTCTGACACTTCTATTATAGAGAAAGGGCAAACAGCAATATCAAAATATTTCCTCTAATTAATTCCCTTTTAATGTGCACGAATTTCATGCACCGGGCCACTAGTCAATACAATAAAGAAACAGCCTCTTCCATCCATCCCCTCTCTTCTAAAGGCAGAATAAACATGGCCTGAAATGTTTGCTTTTAAGCTCCTCCTAATGGCCTAAATCTTCATTTTGTTACATATTTTCTTCAGTTGATATAACTAAATGGAATTAACTTCCTAGGTGTTCATACTCTTCTGAATTTGAACTAATTCCCTTGACCACTCTAAATCTCTCTAGTTCTCATTTACTATATAATGATCTTTCTAAAGATGTCTGATCTCATGCATTATTACCCAAATCTCCAAAGTTTTCTGAGTCATCTTATCTCAAAGTTGAGTAGGACACTTACTTTAAGGAAAGCAGCCTACTTACCCATTAATTCTTGCAACAACAAATGTTAATCCATGGAATTAATTTTAAACATTGTTAAGGTTTAAAAATGAAATAATATATTAGAGAAAGAATTCAAAACATGCATGAATTTTAGCAATAAACTGCCTTTTTAAAAGATTTTTTGCACAAATCTCCATCAGCCCTTTCCTGGGCCTCTAGGCAGCAGTTCTGTAGTTTTCAAGGCAGATTCTCTATCCTACCCTCTAGGAACTTCTAATTAAGTACAATCAGGTTTGCTATATGGGATCGATTGATACACTGGGTAATAATTTGAGTAAAATGTGAATTTTGTGTTTGCTTGTGTATGATTTTTTTCTGTGAAAAACACTAGGTACATATACAAAAGTGCACGTAGCTGATCCCAGCTGCATAGGAACATACAAAACACACACATGCTCACATCTCAAACATTATTTTAAAAACTTTAAAAAACACATGACAACATAGATACCATTCATGCTGTTTTCCTGGAAATTTTGTTGTTGTTAATCCTCACGTGAGGATATTTTTTCCATTGATTTTAGATAGAGTGGAAGGGAGGGGAGGGAGAGATAGATGTAGAGAGAGGGGGGAGAGAGAAACATAGATGTGAGAGGGACACATCAATTGGTTGCTTCCTGCATGCGCCCTGACCAGGAATTGAAACCAAGACCCTTCAGTGCATGGGCTGATGTTCTAAGCATAGACCAACACTGGCCAGGACAGTTTTCTGGGGGAGGGAGGATTTTAAATATATTTTTATTGATTTCAGAGAGGAAGGGAGAGGGGGAGAGAGAGAGAAACAGCAATGATGAGAATCACTGATTGGCTGCCTCCTGCATGCCCCTACTGGGGATCGAGCCTATAACCAGGGCATGTGCACTGACCAAGAATCAAACCATGACCTCCTGTTTCATAGGTTGACACTCAACCATTGAGCCACACCAGCCGGCCCTGGAAATTTTTAAATATTCTGCAGCAACCCTTGTGGGCCCAGTAGATACAGCAGGGCTCCTCACATAGTTTGGGAAATGGCACCTTCAGTCCCCCACACTCTAATCCAGTGATGGCAAACCTTTTGAGCTCAGCGTGTCAGCATATTGAAAAACCCTAACTTAACTCTGGTGCCGTGTCACATATAGAAATTTTTTGATATTTGAAACCATAGTAAAACAAAGACTTATATTTTTGATATTTACTTTATATATTTAAATGCCATTTAACAAAGAAAAATCAACCAAAAAAATGAGTTCACGTGTCACCTCTGACACACGTGTCATAGGTTCGCCATCACTGCCTAGTCTAGTGGCTCTAAATACAACCTACATGCTATGTCAAGCGGCCAGTCCAAACCTCTCTCTAGGACTCCAGGTTTATACACTGTGAAACTGAATAAAAGAAACTTCATTTAAAATGGAGTGGAAGTCCTGAAGGGGAAACCCTCATGCACTACCACTCACCACACCTTGCAGACTCCAACAGGAGGAAGGGAGATTTTCTCATTGCCCTAGTAACAGACCCAGGCATTGAAAAACGGTCATGGCTCGGCCAATATGAAGTCACTACATTTGAACTCCCAGTTTCCTCCAAAGCAGCGGTCGCCAATTGGTGGTCCGCGGACCACTGGTGGTCCGTGAGGTCCGAAAGGTTGGCGACCGCTGCTCCAAAGGACATTTTGTTTATAATAGCCTCTCCCAACTCCCTCTTTTTTTCTCTATAATGTTCCTCTGCTTGGTTCTCTCCCAACTTGTCTATGGTTTGCCAAAGCTTGAATTTCCCAAATTGTAATTCCTCTGCCACTCCCAAATAAACTCATTTTTGCTGGTAAAATAACTGGCTACTTGATTTTTAAGGTTGGCAATACTGAATATTCAAACTCACCACTTTGATGTTTAATGAGCCTCTCAAACTCAACATGTCCAATATAAAAATCCTGATTCCGCGTGCACATCTCATCACCACTCTCCCAAAATCTTCCCCTTTTTAATAAGCAACAACTCTATTTTTCCAATTACTAAAACAAAAAACCTTGAATCATCCATGATCCCCTTTTTTCTCTCACAAACCATATCAGTAAATCCCACTGGCTCTACCTTCAAAATTATATTCAGAATCCAACTACCATTTACCACCATCACTACTAGTACCCTGTTCTAAGCCACTATCGTTTCTCACCAGCATTAGTCTCCTACCAGTCTCTCAATTCTACTCTTGCTCCCCATTTGGCCTACTCTCAAATTCAGCAGCTAGAATGGTCCTTTAAGAAAAACAGGAAGTTCCATCACATCATTTTCTGTGCCACACCCTCATTTGTTTCTTCTAAGATGAGCCCCCAATATTTCTCATTTTCTGTCATTCTTCCCTTTGCTTTACTCTACTCCAAAGAGACTGGTTTCTTTCTCTTCCTCAAACATATAGAGCACAATCTCACCTCAGAGCCTTTACACTTGCTTCTGTTTCCTTTGCTTCTACCCCCAGATATTTACCTGTGTCACTTTGACTTCCTTCCACATTTCTGTTCAAATGTCATAATTTTAGAGAGGCACTCCTTGATTGTGCACTTAAAGGAATCCCATTCCCCAAATTCCCTATTCCCTTCTTTACATTCTCTGCAGCACTTCCTCCCTCCCTCCTAACATGTATCCATGTTGGTGCATCTTTGTCTGCTAGAACATAGCTCTAGAAGACTTTGTTTTTTTTTCACTGATGTATCTACTGGGCCCAAAACACTATATTTTAGACACAATATCCTATATAATAAAGATGTAATATACAAATGGTCGTTACACCGTGAAGCATAATGACTGACGGTGTAACGACTGGATCACGGATCAGCAGGAGGGTGGGGCAGCGAGCTACAAGCAGGCAGCAGAGAGCTACAGGAAGGGGCAGGGCAGCAAGCTATGAGGGGGAAAGGAGGGAGGGGGACAGGGGGAGTTACAAGAGGGCAGGGTAGTGGACGGAGAACTACAGGAGGGCGGCAGATAGCTACTGGCTACAAGCGGGCAATGGAGAGCTACAGGAGGGGGCAGGGCAACAATCTAGGGGGGCAGAGGGAGCTACAGGAGGGTGGGGCAGCAGGTGGAGAGCTACAGGAGGGTGGCAGTGAGCTACTGGTGAGCTACTGGTGCACGGATACGTGCGCAGGGCTACTAGTTTGTTGAATAAAAATTATACTGATTGTTTAAGGAGGTCTCAGATTTCTAATTAACATCAAAATACCCCCAGAGTTTGTATTGGGAATTTTTCTGTCCTACATCTCAAGCTCTCTTGTTTCCCTGATAAGAATTAAATTTAGCTTTTTAAATCATCATTACCCATAAAGAAAACTATTTGGCTAGTCCAAAATGAATTATACTTTGACTTTCCTAAGCTCTTTAATTCTATTACTAAACTAAAAATTAGATAGCCCTCTATATTTTATTAGCTACCTGAAATTTTAGTCTTATTTTTGACATCCTACAAAAATCAGGGAATATGTTCCAGGCAAAAAATCTCAAATCCTGGTCTATTTCTCTCTCCACCAACCATCTCCCCAGGTCTTAGCTTTAAACACAACTGTTAAGGAAAATCTCTAAGATTTAGAATCCAAACAACCTTTTCTCAAAGCAAGATCTAAGACAAAGCACTTCAAAATGTAACCACAATGTATTTACTATAAACCAGATTAACTGTGGCCCTATGCAATCTGACCCAAATGTAAAATCACTTTCTACCTTTGCCTTATTTAATTCTCTACTTCCCCAGACCAGTTGTCTTCAATGTGGATTTGGGGGGAAGGGGACTGTTAAATGAGCCTTAATTGGAAGCTACTGGATTATCCTCAGGTAGAAATTAAAAACATCTGAATATGTTTTGGAGTCTCTGTGATGAAACCTCAACTCAGGGAATAGTACTTCCTCTAGAAACCATCTCAGCTTTATCTTGTGCATGCTGAGGATGTTAAGACACACCTTTTGCAGGCATGCTTGTCCAATCTATAAAAGGGTATTTAGATTGTGTTAGGTCCTTTAGAAAAGCAATAGACGAGCATTTTGCCCCACTTCAAGGTTATGAGTTGGCTCCTTGTTACTATGGTGATGAGCACTCTATGAACAAAGATAATTTGCTACTTCACGGAAGCTTTGATTTTTATCAGGGATAAGATGGGAGGTGCTGCACCAATTGTGGAGCATATTTATAAACATGTAAAGGAGTGTGTTTCTTGAATCTGAATAGCAAGAGTTTAAATTGTTGAGCTTACAGGGGAAAAAGAAGCGAATGAGAAGACTGAAGTAAATAAACATGCTGGGCTATATTCTACCATGTACAGCTCTACACCATCACTGAACTCAGCATTACAGGTGTAGAACGTCGGTTCTTAGATTGGTTTTCAGATTTTGTGTATGTGTGACCAACAGTCTGGATGGGAAGAAAATCCACTGAAGTAACCAGGAAAAAAATAAGACAAACAGTAGTGCAAACCCAATACTCCTGAAATATTAACAATTTAAAGAAAAGATGCATATCTTAGATTTTTAAAAAGAAATAATATTTAGCATGTAATCTTGATTTTTTTTAAAAAAAAAATCCTTGCAAACTATTAAAGACATTCCCAAATTAGAGCCAAGAATAAAGATGCCAGCGATCATACAGTGGGGCCTTGACTTACAAGTGTCCCGACTAACGAGTTTTTTGAGATACCAGCTGTCTCTCCGCAGATTTTTTGCATTGAGTTGACAGAGTAATTTGAGTTAACGAGCTCACTAGCTCGGTCTGGGAACGAATTAAACTCGTAAGTCAAGGCCCCACTGTATTCCAAAAAGATTAACATATTCAAAGGGAAGAAACAAAAATCTGTCTTCATTTGCAAACTACATGTTATCTGGGGTTTTCAAGTTAAACAATCAAAAATTATTTGATATAATAGAAAAATTTACCAGACAAAAGATGAAAATTAAAGATAAAAACAAAAACCATTAAACAGAATTAACATATGACCCAGCAGTTCTTCTCCAATTTATACACCCAAAAGAACTGAAACAGCTATTCAAATTTTTGTACACAAAAATTTATAACAGTACTATTTAAAATAGTCAAAGGTGAAAACAATCCAGTTATTCACCAGTGGATGAACGGATAAATAAATTGTGGTATGTACATACAATGAGTTATTATGTAGCCATAAAAAGAAATGAAGTATGGATACACAATACAATATGGATTGATCCTTGAAATCATCATCCTAAATGAAAAAAAAATCTAGACACAAAAGACCACATACTGTTATGATTACATCTGTAGGAAAACGTTCAGAACAGGCAAACCTATAGTGATGGAAAGTGGATTTGTGGTTGCCTAGGGCCAATGTGTGTGTGGATGGGGAGGGGTAGACATGGGGTTGTAGGCTGGGACTGGTATCAGGACAGGACGAGTGGTGAGAGAAAGGAGTGACTGCTAATGGGTATGGAGTTTCTTTTTGGGGTGATAAAATGTCCTAGAATTATGGGTGATGGTCGCACAACTTTTAAACACCAGTAAACTGTATACTTTTAAAAGGTGAATATTATGGTACTAGAGGCCTGGTACACGAAATTCAAGCTCTGGGGGAAGGGGGGGGGAGAGTCCCTCAGCCTGGCCTGCACCCTCTCGCAGTCCGGGAGCCCTCGGGGGATGTCCAACTGCCACTGAGGCAGGAGAGGCCCCTGCCACCACTGTTGCACTCACCAGCAGTGAGCCCGGCTTCTGGGTGAGCATCACTCCCCCTGTGGAAGGGCACTGACCACCAGGGGGGCAGCTCCTGCGTTCAGCATCTGCCCCATGGTGGTCTGTGCACATCATAGCGACCAGTAGTTCTGCCGTTTGGTGGATTTGCATATTAGCCTTTTATTATATAGGATGTGATTTATATCAAAATTAAAAGGTAAATGGGAGAGGCTAGTCAATACAGTACATGCCCAGCCAACTAAATATTTGGGAAGGAGAGTTAGGAGCATATATATTTTTGGCATCTATTTTCTTTTCTTTTTTAAAATATATTTTATTGATTTTTTACAGAGAGGAAGGGAGAGGGATAGAGAGTTAGAAACATCGATGAGAGAGAAACATCAATCAGCTGCCTCCTGCACACTCCCTACCTGGGGATGTGCCCGCAACCAAGGTACATGCCCTTGACCGGAATCGAACCTGGGACCCTTGAGTCCGCAGGCTGATGCTCTATCCACTGAGCCAAACCAGTTAGGGCTCTATTTTCAATGTTGTTTGAATTTCTGACCACAGTATATTTAATTTTATAATATAAAAAACTATTTTAGAAGAAAAATGTCTGAGAGGCAGAACTTTAAGTAGCTGAGGGCCATTAAAGGATTTTTAAAAGGGAAGTAGTATGGTTAGGTCAGTATTTTTGACAGATCCCTGGAGCACCTGTACAGAGAATGGACTTGAGAGGCACCAGTTTGGAAACAGGTATTGATCCATTTCTCCATTTAACAAATCCTGAATGCCTACTGGGGCCTGGCACTGAGCTAAGCACTGGGATCTGTTAGACATGCTCCAAGTTGTCTCGGCAAAAGGTCACATATACCTACTTTGGGCAATGGTGCAAGGGATATAAGGAAAGACACCTATTCTTTTTTTCTTTAAAGGAGTGGGTATGAGGGGATGTATGTTTAAAGCCCTTGCAATTTTAAGGCATCTGTGGATAGTATCCTTCTGATAATCTTTATATTACAAGAGGACCAGGTATTTTTGAGAGTTAACATCCATTTTTGTCAGTTCAGTGAATAGAAACAGCAACAACCCATATCAGCCTTGCTCTTTTAAGTTAGTCTTATTTTCAAGATTCTTTGACTTTGAAAAATCCATTTCTCAAAAACCTCTGAATGAGTAAATTTCAAAGCCACCTTGGTCATTTGCTCTGGTTCATTTTTTTATTCTTTGGTTTTGTCAAAGCTGAATAAAAAGACACAGTATTAACAGTTAACCCAAAGGAAAAATATTTTAGTGAATCAATTAGAGATATTTAAAATTATGATTTCATCTGCACTGGTTTCTTTTTCACAGTTCACACGTTCCCATTTTATCACAGCCATCTGCTATTTCAACAGTAAGCCAGTTTTAACAAAAGTTGTAATAAAGAACATGACTGTACATACAATTTTAACTTTCTTTACCTTAAAACTATTTTTTTAAAATAAAAGCCCCCTAACTGCCTTGATAGAAAAAAGAAACTGCTGATAAGTTAAGAAAAAATTCACCCTATCGTTTAGTTTAGGGCATTTCAGAAATGTGAGAGGCATGGCAGCAGCTCCTTAGGGCTATACACTACCTTAGGGCTAACTGCTTTAGCATCCAAGACTGAGAAAAGGAGCTCCCCTGAGGTTGCTGGTCAACCTAGCAGGTATTCACTATCTCTTTGACAGTCACCTGCCAGGGTGGGCTTTTTTTTTAACCCTACCATAATTCTCCACAAACCATGCCAGCAAGGCCCCTCATTTATAGAGTTCCCATTTCAAATGCAGTATGGGTAGTGTCAAGGTAAGTGCAGGTCAGTTTCTGAGGAAGAGATTATGGCAAGCATGACAGTGACAGGATCCAGATAGTCCCAATTTTGAATTTTAAAAAAACGTAAGGTGACTTGTTAAATATGTGATGCAAGATGATTTAATAGTTGTACTTGAAAGATTTTTTTTAAATAAATTTTTTTAAAATATATTTTATTGATTTTTTTTTTTTACAGAGAGGAAGGGAGAGAGGGATAGAGAGTTAGAGACATCGATGAG
>NW_005370635.1:1099218-1102460 GCF_000412655.1 Myotis brandtii
CCTTTCAGTCCGCAGGCCAACGCTCTGTCCACTGAGCCAAACCGGTTAGGGCTTGAAAGATTTTATATGAATTTTATATGAATAAAGTTCAAAACCCAGAAAAAAAATCTTTCCAGACTCTCTACACAATATTGCTCCTGAGCATATAGCAATATGGAAAAAACCTGGCCTAACTACCCCCCATATACCCTGAAAAAGAGAAGCATTTCTTCCCAGGCAAGAGATGAGTAGAAATTACAAAGGATTAAAAAAACAAACGAACAATAACAAACAGCCATTAGCACATACAAAGAGTCTAATCTGGATTTCATCCTATAAAATGTGTGTGTGGGTATGTGCCTATGTGGTGGGGGGAATGACACCTTTATTTGAAACACAAAAGCTGGTGAGGGAAGGAGAGACTGTTAAAGAGGAGCAATAAGCAGGAGTTGCCAGAAGCCGTTTTTGTAGAAATGTTTAATTTAGTAATTAAATATTCCTGTACACTAGATCTTTAGAAATAATTACCATCGTCACAACTCTGAACAAGAAGGTTCAACTGGTCATCTAATCTATTTCACATGTACAGTGTCAAATAGAACTTGATCAAATATCTATTTCTATTTCATTGTCTTGAACTACAAAAATCTTTTATAAAAATGTATGTAAAATATATGCATTCCTCAATAGAGGAATCCAGGAGTTTCTTAAGTGTCTGAAGGGCCCACATCCCCCTCTGAGAGATGACAATTTCTTCTACTTAAGTTGCCACCCTGGTATCCTATGACCTTTCTACTCTGCCTTAATCAGAAGGTAACCATCAATTCTCAAAGGAGAACGTAGTGGACTATGAGGTGGCCTGTTGTGAAATTAAGGGTAATGAGAGTCTAAACAACCCAATCTAATGGAGGTGGGCCACTGAATTTGAGCAGAAGAGGTTAAGAGCAGAGACAAAGTCACAAGATTAGAAGACTCACTAGTGCCTGCTTCAGAGAGGATAAGGTGAACAGGTCACCAGATCAAGCCACTGATGGACAACTGGAATTGCTATAGATCTGGGACAAGTAGCTACTATTGTTCCAATTGTCCCAAAGACCAAACTATGTGACCTAAAACTGTTTTATGTGTTTCCTTATGTCCCCACACATCCATATGTAAAACTACAGTGGGTCATGTGTTCAATACCTGCTTATGTAAAGGGTTACTCCTTTATGAAATGAAAAATATGCTAGAATCAGTAGAATTTTTTCCTGACTGCACTTATATATGACTTGTAAACCAACAGGGGATTGGCTAAGCCTATTTAGAACACCCTTGCCCTAACTCGTTTGGCTCAGTGGATAGAGCATCGGCCTGCGGACTGAAAGGTCCCAGGTTCGATTCCGGTCAAGGGCATGTACCTTGGCTGAGAGCACATCCCCAGTAGGAGGTGTGCAGGAAGCAGCTGATTGATGTTTCTCTCTCATTGATGTTTCTAACTCTCTATCCCTCTCCCTTTCTCTCTGAACACCCTTAAGTTGTTGAGGCTATTTACCTATTTTTTTCAAGAATTATATTCTAGACTTCTAAGTAAGGATGGTAGACTTAAACACCAAGGGATTTTCTTTTAAAGATACAAACCCACAAGGATGAAGAGAAATTAAGGTTACAGGTACAAATTTTCAAAAGCTAGAAAATAAATGGACAAGAGGTAAAGGACTCAAATACCCCAAAAACTGAATCCTAAGGTAAGCATCAGGGAACACTCCCCCAAAAGATTCAGCAGGGATAAAATGGGAAGGATTAACAATCTTTCTGAAATTCAATTCCCAGATCCCCTCTCTCACTCTCTCCCTGGCAGGCAGACAAATGCCCTTCCCTCATCCTTGCAAAGGCTGAAGGTAATCTAAGGAGGGTTAAAACAGAGGATTATCTAGACTAGAGACCACCAGGTAAGGTGAAGGCAAAAGAGGATAAAGGGGGGGATAAATGGTGATTGAAGAAGACTTGACTTGGGGTGGTAAATACATAATACAACATACAGATGATGTATTACAGAACTGTATACCTGAAACCTATAGAATTTTATTAACCGACATCACCCCGATACATTTAATTAAAAATAAATTAATTACATTAAAAAAAGCATGGTACTAGATCCCAGTCCACGGTACACTGATAAATAAATGTTTAACTTCCAGAGGGACAGACAGGGGTAGTTATTTGTAATATTTGCTGATTCCTGTGGTATAAATACTCTTTCTGTGGCTGTTTCAAGCTACCAAATGATGTCACTGAATGCAGAGTTCAGAAAAAATGCACAGTAGCCTATTACTATGTAGTATTTCCTCCACAGAGGTGTAAATAATCTCAAGATCATCCAAAATAAAATAACTAGGAAGTGGTAAGTTATTAGTATTTATTACACCTTGATTTTTAATATAACATTTAATTATACGTTTGTATAACTTTAATAGTTATTGAATTTAGCAAGTGGCTCACAAAGTTCCTGAAAATTTAACAATTGGCTCTGATGTATCAGTACAAGCCACCTGACCCCAGCCTCTTCTATCAATACTCTTCCCAAAAGGCTTCACTTCCAAGCAGAGGAGATTAGAAGAAACTTCTCTGGGGAACCTGACCAGTGATTAGTCTGAGGAAAAAGATAAAAATACTGACAAATTCCCTAACTAAATTTGTCCAGCCAGGTCATCTTACACTTGATAAATGTAGCTCACACTTGATAAGCCCTACTTGCATTTTCAGAGTTTCCAATCAGCATTTTGGGATCTCACTTTTAAATATTAGCAAATGGCCAAGAATTGTTAGACATTTTTAGTATACAAGACAGTGATAAATATTAGCAAATGGCCAAGAATTGTTAGACATTTTTAGTATACAAGACAGTGATAAATATTAGCAAATGGCCAAGAATTGTTAGACATTTTTAGTATACAAGACAGTGATAAAAACAGAAAAAGCAAGTTGGAAGAGAGAACAGAGTTAGCTTCATAAACTGACCTGGGCAGTCATGTAGTACCGTGCACTTAAGAGAGTTCCATGTTAGAGTTAATACTCTGCTGCTGCAGTGTTGGAATTCTCTTATAAATGTTGAAATGGGAGCCCCCCATTCTCACTCTGTACTAGGCCCTGAAAATTATGTAACTAGTCCTGATAAAGACTATACAGACAGAAAAACTCTGGGGAAAAACAAACATTAATATTTTCAGAAATATAAAATACTATAAACATGAAGCAAGAACACTATGCTAAATATATATATA
>NW_005370635.1:1102897-1114559 GCF_000412655.1 Myotis brandtii
GTTTTCTGGGGTTTTGTTTACCTTCTTATTTGCAACATAGTATATAGTTGCTTAGACTTGCAGATGAGAGGCCGGCAAGTGAGGCGGCGAACGTTGGAGTCTGCAGCAAGCAAGCCTCGTGCTCGCTTCAGTGCCTGGCTGCCGGCCGCCATCTTGGCTGACAGTTAATTTGCATATACTCACTGATTAGCCAATGACAAGGCTAGCGGTCGTACGCTAATTACCATGTTTCTCTTTTATTAGTGTAGATATATATATGAATGAGAATCAGAAAGTAAAAATGAGCACAGGCATGCTTTCCTGGTAATTAAAAATGTAAAGTAGAGCCCTGGCCAGTGTGGCTCAGTTGGCTGGGAAGGGAAGAGAAGGGAAGGGAAGGGAAGGGAAGGGAAGGGAAGGGAAGGGAAGGGAAGGGAAGGGAAGGGAAGGGAAGGGAAGGGAAGGGAAGGGAAGGGAAGGGAAGGGAAGGGAAGGGAAGGGAAGGGAAGGGAAGGGAAGGGAAGGGAAGGGAAGGGAAGGGAAGGGAAGGGAAGGGAAGGGAAGGGAAGGGAAGGGAAGGGAAGGGAAGGGAAGGGAAGGGAAGGGAAGGGAAGGGAAGGGAAGGGAAGGGAAGGGAAGGGAAGGGAAGGGAAGGGAAGGGAAGGGAAGGGAAGGGAAGGGAAGGGAAGGGAAGGGAAGGGAAGGGAAGGGAAGGGAAGGGAAGGGAAGGGAAGGGAAGGGAAGGGAAGGGAAGGGAAGGGAAGGGAAGGGAAGGGAAGGGAAGGGAAGGGAAGGGAAGGGAAGGGAAGGGAAGGGAAGGGAAGGGAAGGGAAGGGAAGGGAAGGGAAGGGAAGGGAAGGGAAGGGAAGGGAAGGGAAGGGAAGGGAAGGGAAGGGAAGGGAAGGGAAGGGAAGGGAAGGGAAGGGAAGGGAAGGGAAGGGAAGGGAAGGGAAGGGAAGGGAAGGGAAGGGAAGGGAAGGGAAGGGAAGGGAAGGGAAGGGAAGGGAAGGGAAGGGAAGGGAAGGGAAGGGAAGGGAAGGGAAGGGAAGGGAAGGGAAGGGAAGGGAAGGGAAGGGAAGGGAAGGGAAGGGAAGGGAAGGGAAGGGAAGGGAAGGGAAGGGAAGGGAAGGGAAGGGAAGGGAAGGGAAGGGAAGGGAAGGGAAGGGAAGGGAAGGGAAGGGAAGGGAAGGGAAGGGAAGGGAAGGGAAGGGAAGGGAAGGGAAGGGAAGGGAAGGGAAGGGAAGGGAAGGGAAGGGAAGGGAAGGGAAGGGAAGGGAAGGGAAGGGAAGGGAAGGGAAGGGAAGAAAAGAAAAGAAGCCAAAAAACTATTTTTTAAAATGTAAAGCAGAAATTAAACATTCAATAGAATAGCATAAGAACATTGGAAGATCAGTCCACGAAGTTCAAGAGAAAACTAAGAGGGGGGAAAAAGAAAAAGGAGCAGAGAAAATCATCAACAAAACAGTTCCCAGATTAAAAGGGTTCAAGTACTCAGTACAATGAATGGAACCAAACTCACATTAAGGCTTATTGTTGTAAATTTCAAATATCCAAGAAACAAAGACAAAAATTGATCACATAAATAATCAGGAACCTAATGGCTTTGGGCTTCAAGAGCAATGAAGTAAGCACAGAGGAAAACTAGAAAACAATGAAGCCATGCCTTTAAAATTTCAATGGAAAAATTTCAAGCTAGATTTCTATACCAACCAATCAATCAATTAACAGTAAGCACAGAATATGGAATTTTCATCATCCATTCAAGGTCTAAAAGTTTAACTCCCATGAACTTTCTCAGCCACCCACTAGAGAATATATTCTACCAAAATAAAAGGGTAAACCGAGAAACAGGAAAATATAAGATCTAGAAAACAAGAAATCCAACACAAAGAGGCAAAGAATTTCCCCAAGATGCTGGTGAAGGGCAGTTCCAGGATAAGTGCTGTGGATAAAAACAGTGGGCAACCAGTCAAGACGGGAGCACATCTTCAGGAATATAAGGAGCTAATAGAAGGCCTGAAGTGTCAGAACTTCCTGAAAGGAAATTTGAACAAGTTACAATTTGAACTGTATAGCAAGTCCAATCTTAACATCGTAAATAGCTTCTTGGAAATTGCTAAACAATGTATAAGGAAACCAATTTACCATAAGCTAAATCAGGAGTGGGGAACCTTTTTTCTGCCAAGGGCCATTTGGATATTTATAGTACCATTCACGGACCATACAAAATTATCAACTTAAAAATTAGTCTGCTACTGGTATATTTGGTCAAACATTTAATTAACTCACCCATAATGCCCTGGCAGTGCCAGACCAAGTGATTTTTCCTGCTTTATACGCAGGCCCTTTTTTCCCCACCCCTGGGCTAAATGATATTTAAAAAGAGTTAAATTGCAGGAGGCGCCAGTAGATACTTCTCTCTCATTTTATTTCTGTCTCTCTATCCCTCTCCCTCTCACTTCCTTCCTCTCTCTCTCTCTCTCTCTCTCTCTCTTGAGAATCAGAAAGTAAAAATGAGCACAGGCATGCTTTCCTGGTAATTAAAAATGTAAAGTAGAGCCCTGGCCAGTGTGGCTCAGTTGGCTGGGAAGGGAAGGGAAGGGAAGGGAAGAAAAGAAGCCAATAAACTATTTTTTAAAATGTAAAGCAGAAATTAAACATTCAATAGAATAGCATAAGAACATTGGAAGATCAGTCCACGAAGTTCAAGAGAAAACTAAGAGGGGGGAAAAAGAAAAAGGAGCAGAGAAAATCATCAACAAAACAGTTCCCAGATTAAAAGGGTTCAAGTACTCAGTACAATGAATGGAACCAAACTCACATTAAGGCTTATTGTTGTAAATTTCAAATATCCAAGAAACAAAGACAAAAATTGATCACATAAATAATCAGGAACCTAATGGCTTTGGGCTTCAAGAGCAATGAAGTAAGCACAGAGGAAAACTAGAAAACAATGAAGCCATGCCTTTAAAATTTCAAGCTAGATTTCTATACCAACCAATCAATCAATTAACAGTAAGCACAGAATATGGAATTTTCATCATCCATTCAAGGTCTAAAAGTTTAACTCCCATGAACTTTCTCAGCCACCCACTAGAGAATATATTCTACCAAAATAAAAGGGTAAACCGAGAAACAGGAAAATATAAGATCTAGAAAACAAGAAATCCAACACAAAGAGGCAAAGAATTTCCCCAAGATGCTGGTGAAGGGCAGTTCCAGGATAAGTGCTGTGGATAAAAACAGTGGGCAACCAGTCAAGACGGGAGCACATCTTCAGGAATATAAGGAGCTAATAGAAGGCCTGAAGTGTCAGAACTTCCTGAAAGGAAATTTGAACAAGTTACAATTTGAACTGTATAGCAAGTCCAATCTTAACATCGTAAATAGCTTCTTGGAAATTGCTAAACAATGTATAAGGAAACCAATTTACCATAAGCTAAATCAGGAGTGGGGAACCTTTTTTCTGCCAAGGGCCATTTGGATATTTATAGTACCATTCACGGACCATACAAAATTATCAACTTAAAAATTAGTCTGCTACTGGTATATTTGGTCAAACATTTAATTAACTCACCCATAATGCCCTGGCAGTGCCAGACCAAGTGATTTTTCCTGCTTTATACGCAGGCCCTTTTTTCCCCACCCCTGGGCTAAATGATATTTAAAAAGAGTTAAATTGCAGGAGGCGCCAGTAGATACTTCTCTCTCATTTTATTTCTGTCTCTCTATCCCTCTCCCTCTCACTTCCTTCCTCTCTCTCTCTCTCTCTCTCTCTCTCTCTCAAAATCGATAAACACACACTAAAAAAAAAAAAAAAGATCCACAACACTTCTAATACTAAACATTACAATAAATATGAGCTATCATACATTTTAAGAGAGATTAATAAAAACAAGTAAGGGTCATGGGTGGCAGGAGCCCATGTGGCAGCTCAAGGCCCAAGGTGGGGACTCTACCCTGGACGGAATGCCCTTCCATCACAGGACATACTCACACTCACCCACACTGACTCATACTGTGACAATTTAGACACTCCAGTTCACCTCATGTGTACATCTTCGGAATGTGAGAGGAAACCAGAGTACCTGGAAAAAACCTATGCAGACATGGAGAGACCATGTAAACTCCACATGGATAGTAGCCCCAGCCGGGAACTGATTTTCCGCCCTCATCAACATTATAACGAAATGATGTTGAATGAAATGAAGTTGAAGGAAATGACATTATTCAAGGATCTGCTGAATTAGTGAGACGTTAAACAACAACAAAAACATATATATAAATTTCAGGAAAAAACAAGAGTTGTATAGAAAAGTGTTCACAGATTACTACATGGTTTAACTATGAATAGCACTTTCAGTCTTAACTGTGTAAACACTGAATACTGATTTAAGCCAAGTTATAAACACCTATACTAGGATAGTAGAATAAAAAGGGTACTTGGGGATGTGGGGAAAAGCCTAAATTCTCACCTGCCATAATGGGAAATCAAAAAATAAGCCCTGAAGCTGAGAAATCAAGAAATCAGAATACAAAAATGCTGCTAAAAAATGACAGTGTTCAGAACTTGCTACCCCAAAGTATGATGCCTTGGCATATTGAATATTTTAAGCTGAAGAAATTTGAGAAAGGAAGGACTCTGACCCTTCCTTCTCCCCTGAAGCAGGTCCTAAGACCCTCAAGTGAGAAGTGTGCTACCTATACTCACAAGAAAGGAGCGTCCTTATATCTGAAGATGGAGGGACACAGAAAAATGAAAAGGAACTGGCCTTGCTATGTTCCCCAATTCACTATTCCTCACTCATACTCTCTTGTCCTATCACAATTTTACATGCCCTTTCACTCTTCATAGAATCTAGCATAAAAATGCTCAGCCTTTACCACTTCTTCAGGTCTTCATTTCCTTATAAAGGTTCCCATGTCAAATAAAAGTTTCATTAAATTTGTATGTTAAGCTAACTGGTTTGGCTCAGTGGATAGAACGTCGGCCTACGGAGTGCTTTAATTCCGGTCAAGGGCATGTACCTTGGTTGTGGGCACATCCCCAGTAGGGGGAGTGCAGGAGGCAGCTGATTGATGTTTCTCTCTCATCGATGTTTCTAACTCCCTATCCCTCTCCCTTCTTCTCTGTAAAATCAATAAAATATATATTTTTAAAAATTTGTATGTTAATCCATCTTTTGTCTGTCCAGTTTACAGGGCACCAGCTGGAGAACTCAGAAAGATAGTAGGAAAAAAATAATTTTCCTCCCCTACAAAAACGGAGATAAATGCAAAAAAGAATTAGCTGTAAGAAATTAAAGTGTTCACACCTAGGGAGGGAAAGTGGGGGATGAAGTGGGAGAACTGTTGCCTTTCAAAACAAGTCTTATAGAGCTACTGAGTCTTTAAACTATGCACATTCAACACACTGATAACAAATACAGAATAAGCCCAGCCGGTGTGGCCCAGTAGTTAGTTGAGTGTGGACCCAGGAACCAAGAGGTCATGGGGTTCAATTCCCGGTCAGGGCAAATGCCTAGGTTGTGGGCTCCATCCCCGTTGGGGGGGCATGCAGGAGGCAGCCAATCAGTGATTCCCTCTCATCACTGATGTTTCTATCCCTCTCCCTTCCTTCTAAAAAATAAGTAAAAAACATTAAAAAATAAAAACAAGCAGAAAAAGTTCAGAATGTTCTAGTTCATGATTCCTTTTTCAGATTACAAACATTCTCAATACATTTTTTCCTTTCATTTATTGTATTTTCCAATTTGTCTTCAACACAAATTGATTGCTGCCTCATTATTACCACTAATCATCTTACTACTATCTGATATTCAAAATTATCTGTAACTCCAATTTTTATTTAGGAATGCTCTTATATGATACCAAATCTGACCCAGCTCAGGAAAAGGCGTTGGCTTACCCTCCAGGAGTTCCCTCAGTAGTTTAGAACAAATTGTCATACTGGGTTTCCTTCTGCTAGCCTACATTCTTTCAATACAGTATAGAGACTGTGGACGAAAAGCGGGTTCAACCTCACAGGGCAATCTGATCATCAGTTCCTATCTGGGCAGGTCATGGTGGGTAGGAATATACCTTCTTTAGTAAAAAGTTTATCTTTGCCTTAAGCATCATACTTTGGGGTGGCAAGTTCTATACCTTCTTTAGTAAAAAGTTTATCTTTGCCTTAAGCAAGCGCTGTCCATTATTTCTGTGCAACTAGGTCAACAAACCTTTGAAATGCCTTTTTCAAAGTAACTACCCTCAAGATGAAGGTAGATAAAAGGTGCATAAAAGATGGTGCAAACTCTCAGTATGTTGAGATCTTGCTTCCAGGCACAGGGTCAGTTTGGCTCAAATAAATTCTTACAAAAATTTTCTACAGGTTTAGACTTTTCTTGTATCAGCAAGACTTTCCATTTAACCCCGTGAGAAAATCTAATAAACACAATAAACTCTACAATGTTCCTTTAAGGGAGCAACAACTTCAATTTCTTTCATACCTTTATGATTCCCAACACTATGTTAAAACCTTTCAGTATATATAAATTGCAATGTGCAATATATTATTTTAACACAATTGGCTAGAATTTGTTTATATTCTGTCTTTATATAGCTCTCACATTGACTCTTATCTAGCTAGAAAAGTAGTTATGGTCAAATGTTACAAAAATGTTCTGATAAGTAAATGTCATATCCTGTTCACCTCCAGACTGGATGCTGCTGATGGTCACCATAGAAGGGTTAAGAGGAATGTGCACACAGAGAACTGAGCCAGTCTGCACACAGATGTAGTCCAACCACGGCATTTACCATATTTTCACTTATTCTCTCAAGAGTGATTTGAGCTCTGGCCAGTATGGCTCAGTCAGTTGGAGTGTAGTCCCGTGCACAAAATGTCACGGGTTCAATTCCTGGTCAGGGCACATGCCCAGGTTGCGGGTTCAGTCCCCAGTCAGGGTGCATGCAAGAGACAACCGATCGATGTTTCTCTCTCCTTCTCCCTCTCTCTAATACCAATTTGATTTCTTTGGATTTGGTACAGAATCATTTCTGGATTTAAGGAAAACTAAACAAAGTTTTACAGCTTGCTATATTGGCAGTCAGGCAAGCAGGCAGCCATGAAGAAACCCTAATCTTAAGAAACCCTAATCTTAAATATTCCTTTTGCACTTAAAATTGAGATGAGATGGGATAGACATACATAAAGGCATGATCTACATTTTTCATCTTCACTCTGCCTAGTTAGTCATGGCAAAGATGATCTTGTCTTCATTATTAGTGAATTCCAGTATGGTAATTTGACCTGTTTGATCATGAACACTCCTCATACATGCACCTAATATCAGTAAAATATCCTTTTGGCATAAAATACTAAAATTTTTCTCAAACTGGCAACAAAAACAAGCTACCAGAAGAATTTTTTCTCAAAGTTAAATTAAATTTGGCCAGTGTACTGAGAACATACTTCCAGATTAGTGGCTGTTAATCTTACCACACTCAAAACTTCATGTTCACACTAGAGTGCTTTAGGTAAATAATACTAATCTCTTCCGGCTTCTACATAGCTTGCAGACTTCACGGAAGTTCATCTGGTTTCTTGCCACCTCCATCCATCCCATATCTCATCCTCCCCGCAAAAAAAGCAGCCTGAGTTTTTTGTTTTGTTTTTGAAACAGCTTGCTTTTTCCATCCTGAGCTTTCCCAAACTATTTCAGGGTTCTGACAATTCTGCCAGTGACTAAATCTCCTCCTGGGAATAGCTGCCTCATTATCACTACTAAAAACAGTCACTCCTAATACTAACTGATAAGGATCTGGAAACTCATTGTAACTTGGGGAATGCAAATCCCACCCTACCCAAAGATAAATGCATTACAAATGGAATAACAGACTCAGGGCTGGACCAGGACTCCAGCAGTCTTTGTGTTCCAATTAAGCTATGAGTTCTGTGTATACTCCTACTTCTCACTAATATGAAGAATTTGTTACTACAGTATTTCTTTCCTCATAGTCAATTAGTACATATATTATATATTAAGAACCCAAGAATCCAGCAAGCAAAAAGGAATAAAGGAGAAAACACACCCACCACCACCACCACCACCACCACAACAACAACAAATGTCCTAGCCCTAACCGTCCCAGGTTTGATTCCGGTCAAGGGCATGTACCTGGTTGCGGTCACATCCCCAGTTGGGGGTGTGCAGGAGGCAGCTGATCGATGTTTCTCTCTCATTGATGTTTCTAACTCTTTATCCCTCTCCCTTCCTCTCTGTGAAAAATCAATAAAATATATTTTAAAAAAAACAAATGCCCTAATATTTTTTTAAATATATTTTGATTTTTTTACAGAGAGGAAGGGAGATGGATAGAGAGTTAGAAACATTGTATGAGAGAGAAACATCGATCAGCCGCCCTCTGCACACTCCCTACTGGGGATGTGCCCGCAACCAAGGTACATGCCCTTGACCAGAATCAAACCTGGGACCCGTGAGTCCGAAAGCTGACGCTCCATCCACTGAGCCAAACTGGCTAGGGCCCTAATATTTTTAAGGTAATACAGCCTTCCAACTGATCTTCTGTTTCAGAATATTCTGTACAGTGTGTGTGTGTGTGTGTGTGTGTGTGTGTGTGTGTGTGTGTAATGTTTGTTCTTGGCAAGCTAGTCCACCTGCTTAGAAAATCATCAGCAGATAACCTTAAATAAGAGGGTCTTTCCTATATTCCTCAAATAAAACAACTACTTAGAAACTTAATTCTTTCAAAAAAGATAAGCAAAATAGAGGTGATCATAAATGTATTTCTATTATCACTACTTGGCTTCTACTGAGCTTGCTCAGTATCAATGGAAAGCAACATAATCAAAGTCCATCATACTGGAAACCTGAGAGAGGGATATAGAGGCAACTCCTCAATCCACACACAGCTCCACCTCAACCCCCCAAGTGTCCAGAAAGTTCTTTCACATCAACTAGAATCAACTTGGGCCATTTTGTAGTTACTGCTCAAGGGTATTTTACCTTTTTATGCCATAAACTCTTTTGGCAGTGTACGAAGACTATATACAGACTCTTTCTCAGAATATTTTTAAAGCAAAAATACTCCCACACAAAGAAAACCAATTACTTTAAAATATAATTGTCAAATATTTTTAAAGTTTCAGTATTAAATACACTTATTTCTTTAATTTATAAAGTAACAAGTTCTAATAACAAGTCTATTAACTATCATAATTTCCAAATTGTGACCAACATAAATGGTATTTTCAAAACATCTGCAACAACTGCTATGTGATATAAAAATATTTGTGATTTCAAATAATGACAAAGTCCCAGGGACAGCTGATTTGCTGTGGTTTGAAGAAAATGATAAATTTCAGTTAAAGATTAGTGAAAACAAGTATCTAATATTTTTCATTCAAGTTCATGGACCCCTGAAGCTTTTAAAGCATTATCACTTTGGAGCATGTAAAGAGGCATTTAGAGATCACTTGGTTCAACCTCTTCATTTTAAAGATAAGAAAACTAAGGAGGAATTGATGATACTGCTTGCCTGAAGTATCTTGATTCCAAATCACTGGGTTCTTCTGAACCAGTTTATAGTAAACCACTGTTTTCTCCTGAAAACCTGAATCTCACATCTAGCAATACTTAACACTTCAAGCTTCCACTTCAGTTTCATCATCTGTAAAATGAAGATAATAACCCAATTATGGAAGAACCTTAATGTGAAAGTAAAATTTAAAAATCCATGTTAAGGTATTATAGCAGTACCTTTAAAGTTAAGACTATTATCAATGAATTCCCTGAGAAATTAAAGACAAGTTATTCTTATTCTATAGTATACTTTAAATATCATCAAATTCTTATTTATTTAATACACTAAATACTTTATGCTATCAAGTGGGTCTTCCCAAAGTACAAACTGACCCTAGAAATAAGCCACTTCAAGTGGAAAATTATTCGTTTAGAACAAAAAGTATTGGCTTTGGAGTCAGTCTGTTACAAGCTATGTGCTTGTAATTCTAGGCAAAATGCTTGTTTTCTCTGATCCTCCATTTCTGAATCACTAAAATGCCATGAAGATCATTGTCAGTCCCTTCTCCTAAAGAGGTTGATGAGGAATACATGACTCAAAGATAATCTCATAAAGCAATAAGGAAGCTTTTCTGATTTCTGCATTATGAGTATTTACTTCCTCTTCTTACATCACTTGATAGTTATTTAAAATAGAATAAAGTATGGCACAAATATATTCTTTCTTCATTGTCAGTACAGAATCTCTGAGCAATCTAAAAGAGAGCCATTAAATAGCCAGCAAGTTTTTTCTATAGAAACTCCTTGTTTAAAAGATCACGCAGTAAAGAAAGTATTACTACTGTGCACTAAAAAAGGGAAGGGATTTAAAACCAAAGGCCATTCTCAAATATCTAAACCAGACCGAAGTAAACAAATGTTTGGAGGACAAGAGTCATACAAAATAATTTAAGCACATTAAGTATTAAAACATGCAAGTGGGGGAAAAATGCCAATAAAGGCAAAGCCACTTAACTTTTCCCCACATACTTTGTTTTGTTTGCCTCCATGAAAAAAAATTCAAAAATTCATGACTGTAGACATGTCAAAGTGATAGTGACAAATATGCAAATGTATTAGTTGACTAGGAACAATATACATAAAATGCAGTAGGACTTTTGGGGAACACAAAAGACTCATAGTACAAAGAGATCTGTTAAACGCTAGCGGTGGAAAAAAAAAGAACCATTATCTGTCATGCCCTCCTGTCACACCCTTTATTTGTAGTTATAACTGCAAGCTATTTTAAAGACAATGGCAATGTTATTAAGGGCACCTTCATACTGTGCCAAAGCACATACACACAGCAATTCAGAACAATCAGTCTTACTTTCATGAGAGCAAAGGTTGCAGCCAAATGAAATGGGTGGATACCATATTAAACAATCTTGGAATTAGCTAATAGGATATAGGAAAAAATTATCCTAATGTAAATGCTAAATTCTCTTCCTCCTTAACACAATACAAATTTTTACTATTTGAAAAGCACTAGACAAGAAAGGTTCCATTTACTAAAACCTAAATATGGCCTGTTTTAAAGCACAAAGATGCTTATTATCTCCTTGTATAATCTGTAAACTTAAAATATATGCATTGGATACTAGATTTGACATCATGTAATTTTCAAAAGGATGCTGTGTAGAAACAACTATGTGAAAACTTTTAAATACTGGTGCTGCAACTCTAGAGAAAAACCAAGTATTTCACAAACATTTAATAAAGGTGAAAATTGAATAAAGGCAACAAGTAACACCATAAAGACTAATGCTTGGTTTGTTGTGGGTATTCTACTGCTCTTATTCCTGAAGAAACAAATTATTCTCCTTATGGCTTTCCTGACTCCATGGTCCCTAATCATAATGAAATCCAAAACATTAAGCAGTTGTGCTGGTGGGAATGCAGACTGGTGCAGCCACTACGGAAGACAGTATGGAGTTTCCTCAAAAAGTTAAAAATGGAACTCCTATTTGATCCAGTGATCCCACTTCTAGGAATATATCCCAAGAAACCAGAAACACCAATCAGAAAGGATATATGCATCCCTATGTTCATAGCAGCACAATTTACAATAGCTAAGATTTGGAATCAGCCTAAGTGCCCATCAGCAGATGAATGGATTA
>NW_005370635.1:1114743-1125004 GCF_000412655.1 Myotis brandtii
GGGGGTAAGAGATCAACTGAAGGACTTGTATGCATGCTTATAAGCATAACCAATGGACATAAGACACTGGGGGGTAGGAGAGGCTGGGGGAATGTCAAGGGGGGGAAAAAAGGAGACATATGTAATACTCTTTGTAATACTTTAAGCAATAAAACAAAATTTAAAGAGAAAAACATTAAGCAGTTGTTTTTCAAAGTATGTTGATAACATAATTCAACTTCATGACTTACTCTCAAGCACAGTATAACTCTATTTTGTCTTTTAAATGATTGGGGAAAGAAAACTATAAATTATACAAATGCCCACATATTTAAGTAGGTTTTTCAGCTGAAATATAAAGCTTATTTGATAAAACACTACAGCTACTCTACTGCTAGACCACACAGGTTTAAAATGTGGCATTTTACCTGTCCTCATGGCACGTCAATATTTTATCCAATGCATTCAGTCTATATTACTAACATTAGTCAATACTTTGTTGACTGGCTTAAAGGCAAAAATCAGAGAGGGGATAAAAAAGCTTTAACAATGATAAAAAATGACTTTATAATCACAGTAATGCAGCCGTATAAATAGATATAGCACTTAGTAGTAAATGGAGAAAAATGGAAAATAAAGTTCGGGTCTTGGGAGAAACTCCATTATTGAATTGATATTCAGTAAAAAAAATTATGAAACAATTAACAACCTGCTTTCAGACTGATTTTTTAAACATTTTTTTCAGATGCAATTAGAACTTATATCTTAGGTTAGTTAACTGCGAATGTGAGAGGAATCTATTGCTCAAACTGAAATGAAAGGGAGTGTCTTCTCAGATTGGCTATTTTTAATAGAACCCCAAAGAGTTTTTAAGTTCTTCAGTAGGTTCAGCATCCACTGCCCTTGTTTGCTCTAAGAATAGAAACCATTTATGATAATTTCCACCAAAAATCATTAAGTACATAAAAAAGAATATTTTATTTTTCAAAAAATTGTTTAAAAACAATGATAAAAAATGACTTTATAAAAATATTTTGAAAAACCAACCAGTCCTACACAGAGCTCCAACCCTAGAAAAATGGCTTGGCCCCCTAAATTACTTGCTATTTACAGTGACTTTAGGCAAAATCATTTATCATTATTTAAGACTGAAGCCATAATTTCAAACTTATTGGGCAGATTAGGTGACAATGATGCAAGAAGTTTAGCACTTGTTCAAAGCACTGCAAAAAGCAAAACAGAGGTTCATCTCGTGTCAAAATGGCATTTCCAAAAAATTGCCCAAAGCTAATTTTTGTATATTGTCTTGTATTTTCCTCTTTATCTCTAAAAAATGGACTAGGTAACGCTTTTCTTTTTTGGGGGGTGGGGGTGGGGAGTGGAGTGACTTTACGGTAGGGAGGATAGGAAGAATATAGTCATACATAATAAAGAAAAACATGTAGAATGCTGCAAACCTTTTCTGAATTATATACTAAGGGAGGCAATTATTTTTAAAACAAAATAAGAAAATATGAGAAAATTCTACCTATATTATATATTTGGAACCAACTTAAAGGTCAAAAGAAGAAAAGAGCTTGATTAAACAGAACACGAAAGACTAATAAATGACTCATTTCAATCAAACCCACACCTCACCCTCACTACTTTGAAGTGCACGAACTCTGTCTCATGATATTTGTGGAAAGTGCAATTTGGGATATTTTGTTTTGTTGCTTTTGCTTTGCAATTAACTGACTGCTATGATCACAGAAAAAAAAATCATAAAAAAACATAAAATTACTCAAGTTCATAATAAATTAAGTGGTAGGTAAGTACAGGGATATAGAAATAGAGAATAATTCATTCAAAGATTCTATTCCCCCCAAAATGACTTAATATTATGTCAAATTAGTACTCAAATGTATACATTCTGAAGGATATTTTCATGGATGAGAATGACAGTGACGGTGTTAATGACACAGGGGGCTGGTGTTTCAAATGTTAGAGATAATCTGCTGTTCTTAAAATAAAAAGTACAGAATTCAATGCTGGCAGATTTTTAAAGTTTTTAATGACAGAATGAGAGGTTACCATAGTAAAAGCTAAAATCACAAGCATAAATATAGATCCTAGAGCCAATTTCATTAGAATTGAGACATACATTAACTCAGATTAAATAATTTCATCACTCTAGCAGTAAACATATGTCATTGTAACTAAGCAATAAATCCAAATACTATTCTTTCCCTGTGTATCCTTACAAGGTATCAGATTGCTAGATTTATTTTCTGATGTAAAATCCTAAATTTGTTTAATACATACAATTACATATACATTTCTAATAAACACCCATTACGGAGGCTGTTTTAAACCCAGATTATTTTTTAAAATGCTAAAAAAATAATCCCTCCATGATTTAGTTTAACCCTAAGAATTTTTTACCATGATTGTTTTTGAAGTATGTCTAACAATGTACTTACATTTAGTTAAAGCACTACACTAGATTGATATTTCTCATATTTTTAAAAATATGTTTTTTTAATTGATTTCAGAGAGAGGAAGAGAGAGGGAGAAAGAGATAGAAACATCAATAATGAGAGAGAAGCAATGACTGGCTGCCTACTGCGCACCCCCTACTGGGGATTGAGCCCACAACCCAGGCATGTGTCCTGATCAGGAATTGAACCTCAACCTCCTGGTTCATGAGTCAATGTTCAACCGCTGATTGCTTTGTTGTTGTTGTTAATCCTCGCTCGAGAATATTTTTTCATTGATATTTTTAGAGAGAGTGGAAAGGAGGAGGCAGGGAAGAGAGGGAGACAGACAGACATCAATGTGAGAGACACACATACAGTGGGGCCTTGACTTTTGAGTGTCCTGACTAACGAGTTTTTTGAGATACCAGCTGTCTGTTGGCCGATTTTTTGCATTGAGTTGATAGAGTAATTTGAGTTAACGAGCTCCTTAACGAGCTCGGTCTCGGAACGAATTAAACTCGTAAGTCAAGGCCCACTGTAGAACTGTAGCCTCCCGCTCGCTCGCTCGCTCGTGCCCCAATTGGTGCTGGGGAATTGAACCTAAAACCCAGGTGCATGCCCTTGACCGGGAATCAATCCAACTGCGAATCAATCCAACCGTGATTTCCTGGTTCATTGGTCACACTCACTACTGAACCACACCGACCAGGTGATTTAATATATTTTGTTAATAGCTCCTTAAAATCTGTCTTTCCAAAATCACTAATAATCATTATTGAACGCTTAGTTCTTTCCAAGCCTCAAACTAGGCCCAAAGGTCAAATAAATAAGACAAATACCAGCCCATCTATGGTGCTGACATTCTAACAAAGAAGACAAAAATAGTTAAATAAGAAGAAAAACTATAAAACTCTTAGAAGAAACGTAGGCAAAATCTTCATGATCTTGGATTAGGCAATGGTTTCTTAAATATGACAACAAAAGTTCAAACAAGAAACGATAATTAGACTCCAACAAAATTAAAAAGTTTTAATTTTAACAATAAAGTAAAAAAAAAAAAAGAAAGAAAAAGAAAAACATAACCTCCAAGGATAGGAGAAAATGCCTGCAATTCAAATATATCTCATAAGGAATTGTATCTGAAATATATAATGAACTCTCATAACTCAATAATACAAATAACCCAAATAAAAATAGGGAAAGGATCTGAATAGACATTTCACCAAGACAACAGTATACATGAAAAGCTGCTCAACATCATTAGCCATCAAAGAAATGCAAATCAAAACCACAATAAAATACCACTTCACAGCCACTTCACAGGATGGCTACAATAAAAAAGATAATAAATGTTGGCAAGGATATGGATAATTGGAACCCTCCTACACTGGAGTTGGAAGATGTGCAGCGCAGCTTTGGAAAACAGTTTGGCAATTCCCTCAAGAGTTAAACATAGAGTTAGCATATATAATCCAGCAATTCCACTCCTAGGTATGTTCTCATGAGAATGAAAACACACAAAACTTGTAAACAGATATTTATTGTTAAAATTAAAACTTTTTAATTTTGTTGGAGTCTAATTATCGTTTCTTGTTTGAACTTTTGTTGTCATATTTAAGAAACCATTGCCTAATCCAAGATCATGAAGATTTTGCCTACGTTTCTTCTAAGAGTTTTATAGTTTTTCTTCTTATTTAACTATTACAAGAAACTTGTAAACTTGTAATCAGCATTATTCATAAAAGCAAAAATAGGAACAACCTAAATGTCCATCAGTTGAATGAATAAACAAAATATGATATATACATACAATGGATTATTCAGCCATAAAAAAGAATGAATTATACATGTGGCAACATGGATGAACCTTAAAAACATTATGCTAAGTGACACATAATGTATGATTCCACTTATATAAAATGTCCAGAATAAGCAAATCTACAGAGACAGAAAGTAGATTTAGTGGTTGCAGTGGCTGGGAGGGTTGGGGGGAATGTGGAGTGACTGCGAATAAGCACAGAAATTCTTTCTGGTACTCTCATGATTTGAATCAAATGTTCTAAAATTGATTTTGGTGATGGCTGTACAACTCTGAATATCACTGACAGTACACTTTACATAGGTTAATTGTATGGTATGTAAAATTATATTTCAATAAACTTGTTACTGAAAAATAATAATAATGTTTACAAAGCACTGTGAAGAAGTACAGGGTATTAAGAAAACATAAAAAATGAACTCTAATAGTATGTGGGGAATCGGAGGAGAGTTAAGTGAAGACCTGATGAATATGCATTTTAAAGCAAAAAAGGGCACAGCGTGTCTGAATAACTACTAGTAGCTAAAAGAATTCAAGAATGGCTGGAGTTGAGTGATGAGGTGGATGGAAGAGTAAGTAATAACATAGCTCATGTTTACTGAACTTTTACCTATATGCCAGACACTGCTTACTCCAAACCCTAAAATACATTATTATATTTAATCCTAATAACTCTTTAAAGTATAGATGGTTATTATCCATTTAAAGAAACTGAGGCATAGTAAAGGAAAGTAACCTGCCCAAGGTCACAGCAAGTGGTGCTATCATGACTTGAACCAAAGCATTCTGACCCCAAAGTCCCACAATCCTTAACACTTTATCGCCCACCCTTTCCTGGAAATTGCCTATCAATTACAACAGACAAAGTTTTGTACATTCATCCTCTACAGTAACCAGATACACCATACACTTATACACAAGTTTATTTGGTTAAGCAAATAAAATACTTAAGTTGGGTTTAGAGACCATGTTTACTTAACTTTCAATCTCTAGAATCACGCTCAGCAAGGCAGGTTGATCACTTAAGCAGCTCTGAGAACTGAAACTTCCTGAAAGATATTTCCTGTCTCACACTTAACTGGGAGGTGGGGAGTGGGAGCATTTAACTCATTATATTATTAAAATTTTAACTGTGTGTGTGTGTGTGTGTGTGTGTGTGTGTGTGTGTGTGTGTCCCCTGAAGCCATACAGTGGAATGTGCTTAAAACTTACCGGTATTTGTGTAACAATGTGGGTCAAGCTTAGGTTTCTAGTGTGAACATCTGTAGATGATAGGTCCTGAACATGTTTGAGAGAAAAATTCTGAGCTCAGTTTTGGACAAGCTGAGCTAGAAGAACTATGAGACATCAAAATCAAGATAACTGAAAGGCAGTTAAATCTGTGGACCTGGTCCCCAGAAGAACTGGACCAAGGAGGTAAATTTGGAAGTTTGGGCACACAGCATGGTTAACTCAAGCCATGATAATAGATTAAATGCCTAAAGAGAAAGCATAGACAGAGAAAGGTCTTAAAACATTGGTTTTCAAATTTCAGCAAGTATCACAATTACCTGGAGGGCTTGTTAAAACCCATCCACAGAGTTTCTGATTCAGTAGGTCTGGGTGGCCCTAAGGATTTTCATTTCCAACAAGCTCCAAGGTAATGCTGATATTGCTAGTCTGGGGAACCACACTTGGAGAACCAACGGCCTGTAGCAAAACCCTACAGAACTCTAAGTTAAAGCTGAAAATACGGTACTTAAAAGGGAGACCAGGAGGAGCCCAGACTAAAGTAGGAAAAATACTACTTCAATTAAATTATTTTTACCAAGGTCACCAGCAACCTCCTAAACTGATAATCCAGTGGAAACTATGACTCCTTAAAAACTCACAAAATTCTACTTGCAACCAGTATTTATTGAGTACCTACCATATGCCAGGCACATCTGTCCCCTGGAACCTGACAATCGTCTCCCTTGGCTTGCTGCTGCTAATAATGCTTTTCTGAACACTGATCTTTGTTCTCTCCTTCCACCTACTCAAAACATTTCAAGTTTCCCCATGATTCAGAGTCTTCATCATACAAGCTCTACCAGGACAATTTCACCTAATCTAAAACTTTGAGTACCATCTAGCTGACAAGAATTCCCCACATCTCATTTCTAGTACCAACTTTGCTGCTGAGCTTTAGATCCTAGTTCCAACTGCCAACCCCAAGCAGACATAAGCACACGAAGCCTTTTTCCAAATTTTCTCTCCAAAAGCACAACCATCCATCAACCCAGAGACCCAAACCAAAAATCTGTGACTCTTCCTAGAGAAACTGTTCTTAACCTTACCTGCATATTGGAACATCCCAGGGAGCTTGGGGGGGAAAGAATAACATGCCATGGCCAGGTGTTAAGTGGTTAGAACATCGTCCCGCTACACCAAGGTTGCAGGTTTGGTCCCCAGCCAGGGCATATACAAGAAACAACCAATGAATGAATAAACAAGTGGAACAACAAATGTATGTCTCTCTCTCTACTTTCTCTCTCTAAAATCAATGAATAGCCCTAACAGGTTTGGCTCAGTGGATAGAGCGTCGGCCTGCGGACTGAAGGGTCCCAGGTTCGGTTCCGGTCAAGGGCATGTACCTTGGTTGCGGGCACATCCCCAGTAGGAGGTGTGTAGGAGGCAGCTGATCGATGTTTCTCTCTCATCGATGTTTCTAACTCTCTATCCCTCTCCCTTCCTCTCTGTAAAAAATCAATAAAATATATTTTAAAAAATAAAAGTACTTAGCACAGTCTAGTCTCTATCCTAAGCACTTTATGGATTGTATCATTGTGTCCTCATAACAATCCTATGAGCTCCTTACACCTGAGTGGGCAAGAGAAATTCCAGGGAGAATTTTTAAATGTGCTTCATTTTAGTAGAAGTGTGTATACTTTCTCTTTAAAGATATTTTGATGTTGGGGCCAAATATTTTATATCTTACTAGAAGCCCTATGAATAAAAATTTCAAAAAATAAACAATGAGTTTTAGGAAAAAAAAAGAATAACACCTCATTCATGAATCTAATAATATGACAACAATGATCCTGTTCTACCTTCAACAAACATGACTATAAAGTGCTTAGCAAAAATGCCATGAGCACTCAATAAAGGGAGCTATCTTTACACCACTTCAATTTTCAGCTCTTCTGAGGTCTTTTCTGAAGTTTCTGATTAATCAAAACTTCTTTAAAAGCTATTTCATGAAAAAAGAAACGAAAACAAAAAATATGTTTATAAGTCCTTCTAAGGTAAACTTACAAAACTTAGGTTCAAATTCCTATCCCAACTTTTTCCAGATTTCCTTTGGTATATCCACTTATAGTTTATTTATAAAGGGGTAAGTAAAAGTTGTTCAATAGATACATCACTGGAATCATGAACTTCTAGCTGAAATCTGGCCCATGAATAAGAGAACACAAACCAGTGAGTAAAGTCTTGTTGTTCACAGAACCATTCAGAGACACTGATGAGCCATAAATGTTTAAAAAAAAAAAAAAATTGACCAATACATTCCAAAAAGCTAATAAGAGAAATCCATTATACAACATTACTTGAAAGTGTTCGCAAATGAGACATTCAACTCTGTGGTGATGTCAAAAGCACCCTTGCACCTTGTCTCTTAGGTGCTATTTTGTATTTTGATTATTTTCAAAAGAGAGTGGCAAAGATTTAAAACAGCCGCTATCTTCCAAAGTAAAATGCTTTGTTTGTGCCCCTTGCCCCATGATGTTAGCAAATCTATGTTTTCCTAAAAAGATCTGCAGAGATCGGCAAGTGGTAATTCATTTAAGGCTGTACAATTCTGCCATTTTTCACTTAAGATGGCCAGTTTCTTATAACTTTAGCAGAGCTCATAAATAGCCAGAAATATGTCAGAAAACAAAAGAATAAAAGCTACCAAAAATTGAGACTGGCATAGAGGGTAAGGGGTGGTTTTATTTGACTATTGTGTTTGCCTTTACTTAAACCATTAGTAGTACATCTGTGTTACAAATGAATTGAAATTAAGTTATATATTTTAAAAACAAAATGTATATGCAAATACCACTCAAGCACATAAAAACAATCCTTTTTTAAAAAATTACTATCTGGTAAATGGAGAGGGGCTTGCAGTGGTTAGCTGAAATGGACTAAATGGAAGCTTTATTTATGTTTACAGTACAGTTAATAAAGATATGTGGGTGGTGGGAAATAGAGGATGATTGCTCCCCCTTTTTTAAAGTACTCTGTATGTATACATGAAGTAACCATGTTTCCAAATGGAGATAAATTAGAACTATGAATACCTAATAATGAGGACAAGCAGTGAGAAGAAATTTAAAGGTATTTTTCAGTTTTGTTTTTCTAGATATGGGAAGTCTTCCATTTTTAAATGAACAGAATATGCATATAATCTGAAGTTTCCCTATTTCCAATATGATATTTGAGTCCTATTTATAACCTATCCCCAAGAGGTCACACAGTCTGAACCTCTCTAATGGTAGAGAAGTCATTCCACCAACAAAAACTGTTCAATCTCAGAGAGCTGTGCCAAAGGATTAATAGCATGCTTTTCAAACTTTAAAACCTAATGCAAAAGGAAGTTCATTTAATACCATCATTGCACCAAACCCTGGTATATTCAGGGTCCCAAGTTTATGGGGGTATATTAGGTACATCTCAAGTGTTTTTAAGCAGATTGCCAAGCCAGTTGACATAACCAAGACCCTTCCTCAAGAGTCTACCTATATTCCCAGGAGGGAAAGGAACCATGAGAACTGCAACAGCAACCAAGCAAAAACTTGCTAAATCAACTCACTTATAAATATATTTACTATTATAAATGTATCTCCAAACAAACTGCTGAAATTTAAGGAGCTAAGAATTGTTTCATTTTTGTTTTTCTCCTATGTCACATCCTAAGAGTGGTTTCTACTGTATTGGATACCTTTTACTCCAGGCAATGAACGCACCATGTCCTTGACTATTTCTTATACTCTACTCTGCTCCAATATGCTCAACATACTATTTGTTTTCAGTTTATTCCAGAACAGGAACATGAAACTACACTGCTTAAATTCAGGAACAGTAGGAGCAAATAATGGTGGTAAGATTTTGACTCAGAATTAATTCACAAGCTCTGACATCTCTTAACCACTTCCATTATTCATCAGAAAAAGAAAATGGATCTAGTTCAAATCACAGGCAAATCCCTTACACTTTGACATATTTGCCCAGAGTGGTTAGACTGGATTTAGAAAGAACCTTGCCTAAGAAGAAAAAACAAATTCTTAGCCTTTATTCAATCCGTCTCTAAACCCCAGAAACACCATAAAATGTGTTTCTCATATCTAATAAGTAACCAGTTAGCAATACTTTCTAATTAAAAAGTCTATTTTAGTATTCAGACCCACTGCTACCTATGAGAAAAATAACTACTTAAGGCAGTTTCCTTGAGAAGACTCCTTTATCCCTACACTTAACGTCCTCAATAGGTTCTTTTACCATACAAGAGTTAAGTTCCTATGGCATCTCATCACAAAACGACACTAAACAAAATAACATTATTCAAGGACCAGCTGTACTTTCTCCCAAATACTACCAAATCACTTGATGTGAGCAAAGGCATTTTAATTTCTATCCTACTAACTAGCCTAACATCATACAAACTTCCTACAGAACCAAGCAGAGGCAAACTAGCATATAGCCATTTTCCAGGTCCAAACTTCTGATTCCAGCTGATGAAGAAATTCTAAAAGTCATCTCCATTTGATATCCTGCTATTCAAACCTAAAGGTTTGGTTGGAATACTCCTACCAATAAACCATTTTGAGGCCTCATGAAAGAAACTATCACTTAAGAAATTAAAAATTACTCCTTTTTTTGTCTAAAGTTTTACTTATGTCTCCTTTTCCCCCACTTGACCCGCGGCCCTCCCCCCCCCATTCCCACTCTGGGCAAGCCCCTACAGACCCAGTGTCTGTGTCCATTGGTTATGCTAATATGC
>NW_005370635.1:1125015-1140119 GCF_000412655.1 Myotis brandtii
CATTTGTCTCTGGATGTTGTTCTTATTAGATTTTCTGCATGCAACTTTGCAACCAGCTTGCCCTTCATTGCTGCTGGAGCTACATCTACATCTTTTAGCTAGTCCCTTTGCTTGGTTTCTAGCTCCCCATGGTGCCCCCTGCTGCTGTGTCTTCCTGTACGCCTAGAACTGATCTAGTGCTTATGTTCTAAACTGTATTATCTACCAGACAGCAACCAGAGGTGGGGAACAAGAAATGGCAGACTATGAGTACTTGTGACATGACTCACCTGCTGTAACCAGCTGTTTCATAACCTGCCCTGCCCAAGTGGCTTAGATTGTACACCCTGCCTCCCTCAAACAGACCTGTTCTTGACCCAACCTAACCCTTTAGAATGGCTATGGTTTCCCTGGCCACCTGCCTTTACCTAAAACTTCCTACTGAAGACAGAAGAGTAACATTAATAGATTTCAAGGACTTCCTCCACTCGTGTGAGAAAGGGGAAAAAAACAAGGTAAGTAATCTAAACTAAAACCCTCAGTTCAAAAAAGGATCAAGTTTGGGGGAACAGGGGGAGTGTAGGAACCAATAAAGAGTTTTACTCATTAATTCACCTAAATTTTACAAATAGGCAGCAGGGAGTGTGGTAAGGAAAGTCTCCCAGTGTTCCACCATAATGGGGCATACCAAACCAAAAAAAATAATAATAAAAATTTTAAAGAAATTATTTCCTCCTGCCAGTCCTTCCTTAAACATCCACTTCAAAATTAACCATTGTACACCATAAGCGTCTATAGATGCAAGAGGGGCAAAAGATAGCATTATAAAATATTTGAAATCCCTAAACTCAGAGGGTTTTCTCCAATAACAAAACCTACTAGTTGAACTAGTGTTATCTGGCCCTCTCTGCGGTGCCCTGTGGGAACTGAGTCTCGGGACACTACACACAAATGAATGCTGATACTCTGGCTACTGCTATTGCTCTGAGTAATACTGTACTTGGTCTCTGCCTCTGAGCCTTCCACCAACACAAGATCTGTGTCTTCTATCAGCATCCATAAAGCTGTGACAGGCTAACTCATTAGTTTTTAATTAGACAGTAGAATCTCAGATTCTTTACCATTCTTGACAGGTGGTGGGAGCTAAATCTTTACTATCATTGCAGAAAGCCAACAGATAATGTTTAAAACTGACAAATCAAGAAATGGAAGTATAAGCATATTAATATGGGAGATAATCACTAGAAGAATCAAACATAGAAACAACTGAACTGGTTTCCCTGGAGACAGAATTGAGGTAGGGAAGTAGGAGTGGGACAGGGGATTACTGCTTTCATCATAAGCACTTCTAAACCATTACGTGCCCCTCCCCCATGAACATGTATTTGAAAAAGAAGTGTTTTTCAGTGTTTTCATCCCACTATAATTGGATGTATCAAGAAAAGTATCTAATTAAGTATGATGTTCTCATCACAGTTCTAGAAACATAGAAGGGAAACTCTCTCACCAATGATCAACTCAAGCCAGAAAACAGTCTCAATATATCACAAAAATGTACCTCATGTCTTGCTTTGGAGAATTTTTTTTTAAATAAAATGATTCTAATAGCCATGTACACAATAGTGTCCTACACCTCTCCTACGCAAAGCACATTTCTGGCTTCAGCATGTAAATACGTATCCTTACACATAATTTCCTACAATTGTAGATTCTAATTTACTCCTCTAAATCACCATTGTTTTAAAGTTGAAATTAAAATTAACTTATGACACTGAAGATAAATCAGGTATTGTCTGTGGTTCTTTACGAGAGAGAAGAATATTTTTTTAAATATATTTTTATTGATTTCAGAGAGGAAGGGAGAGGGAAAGAGAGATAGAAACATCAATGAGAGAGAATCATTGATTGGCTGCTTCCTGCACGCCCCCTACTGGGGATTGAGCCCGCAACCCAGGCATGTGCCCTTGGCTGGAATCGAACCTGGGACCCTTCAGTCTGCAGGCTGACGCTCTATCTACTGAGCCAAACCAGCTAGGTTAAGAGAAGAATATTTTTATGGCAAGGGGAAAAATATGCCATTTTGCAAAAATAAAAAATAAATAGCTCATTAAGGTACAAAAAGTAATTCACATTATGAATCAGAATTTTCTAATCGAAATTTGAAACTAAATTATTTTGTGTGGTAGGCAGTGAATGACTATTTCCATTAATATAATTTTATACAAATTATAGGGAAGTTTTCCTCTTAAAAATCTAGAAAACAGCAAAACCAACCTACTGTCTACCCCTCTACTCCTCCACTAAATTATACCTGCTGAATCTAATTTTTAGGGAAGATGAAGGAAGAATACACACATTCTGCCCCAAAGTTAAGCTAAATTGCTCTTAAGCTAAACTAAGTCTGAGTAAGAAGATCTGGTTACAAGCCAGTTCTAGTTTTATTTAAAATATTCTTTATTTAATTTAGCATTGATTAACTTTAACATAATATTACGACTTCAATCACAGTGGCCTCATTCAATCTACTTAAGTCATGGGAAACTGGAGCAATAAAAGATAAAAGGTCTCTTTGTGACATTAGAGTTCCACTAAGTTGTTTCTGATTTCTTTTTCTCTTCTAGGTGCTCTTCTAGGAAGGCATTTTGTAGGGAAGTTCCTCTATAGGTCAAATTGCTTTGGTTGGCATTACACCTCCAACACACTTACTGGCTAGGCAAGCTGCTTAACCTCTAAGACTCATATTTTAGAAAAAAAAAAAAAAAAAAGAAAGAAAAGAAAAGAAAAAAACGGTGGGGGGACAAGAATACTTACCTCAATTGGTTGTTATAAAGATTAAAAATTAGCCCTGGCTGGTGTTTCTCAATGGTTATAGCATCAGGCCAAGCACTGAAGTATCTCTGGTTCAATTCCAGTCATGGGCAGGTACCTGGGTTGCAGGTTCTATCCCCAGCTTGGACAGTGCACGTGCAGGAGGCAACCAATTGATATGTCTCACATCAATGTTTCTCTCTCTCCTTCTCTTCCCCTCCCTCTAAAAATCTCTTTCGCTCTCTCTAAAAATCAATGAGGAAAAAATATCCTCAGTTGAGGATTAACAACAAAAAGATTAAAAGTGATAATGCAGATTTCCTTCAACCCTAGAGACTCTTTTTTATTAACTAAACCACCACTGAAGACTATGAGAAACAACTTCACCAGGAAAAAAAAATGTTAGGGGCTTGAGGCAGATGATGTATTTCATCAAGCCAAAACTCAGTTCCTTTTCCACCAAGAGAATATAGAGTCCCTAAACTTCGCACAGCTTTGTTTGCCTTGGTATCATTATGGAATACAGTGGTCTTCAAAAGCAAAACTTCAAAAATAATAGAAATAATATATTTTTAAATATATTTTTTAAATGTAAATTATTTTATAGCTACCTTTCTCACATGTTACTTTCCTACCTTCATTCATTCAACAAATGTTTGTTGAGCACCTATGAAGCACTTGAATAAAGTGAATAAATAGTTCAAGCCCTCAAGGAACTGATAATAGTAACACTCTGGTGGTGAAAGAGAGAACAAATAATAATCATAAATAAATGACACAGTATATGTTTCAAGGAGGCATATACTTATTTAAGCATTCAATGGTTGATTCTTGTGTAGAGGGCCCCCAGGGAAGACACATGGGCATGCTTCCTAAAATATTGTCAGCTGAACCCAAGGTGACCGGCAGAGCCAAGCCTTGGATACACATCTAACCAAGACCGCCATGTGTTCTCAGCATTGACGCTTAACTTTGCTGCCCAGGTGTTGGGGAGTGGGTTTTATTATTGTAAATCCAGCCAAGCACTAGGCATGAATAGGACTCTCCTCCCTCTGACTGGCCCCGCCCTGTGGGAGGGGCCCTGAGGTGGAGACACACTCTCGGGTTCCTGACTGTTCCTCAAGCCCACCAGTCAGGCCCACCCATAACTGACGTAACTTCCTGGTGTTTGGGAGTATAAATTAAACACGTGGTTCGGGTGCTGGTGCTCTGTTCATCTATCAGAGGGCAGACGCCACACCCAGGCCCAGCTTTTCCCTCTATTTCTGTCTTAGTCTCGTTTTTCATTTTCTTCCTTAACCCTCATCGCATTCTACTCAAGATTCTTGAACCCCCGCGTTCTCTCTTTCGACACTGGTCGTGGGAAGAGAGAACGTACCCCGATATTCTTGTATGTGCCCTGAGCGGCGATCGAACCCACAACCCTGGCGCATCAGGACAATGCTCCAACCAACTGAGCCGCCAGGGCAGCAGTTGCCATTTTTAACAGGGTGCTCAACATAGGTTTCCTTGAGGTGATATATAAGAGATTTGGAGGAGGTGAGGAAATGAGGCATGAAAATTTATCTAAGAGAATAGTGGTCCAGGCACAGGGAACAGCCAATGTAGCAAACGCATTTCTAGCTGATTAACAATGCCACCACCACCTAACAAATCAGCAAATCAGCTATTGTTATTATTCTAACCATATCCCCTTGTCCTCCCCAAAATATCTGTGCTAGCAAAAAAAACAAAGAGAAATTTATAAATATTCATGCAACAAATATTTATTGAACACCAACCATGTGCTAGGCACCATCTCCTATTCTAAACCAGGAAGACCTCAGGAAGGGGCCTGAGGTTGACTTCAAAGCCCATTTATTAAGTACAAGAAATACGTATATCCTGTTCTTTGGCTTACTGGGCCTTCATTGCTTTAAAAAACAAAAACAAACAAAAAAACAAAACAGATTTACAGAAATCTGACTTCCAGATAAAGTGGGATGATACTGCACTGGAAGTATCTCAAAGTCTCTATCTGTAGAGCACAGATATTGGCCCCTTATTAAGTTTCTTTACCTAAATAGGCAATCATTTCAAAAGCACTCCCCCATGCCCCTGAAGGTAGTCTACTAATTTTTCTACCACCTTCCAAAGATTCACTTTAATTAGAGAAAAAAGGTGATTTACCAAGTACAAGGTGCTATGCCATGTGCTATGGTAGCAGTGTCTGCTCTCTGATTATTTATAGGTATGTAGTTATTGCCATTTTATCGTTTTCTGATTGTTTTTGTAGTTCTCTGTTCCCTTCTGATTCTCTTGCTCTCATGTGGTATGGAAAAACATGCATATACATCCTTTTTTATGCTATTTCCCACTTCAAAATTAACCATTGTACACCATAAGCGTCTATAGATAAAAGCGGCGGAACTTTTCAAATTAAATTCAAAATATTGTGGCAGTTAACTGGTTAAGTACAGCTCATAATAATACCTGGTTGCATAGGACAGTGATGGCGAACCTATGACATGCATGTCAGAGGTGACACGCGAACTCATTTTTTTGGTTGATTTTTCTTTGTTAAATGGCATTTAAATATATAAAATAAATATCAGAAATATAAATCTTTGTTTTACTATGGTTGCAAATATCAAAAAATTTCTATATGTGACACGGCACCAGAGTTAAGTTAGGGTTTTTCAAAATGCTGACACGCCGAGCTCAAAAGGTTCGCCATCACTGGCATAAGAAATTACTATGAATTTTTCTTCAAGTCCCAATCAAAAGCTTATAAAGTTTAAAACACATTTTAAAAACACTTATTCTATAAAAATTATAACTTTAGAATATACTTTATATAATTTATCTGAGCCCCCTTAGCAACTGAAGTAAAAGGTTAGAAAGCTGAGAACCACAAGAAATATTTTATAAAAAGAACCAAATGTCCAGACAAGAAAAAGCTGAAATTCATCACCACAAAACCAAGGGACTTCTTTAAAAAGAATGAAAAAAAATTAAAAATATGAATAAGAAAATATTGCAAAGAAAAAGCTAAAGGAGTTCATCATCACCAAACCAGTATTATATGAAATGCTGAAAGGTATTCTTTAAGAAGAGGAAGAAGAAAAAGGTAAAGATAAAAATTATGAACAACAAATACATATCTATCAACAAGTTATCAACAAGTGAATCTAAAAATCAAGTGAATAAAAAATCTGATGAACAGAGTAAACTGGTGAATATAATAGAAAAAAAAAGAGGGTTTGGGGGGAACTGGGTGGAGGGGAGCTATGGGGGGGGAAAAGAGGAACAACTGTAATAATCTGAACAATAAAGATTTATTTTTAAACAAAGAAATACAAATTGGCAGTTATAAAATAGTCACAGGGTTGTAAAGTACAGCTATGGAATATAGTCAAGAATCTAATATAATAATAGAGGAATATGCAAATTAGCCAGGACACCGTAACGTCACAACCGATCTACAAGCAGCGGAGAGCTACAGGAGGGCGAGGCAGTGAGCTACAAGCGCAAGGATTCATGTGCAGGGCTACTAGTATTATAATAATTATATATAGTGTAAGGTAGGTGCAAGACTTACAGGGGGGTCATCACTTTGTAAGTTAATAAATGTCTAACCACTATGCTGTACACCTGATAATAACATAGTATTGAATGTCAACTGTAATTGAAAAAAAAATTTTTCTTAAGGAACCAAATGGAATATATCTGTTGATTAGTTTCTTTTTCTCAAAGAAACAAAGTTAAAGGGTACTTAAAGTTAAAGTGTTTCTTAAGTTAAAGGGTACTTAAAGATTAGTTGAAAACATGGGTTCAAAAGGGAAAAGAAATTAAGATGTACAAATTGCCAATTATAAAAATAGTCACAAGGATCTGAAGTACAGCATAGAGAACATGGTCAATAATATTATAATAACTATATATGGTGTCAGATGGGTACTAGGTTTATTGGGGTGGTCAGTTTGTAAGTTACATAAATGTATAATCACTATGTTGTACACGTGAAACTAATATAATATCATACATCAACTGTAATTGAAAAAAATTTTAATTAAAGATTAGTTGAAAACATGTTTCTAAGGAATGTACAAGATAAAGAATATATGTGAGAGAAAACAGAGAACAAAAAGAAATTAATGCATTTTAACCTTCTGCCTTAAATCTACTTTTTAATTGAGAGAGCAACTCCTGAAAAACACATTACTTGCTTGTCTTCCTGTCAGTTTACTGTGAAGTATTTATGGATAGATGGGTGTGTCTTTTAACCTTAATCAATCTCCTCCTCTTAGGATTGACAGAAATAAAATGAAAATATGCTGTAATGTGCTTCACCCAACTGCATTAGATGGCTGTATAGTACATGTTTTCAAGGCATCTTAAGCTAGAATAGAAGTACTTGCTCTTCTCTCTACTTAAATGCCTTATCAGGCATATTAGAGCTACCTTATATTATCATGTTTTACCTACGAGATTAGCAAATACAAAAACAGTGTCGACAAAGATGTTAAATAATAGGTGTACTCTCAAACTCCAAATACTCTTTGACCCAACAATTCCATTTCTAGAAATTTATTCCACAAGACAACCTATGACAAGGTTATTCAATACAGCATTGTTTCTAATAGAAAAAGATAGTAAAGACTCCACTTCTCAACCTCCCTTGCATTCAGATAGGACCCTAAGTTCTGGCTAACACAACATAATTGTTAGTATTATAAAGTGGCAGCTTCTAGAAATCTTCCTGTAAAAATAAAACAGGCTGGCATGTAACCTTTGCCCCTTTGCATCTTGGAATAGGTTGCAAAAGCTGGAGATCCAGCTAGGTCAATGAGGATGCAAGAATAGTAAGTACAGAAAGAGCCCAGGCAATTGGGGGGGAGGGTAGATGGGGGATTGACAGGAAGACACACTAGAGAGCTCTCTCTCGCCTGCATGCAGCCTTTGTTTTGTACCATTGTCAGAATTCATCAAACTGCTTAATGTCTGTACATTTTATTGTATTCATTATGCCTCAAAATAAAAAAAGAGAAAGCAACACCTCCAGTGCTATACCAGCCCTAGACCACCTATCTGAACTTAAGACTTTGTTGTTTAACCCACTGTTGGGTTAGGTTTTCTATCACCAGTACACTCTTCATATACCGAAATGTAAAGAATGACATAATCAATTGAAAGAGGCAAGTTAAGAATATGTAAAATATGCTACCACTTACGGTGGTTGTGTTTTTAAGGTATAGAGATTAGAATTGGTTGCCTCCAATAAAAGGAAAAGTGTGCCTGAGAAACAGGAAAAACTGAGGACATGCTTAGAGAGGAGGAGGAGGAAGGAGAGGGGGAGGGAGAAGGAGAGAGAGAGAGAAAACATCGTTGTTCAGTTGCCTTCCATATATTCCCTACCTCGGGATTAAATCTGCAGCCTGGGTATGTATCTTGACCAGGAATCAACAAGCAATCTCTTGGTGCACTGGAGGACACTCCAACAGAGCCACTGCAGCTGGGTGAGAAAACTCCCTTTTTGCACTTTTACATTATGAACACACTACCTATTCAAAAAAATAAATGTCTATTAATCCTATTAAATATTCCATTTAATTTTTTCCAATTTTTGGTATATGAATATTTTAATGACTTGAAGACTTACTAGTATACTGACTTTAGTTTCAAGATGATCCCACATTGAACTAATTCCCCCAAGAACCACTAGACACAGGTATGACAAAAGAACTAAAAAATGCCAAAAGGGGGCAGGGGAGGATGGGGAAGAAGAGTACTGAGAACTCTTCTTTTAAGGGAAAAAGGCAAGAAAACATATTAATTAAAAAGAGAAGCACTGGGGTTATTCTACAGCTAGAAATATATATCATATATCTCTTATCAGCTTTAGTGAAGAACAAACGAGCAGCTAGCTAAACCAAAAAGGCCAACAAGGCTTTTTCTTTGATTAGCTGAAGGAATCATACCTAAGGTTCCTTTTCTCATTAGAAGAGTACAGGTTATGAAGAGTTTTAAAAAAGTAACATGAAAGTGTGAATCAGATTAGAAATTGAAATAAAATGAGACTTTCTTAGAAATTTATGAAATTGACCTTAGGTGGTTTTCTTTTCTTAACACTATTTTTAAATCTGCCTATAAAAACCCTGTTACCTTTTTTCATGGTATAAGCAATATAACAAGAGTTACTCAAAATCTGCTGCACTCTTCAATAGACCATTTAATTTTGTATTGGTTGCCCAAGTCTTGGCCTGCACATACATATATATACCTCTACATATGATTTGTATAATTTTTGTGTATGATTTTGTATATGATTTTGCCTATGATTAGTGTATATATGTTACATTCCAGTTTTTCATACTTATTCCTATGTAACAATTAAATTGCACAGAATGAAAAATGTTCACTTTAGAAATGCATAAAATTTTGGATTAAGAAAGCCCTTTCTCACAACAATGCCAGACGACGACTATCCAGATCCTACAGTAGAGGCCACCAACCATCTACTGATCCATTTCAATTATAAAAAACCTGTGAAGTGATAAATACAACATTTAAACCCAGAAAGGAGACATCATTTACATCCTCTGGCTGATAATAGAAACCTCAAATTATTTCTAACAGAGTTGGAGGGTTACAAACAAAATCACTAACCCTTTAGAAATTCTTAGTAACTAGTGTATAAATTTCATTTGGGGCCTCTGAGCACATGCCAGCATAGGCAATAATCATTCATCCCTTCAAAGTAAATGCATCTAAAATAATGGAGAGCAGGCTAGGGATACACGGGCATGCACACTCTCTTCCAAAGGAGGGGCTGAGGAGAGTGGCAGTTTGCATGGGGATCCCCCCACTTCCCCTTCGCAGCCCCTTCACTTTCTTGCTCCCCCTTCCCCCGTCTCTTTTCACACTCACTCCTGGTCTGTCCCAATCCCATCTTCTATATCAGGTTTATTGGCTGTACATATAAATTATACTTTCCTTTAAAAAAACACACACAAAAAAAAAACACAAAGTAAATGCTCCTAAGAGCAAAGACTACATTTTCCAGAGTTCTTTCTGTTATCCTATAAAGTAGAATTTCGGCAATATAGACTAAATGAACATTCAAATGCAGAAGTGGCACACAATTAACGTTTGGTGAATGAACTGAACACTAACAGTTTAGAAACAATGCGATGTACAGGGAAATAAAATTAAGCTTTACTTCTCTGAATAAGATGTCTACACTATACTAGTAAGCATACAACACAAATGGCAAATTTCTTTTTTTTTAATAAAAATATGGAACGCTTCACAAATTTGCATGTCATCCTTGCACAGGGGCCATAGTAATCTCCTCTGTATCGTTCCAATTTTAGTATATGTGCTGCTGAAATGAGCACGAAATGGCAAATTTCTTAAAGAAAACTGAGTAATTATACTGAAGGTCATTGATGAATACTTGACATAGTTTTCTTCTAAAGGGTAAAAAATCTATCTACCAAGAACATTACACCATAGATGGGGGAGAGGGGGAGTTAGGTGACTGGGGGGGATTGAGAAAAAACTCATGAACAGGGACAACAGTGTGGGGATTACTAGGGAAGAGAGGGAAGAGGAGGGAAGGTGGAAGAGGGCATGAGGTGATAAATGGTAATGGAAGGAGACTTGACTTGGGTGTGAACACACAATGTAGTGTACAGATGATGTGCTGTGGAATTGTGCACCTGAAACCTGTATAATTTTGTTAACCAGTGTCACCCCAATAAATTCAATAAAAAGGAAAAGCATGGTATGGTATCACTGTTACTTTAATAAACCATTAAAACTAACCATGCTTTGCAAGTAGAAAGGTGGGCAATTATGCTCGTTATATTTTTTAAATTGTGAAGAGAAAAGGTAAAAATTTTCTCCTAACTTCTCCTAAATGATCAATTTGGAGGTGAATAAAAGAACAAATCAAATTTCATATGTTATTCTCCAAAAGTATTAAATAAACCTATATATATAAAAGCATAATATGCAAATCGACCAGACAGCAGAACACTGGTCGGCTATGATGTGCACTGACCACCAGGGGGCAGAAGCTCAATGCAGGAGCTGCCCACAGGCCCTGATCGCCCAATCGGGGCCTGCCCGCCAACCTCTCAGTCCCTCCCCCTGGCCAGCAGGCTCCAATTGCCAGATGGGGAACAGAGAACTGTTCCCTGGGGGTGGGTGGCAGCATGTCCACCAAGGCCCTGATCATCCAGCCAGTTGCCCCACACACAGAGGGTGACGGTGGCGGCGGGGGGCGGGGCCAATGAGTGGGCAGATACGGCCAACCTCAGTCCCTCCCCACCACTGGCAGGCTCTGATGGCCTGATCAGGAACCAGGGGTGGGTGGCAGCTGATGCAGGTGGTGCTGGGGCCCTCATAGCCCTGCCTGTCGCCCCACACACAAAGGGCAGCGGCAGGTGGCGGAGCCAGCTGCTGGCAGCTGGGGAAGATGGGCCCTGATTGCAGGCCAGGCCTAGGGACCCTACCTGTGCACGAATTTCATGTGCCAGGCCTATAGTATTTTTATAAGAAAGAGGGAGAGAGAGATAGAAACATCAATGATGAGAGAAAAAAATCATTGATCGGCTGCCTCCTGCATCCCCTTCTCCCCTCCATCGAGCCCACAACCTGGGCATATGCCCTGACCGGAACTGAACCGTGACCTTCTGGTTCATAGGTCAAGGCTCAACCACTGAGCACACTAGCCAGGCCTCGCTCCCCTTCTTATGTCCCTTAACAGGAGGGGAAATCCATGAGACTTCCATAAAGGAACAAATCTTATAAAAAGCTTTACAATTCCTAATTCGCTACTAAAATAAGATAATTAAAATTCAAGCAGGGTAGGAAAGGTAGATTCACAAAGTAAAACAAGATAACAACTACAATAAGAGTCAAGCAATTTTTTGGTAATAAACCCAAGAATATCTTAAATGACTGAGAAAATCCGTAATACAGAGTCTAAGCCACTGGATCAAATAAAGAATAAAATAATTCATTTTTTAGATTCGGAAATAAAATGTAGCTAACATGGTTTAAGTTTTCACTTAAATTTCAAGACCATGATTTTTTTTTTAAATTCAGTACTTCTAAAATGTCTTATACTATAATTTTTAAGTGTAAACATATTTTATACTATAGTCTTATAAATAAGTGCAACTAGAATGTAAAGTTGTTTTAATTTGAGGGAAAGTTACAACCTCCTGCTAGTAAAACAAAATGTAAACTTTCTAGAAATGCTAATATTTATTTGGACTAATAATAATCAATTAATGATATTTTCCAAAAAGGGAGAAAAACCCCACAAGGTGTTAAATAAGACAAAGAATAAATTCTTAAATAAAGGCTACTTCTTGCCAAAGACTATATAAAGGATCTGTAAAATAGTGCAAAGATAAAAAGTGACAGAGGTTAACTAATGCACTTAGCATAGTGCCTGGCATATGAAATATACTGCACTTTTTAAAGTAAATGTATACTAAACAAGCCCTGAAATTCCACAAGTTAAAAATGTTAGTGTATAACTAGTTTACTAAGCTAACCATATAACATGTTAAATAAAACACAGGCATAGAAAATGTCAAGTGAAAAATAGGATCCCTAAAGCATAAAGCCCATGACCTGCGCTGGACTTATTTTCAGGATCCATCTTCATACTCCTATTTGCAGTATTCCAAATAAGCTAAAACACTGTCATGGAGGTAGAAATCTTCATCTAGGCAAGACTGCCTGAACTACAGACTAAAGTGACTGGTGGGTAGAAAGTACAGAGAATAATTCTGATGACTGAACTTGAAATAAAATCTCTTGCCCTACTTGGGAAACAAGTTTACCTCTCCTGGTTCCTAGACAATAGAGCAAATGTGTCCTTTGAGACTTCCTCGTTAAACTCAAATTTCACCTTCAGAAACTTCAGATAATCAATACTTTTGTTCCAAGAGTGATTTTACCACTATAAATACTACTACTTCATAAACAATATTTTTAATTTTCAAGAAGCAAATGAACATTTTAATACACAAACTCCTACAACTGAATCTGCTAGAAGGTGTCTAAGTTAACCAGCAGAGTAGAAAACAAAACAGAATAAAAACAAAACAACTTAAAGCTACAAATTTAAACCCAGAGATAGTCGAGGTGTGTCCCTAAAGATAAGGAAAAAAAGCTAAGCCTTTAATTATGTGTCTACAATTTGGGGACAAAAGATACGAAGCTTAGAATTTAGTAAATTTAGTAGGGGAGATAAGACTAATACACATGAAGCAATTAGCAATAAACATCAATATATAATGAAGTGCTAAGTGGCTGAGTACTCAATATACACCACAGGAATTCAGGAAATGGAAAGACTGCAGAGGGACTGGAGAGTCCAAAGAGGTTTTACTGGAACGGGCTTCTTATAATGGATGACTACACTTAGAGAACTGGAGAGGGAAAAGCAAGGCTCAGGAAACTCCCTAATTGAGCACCAGATTTGTCACAGGCAATCCCAGAGACATGTGATGGGGGATAGGATGCACCATCTTACAAAAAGTCTTAAAAGCTACTTTTAAATGTGATGCCACGGCCTGATTGGTGTGGCTGAATGGTAGAGCATCTACCTATGAACCAGGTGAACCAGGTGGTCACAGTTTGATTCCTGGTCAGGGCAGATGTCCCGGTTGCGGGCTTAATCTCCAGTAGGGGCTGTGCAGGAGACAGGCGATCAATGATTCTCTCTCATCATTGATGTTTCTATCTCTTTCCCTCTCTGAAATATAAATATAAATATATATATATGTATATTTTATTTTTCCCCCCACAGAAACCTAGTGCAGGGGAATAACACGATCCCAGTGGAATTTTTGTTCAATTAACCTGGCAACTGTATAAAAAGACTAAAGAGGGCAAGTAAGGGATTTATGAAAACTATTAACAGAGACAACTATAGATATCTAAATTCAGAATGATCATTGGTCTAGGTCTGTGCTATCCAATACAGAAGCCAGACACATGTAGCTTTTGAGCACCTGAAATATCACACCAGTCTAAGCTGAGATGAACTTCAAATGTAAAATGCACAATGAATTTCAAAGACTTTGTATGAAAAAAGAATGCAAACTATCTCAATCATTTTTATATTGATTACATGTTGAAATCATGATGTTTGGGATATACTGTGTTAAATAATATTAAAATTTTTAGATGTTCCCTTTTACTTTTTAAAATGTGTCTAACAGAAATTTTTAAAAAATATATTTTTATTGATTTCAGAGAGGAAGGGAGAGGGAGAAAGAGATAGAAACTTCAATGGTAAGAGAGAATCATTGATTGGCTACTTCCTGCACGCCCCCTACTGGGGATTGAGCCCGCAACCCAGGCATGTGCCCTTGACTAGAATCGAACCTGGGACCCTTCAGTCCACAGGCTGACGCTCTATCCACTGAAGCAAACCAGCTAGGGCGCTAACAAAATTTTTAATTACATGTAGCTTATATTTCTAATGAACAGCACTGTTCTCTGGTCATCTCAACTTTCTTGACCTCCCATTCCCATGATTTAAAACAATTTTCACATGTGCCCATAAATATGTGTATGTATGTATGTGTTGTATATGTGTGTATACACCACTGTACTACTATATTTCTTATCCCAGTGGTTCTCAACCTTCTGGCCCTCTAAATACAGTTCCTCGTGTTGTGACCCAACCATAAAATTATTTTCGTTGCTACTTCATAACTGTAATGTTGCTAATGCTATGAATCGTAATGTAAATATCTGATATGTTGGAGAATAAATAAGTAGGGACCTAACCTTCCAGATAACAACTTAATATAAAGCTACAGTAACACAGTGTGATAATGGCACTAGTCTTATCCTAAATAAAAGAGAAAGATGGTAATTAGCCGTACCTCCGCTACCCTTCCCATTGGCTAATCAGGGTGATATGCAAATTAACTGCTGCCCAAGATGGCAGCCGGCAGCCAGGGAGCTAGAAGCGAACAGGGAGGCTTGCTTGCTTCAGTGACAGCAGACTCCAACGTTTCCCCGCCTGCCTTGCCGGCCTCTCAGCTGCTCTCTAAGAAATAATGTTACAAATATAGAAGCTAAACCAAACCCCAGAAACCTGTTTTCAGTCAGCCGGGATCTCAGAGCTGGAGTTGCAACAAAGTTTCAAATACAGAAGGTAAACAAAGGCCAGATCCCTGCTTTCAGCAGCGGAGGTCTCATAGCTGGAGCGGAGCCTCAGAGCTAAAACTGGCCCAGAATAAAAAAGAAAAAAAGGACAGGTTGGGAGCTTCAGTCACCCGCCAGCCTGAAAACGG
>NW_005370635.1:1140989-1152674 GCF_000412655.1 Myotis brandtii
GACCAGGGGCTGCACCTAGGGATTGGGCCTGCCCTCTGCCACCCAGGAGCAGGCCTAAGCCAGCAGGTCGTTATCTCCCAAGGGGTCCCAGACTGCGAGAGGGCACAGGCCGGGCTGAGGGAACCCCCTCCCCCCTGAGTGCACAAATTTTTGTGCACCGGGCCTCTAGTCCTATATAATAAAAGGCTAATATGCAAACTGACCAAATGGCAGAACGAACAGTTGCTATGACATGCACTAACCACCAGGGGGCAGACACTCAATGCAGGAGCTGCCCCCTGGTGGTCAGTGCGCTCCCTCAGGGGGAGTGCTGCTCAGCCAGAAGCTGGACTTATGGCTGGCGAGGGCAGCCTCTCCCACCTCCGCAGCAGTTGGACATCCCCTGAGGGCTCCAAGAGGGCACACGCTGGGCTGAGGGATTCCCCCCCCCCCCCAGTGCATGAATTTCATGCACTGGGCCTCTAGTACTACTATATTTTACAAAGAGAATAAACATAAGCAAAAGTAAATACTAAAAGGATGAGAAAAATAAATAGAAGTTCTAATATTTTTCTTTTTGCAACCCAATGGACTATCACACATACTCCATATTGGAGGCCTAGGATGTTACCAGAGTGACTGATCAGGAAAGGACAAATCCAAGTAAAAGATTCACTAAAACTTATAATAATTGGTTAACTATGAGTGCAAAGGAGAGGGGACTAACTAAGTATGACATAATGGACAGCTACTATTTGCTACTCAGCATCCAGTAACCCCTGGATGAGAATTCACTCCTCTCCCAACAAGCTGCTTAGGTAGCAATGACCCCATCCCCAGCTCCAGGGGTAGGCCCATGCTGGCTAAACCAAATAGATATCCATATTCTCAGTGACTGGTTCAAAAATGTCAGAAATGTTATCCAAAGTCAATGAGATACAAGACATTTGCTGGGGCTTCTGGGGAGATAAACTATCTTCCAACAGCGGTTCTTAAGCTGTGGCTCACAGACTCCCCACAAGGGGTTTAGGTATAGGATTCTGGGCATCTATAAATTCAGGTGAAGGGGAAAATTCATATCTTTACTAACCTCCAACTGAAATTCAGCATTTCCCTCCATTGTGAATTCAGTCACCAGACCACAATATTAACAATATCTGTCACTGTCACAAGTAGAAATCAGATATTTTCCTATCACATGATCTTCGGTTACACCTCCAAACAATGTTCATCACTACTTGGAATTTATTAGACTTATTTGGACTAATTTATTATTTAATAAAGAATATTTAATATTATTTGGACTAAAATATTATTTAACAAAGAAGCACATATTAACCTTATAATTTAAAAAATAATTTGGTTAACTATATATTATTTTTCTTTTTTTTTACTATAAATTTAGAATTTTTTTTATTAAAAATTTCAAAACACCTAAAAATGGTAAATACCATGACAAATCAAAGATAGCTCAATCATTAGGAATTTACTCAAATATTTTGTATACTAATAAGTCAAAGAAGAAAAACCATATAGTTGAGGATGGCCCTCAGGTACTTTCTTCCTGTAATAGACATGCAACTTGCTGGCTCAGAAGAGGTCAACCATGATAAGATCATGGGAAATCACGTCACACAGCAGGAGCCATCCTCCATGTCCCAGATCTGCTTCTTGATTGCCTATCCTAGGAATTACTAGTGAAGCCTGACACTGGGCAAGAGTTCTAATTCATGATTGATCTGACAATCTGATCCTTTGTATTATATCAGTGTGTGGATTGGGATTTTTTAAAATCATTTTTTATTTTTCAATTATAGTTGACATACAATATTACATTAGTTTCAGGTGTATACTCCAGTAATTATGTAATTTACTAAGTGATCATCCCAATAAATCGTGTACCATCTGACACCATACATAGTTTTTAGAATATTATTGACTATATTCCCATGACTATTCTTTAACTACCAATTTGTACTTCTTAATCCCTTCAACTTTTTCACCCACCCCAACCCCCCCTCCCATCTGGCAACCATCAAAATATTTTCTGTATCTATGAGTCTGTTTCTGTCCTGTTTGGCCATTTATTTTTTTAGATTCAATTGTTTATAGGTATGTATTTATTGTCATTTTATTGTTCAAATTTTTTATCTTCTTTATTCTTCTTTAAAAAAGACCCTACATTTAATGTAATACTGGTTTGATAGTGATAAACTCCTTTAACTTTTTCTTGTCTGGGAAGCTCTTTATCTGTCCTTCAATTCTAAATGATTGTCTTGGTGTGGGCCTGTTGGGTTCATGTTGTTTGGAACTCTCTGCACTTCCTGGACTTGTTGGGAAGTTTTCTGTAATTACTTTTCAAATAGATTTTCAATTTCTTGTTCTCTCTCTTCTCCTTCTGGTACTCCCATAATATGAATGCTGGTACACTTGAAGTTGTCTCAGAAGCTCCTTACACTATCCTCTTTTGGATTCTTTTTCCTTTTTGCTCTTCTCATTGTGCGTTTTTTGTTTCCTTATATTCCAAATCGCCAATTTGATTCTTGGCCTCAGCTATTCTACTCTTGATTCCCTATAAAATATTAATTTGTTAGTGTAGCCTTCATTTCTGACTGGCTCATTTTTATGGTTTCCATGTCCCTTTTTATTTTTATCTTTTTATTTTTTTTAATATATATTTTATTGATTTTTTACAGAGAGGCAGGGAGAGGGATAGAGAGTTAGAAACATCGATCAGCTGCCTTCCTGCACACTCCCTACTGGGGATGTGCCCGCAACCAAGGTACATGCCCTTGACCGGAATCGAACCTGGGACCCTTGAGTCCGCAGGCTGATGCTGTATCCACTGAGCCAAACCGGTTAGGACTCCATGTCCTTTTTTAAGGTCAGCCACAACCCTGTTTTGCCTGGGGCCACCTAGCATGAGTTAGAAAGCAAGCTGCAGATGCCCGCCACTTAGGCTGGGCTTGGAGGTGCCCAGGTAAAGCAAAGCTTCCAACCCAGGGGGCTGCCACTAATACTGGGCCTCTGACCACTTAGTGAGAGGTACAGAGCACACTGAGGCCAGGTGCTGCTTGTTTAAGAGAATTTAGGAAAATCTGAAGCATGAGCCATTCATATGGAAAAGCCACTGGAAATGACTTGGATGGGCCCACAAACTGGGTGGGGGTCTCAGGGAATCACCAGTGTAGGGCCAACAGTGATAGGCAGATTGAGACTCAGATATGGTACCTGCCTGCTAGCTCTGTGGGGGAAGGGCTCAAAAGGAACAATGGCCTCTGCCAACACTTCTGTCTGAGAGAAAAACTGCCCCTCCAGCTCTCGCTCTGATACCAGACAGTTCTTCTCCATATGTCCCCAAAGCCTTCTGACATGTTGTCCCAGTGCTGGAACTCAGAGGGAGTGAGCCCAAGTAAGTTTGTGCTCAGACCCTTTAAAACTGTCTGGGACTCCAGCAGCTTGCCATTTCACTCAGCCACAATCCCTGCTGGATTTTACAGCCAGAAGTTATGGGGACTTCTTTTCCTGGCACTAGAACTCTGGGCTGGGGAACCTGGTGTGGGATTAGGACCCTTTGCTACTCACAAGGGACCTCCGCAGCCAAGATATTCCTCCTGGTTTTTATCTACCACAAAGGGTGTTGGACCAGCCTGTTCCATGCCCCGCCCCCCTGCTCCCCACTCCATACCAGTTTCAATGTGGCTTCTTCAATTTTTATTCCTTTCTAAAAACCCTTATTTTCTCATCACCATTTATCCCCCGTTCCCTCTTCCACCTCCACCCACCCCCCCCTCCACAATCACCACACCATATTCCATGTCCATGAGTTTTTTTTCTTTTTTGCTATTCCTCCACCCACCTTCCCCAGTGCCCCACTCCACAAGAGCTGTCTGACTGCTATCTATGAGTCTGTCTCTATTTTGCTTGTTAGTTGTTTGTTCATTAAATTCCACATGAGTGAAATCATATGGTGCTTGCCTTCCTCTGACTGGCTTATTTCACTTAGCATAATGTTCTGCAGGTCCATCCATGCTGTCATAAAGGGTAAAATATCCTGCATTTTTATGGCCGAGTAGTATTCCACTGTGTATATGTACCATAGCTGTTTTATCCACTCTTCTACTGATGTACACTTGGGCTGCTTCCAAATCTCAGCTATTGTAAATAACGCTACAATGAACATAGGGGTGCATGTATTCTTTCAAATTAGAGTTTCAGTTTCTTGAGGAAAATTCCCAGAAATAGAATTTTCTGTAAGACAGTTCCATTTTTAATTTTTTGAGGTAACTCCATACTGCTTTCCACCATAACTGAACCAATCTGCATTTCCATCAACAATGCATGAGGGTTCCCTTTTCTCCACATCCTTGCCAACACTTGTGCACCCATTCAGTGGGTTATCTTTTCATTCTGTTGATGGTTTTCTTTGCTGTGCAAAAACTTTTTAGTTTGATGCAGTCCCATTTTTTTTCCTTTTGTTTCCCTTGTTGAGAAGATATATATTTTTTTAAAAGTATTGCTACGAGGAATGTCCAATGTGGCTTCTTCTTTACATCCTTAGTGGTAGGTCTTCTGTTCATCTAGATTTCAGACAATTCTGAATGATGGTTGTTCTGTAGATTAGTTGTAATTTCGATGCAGTTGTGGGAGGACACAAGTACCACATTTACGTACACCGCTATCTCGATGGAAAGCCAAATATATTTTTAATATAACTGTTTTCTTTGTAGTTCTGTGTATTTCATTTTTAAAAATATAACTCAGAATGGGGGTCCTATAAGCCAAAGGGGTCTCTGGAGCAAAAAAACAAGAGGCCTGCCCTACAGCTTCTATAGAAGCACTCTTCTTCCCCTCCTCTGAAATTCATGGCATGAGGATGTGGGGCTTGAGCTGCAGTCAAACATGCTCTAACCACAAAACACCATGGAAGCAGACTTCGAGGAAGATGAGGTTCTGATCACATAAGTTCAAGTGGATCAAGCTTCACCTTTGGACTTTTCAGCCAGTAAATTGAGTTGGGTTTTTTGTTATCACAATATAAAAAATCTAAATGGTACAGTTGATTTCAGTAGTTTCTATCTTAACACATTGTGGACCAGTAGTTTTACTGCTAGCTTTACCCAGTGGCCAGATAAGTTTCTATTGAACGAGTACAAAAAAACATTTTACATAAATGTTAAAGGCACACTTTAAAATTAAATACCCATTGCATTTTGAAGTTATTTATTACATGTTCTTACAAGCTAATATCTTTTTAAAGTATGATACTTTGAAAAACACTGTGTAATATGAAGTGGAACTAAACAAAGCTGGCAAATTCTCGTGATCCATCCGCAATGTGTTAAGAAACTAGAATAATACCTAAGTCTATGCTTTGAAACAGCAAAATTATAAAAGGTTTAACTTGTCACATTGAGGGAGTCTGAGGAAAATTAGTTTAGTTTTCACAAACTGAGTGTACTGAATATTCACTCAGTACTTACTCCAATCTATTCTCATAAGGACTTCCTGTCATAGAGGATGGACAACTAAAAACTACAATTTCCAGATGCCCTTGAAGCTGAGGTTTTACATATGACATAAATGTGGCCAATGGAGGACAGAAAGTAGTATATAATGATGATTCTGTCTATGGAAGTTAAACTTCTGCCTAAGTATGGTGGCAGCAGCATTCTGATTCAACAACATGGTCCATGGTGGCAGTAGGCAAGTTCTGCAGTATCTTTCTTGTTCCAAGAAACTTAGTCTAAACTGTCCATTCAGTCAACTGAAAGTTTACATATCTTCCTTTCCCAATAAATCCCATTTGCTACAACTACTTAGAGCAAATGCTCTTGCTAAAGTAAATAGGGATATACAAAGAGAAGCATTTTATTAACAGTTAGAAACCTAACAAGAGTTAACAGCTTATGGACACAGATGTAGGCATAACCTGGAAAGAATTAAAATGGAGAAGCCCTAAGAGGTAAGGCAAGATTACAAGAAATACCACAGAGTAAAGAACAAAGCTTTCAATAGTTTGGATCTGTAAGAATTATCAGCAAAGCTGAGAAATCAGAAGAAATCAGAGGCAAAGAACTGAGAGAAGAGAATTCAAAAGATGAAGAGGTCTTCTATACAAATAAATCCCAAAGATGACAAGAGGATAAGAATTTAACTGAAAGATCAGTTTTTCACATTATACTCTCCTCCTCAAAAAGCAGCTCAGTTGGTTAGAGCATTGTTCCCATACATCAAGGTTTCGGGTTTGATCCCCAGTCAGAGTACATATAAGAATCAATCAACCAATGAATGCATATGATCTTTCCTTCTTCTCTCTCCCTCCCTCCCACTTCCTCTCTCTCTCTCAAATCAATAAAAAAATTTTAAATTGTCATGGGTACAGATAATGCTCAAACTCCTTCCAAAACTGGGTCCCAACCACCTTTGTTACAACTGTTCCTTTATATTATAACTTCTAATCACAGTCCATTAAAAATAAATAAATCTGGACCTAAAATAAAGGCCCAATTCAAGACCCACACCTAGGAAGCTTTCTCTGGCAATACCTAAACTAAAACCCAAACTAAATTATAAGCTTAAAGAGAGCAGGCCACCCCGGCCTGTGTTTCTCAGTGATAGTGGTTCTCAACCTTCCTAATGCCGCGACCTTTTAATACAGTTCCTCATGTTGTGGTGACCCCCCAACCATAAAATTATTTTCGTTGCTACTTCATAACTGTAATTTTGCTACCGTTATGAATCGCAATGTAAATATCTGATATGCTATGTGTTTTCCTATGGTCGCAACCCACAGGTTGAGAACCGCTGGGTTAGAGCATTGCCCCGTGCACTGAAGGGTCCCAAGTTCGATTCTTAGTCAAGGACACATACCTTGGTTGCAGGTTCCATTGAATTTTTAGGAAGAATGGGAGAGGAAAAGACAGAAACATTGATGTGAGAGAAACATATCAATTGGTTGCCTCCTGCATGTGCCCCAAACAGGGCCTGGACCAGGGATGAGCCTGCAACCAAGGTTCATGCCCTTAACAGGAATCGAACCCGAGACCCTTTGGTCCACAGGTCAACGCTCTATCCACTGAGCCAAATTGGCTACAGCTTTTCTCTCTTTCCCCCTCCCTCCCTCCCACTCTCTCTATAAATCAGTGGGAAAAATATCCTTGGGTGAGGAGTAACAAGAGAGAGAGAGAGAGACAGAGAGAGAAAGAACAGGGCCTGTGTTCTTGATGTCTTTATATTCTGATTACCTAACAAAATGTCACCCAAATGTGCTAACAAAGCAGGCTCTTTGAACAGGTAGTTTCAGAAGATACTGGTGGAAGTGAGATTGCAGGAGATTAAAAAGTTAAAATGACTTGGACGTGCATGAAGGAACTTTCTATAGTAATGGTAATGGTCCTATAGCATGACAAGGTTATGGGTTACATAGATGTATGAACTTATCCCACCTAAGGGAATGCTTCCCATAAGACCTGTATTTACTGCAGTATATAAATTTTACCTAAAAAACTAGTAAACAAATAGTTCATGATAGGCATACAGGGGTAAAGTATACTTACTTTGAAATATAACAAAAATGAGATGCATTAATGAGTGGATAGAAGAAGAGAGGGAAGATAGAATGGATACAGAAAAGCAAATTCTATAAAATATGAATTGCAGAATCTAGGTTGTGGGTATTTAGGTATTCAATATACAAACAATTCTTGCAACTCTTCTATGAAGGTTTTCATTATAAAATGTTAAGGAAAGAAAGCAAATAGTGGAAATGAAGGCTGTGAGAGGCTCACATATATCAGAAGTTTGTCAATTAAAGAAAAGGACTGACAACAAAGAAGGTATATAACATGCCTCTGAGATTGGGATGTCTAGACTGTTCCTCTTCTCTCTACCTCCAATTTTAGACTGCATATATAGACTAGTCTGGCTTATTCTTGCCTCAAAGAAAGAGCTCACTCACTTAAACTCCATTTATTCTAGGATTATTCAAATCCATGGATCTTAAGTGCTTATTCTTGCCTCAAAGAAAGAGCTCACTCAAACTCCATTTATTCTAGGATTATTCAAATCCATGGATTCTAGACCCTTTGATAATCTGCTAGCCATTCTTTTTACCTGAGCTTTTAATACATCCTTAAACCAGCCTTTAGACAAGACCTCTGGCCAACCTGGTATAACATTACTGGTTTATCCTCTTGGTCCAATTCTGGGCCCTTAGAATCATGGTCCTCCATAGCAAAGGAATGTTAAAACAAAATGTCCTTGCAGTAAGGACAATTCACCTGAGTGAATTGTACCTGGCATAGAGGTACTCAAAAAATGTTTGTTAGATGAATGAACCCCATGCCTGATAATATAAAACACATATGTAGCTTAGTTTCACATTTATACCTACATTGTATTGAGGATAGTAAATGTATGTGCTAGGATTCTGAAGGTAAAGATTTTCAAAGAAAAGATCTGGAGCCTCTTCAGTGGAGCTAAGTAGAAGATGCAGCTGGAAATTTAAGTTTGATAAACTGAACTATCACTAGGAAACACCTACATTTTAATCATTAATACTTTCCCAGAAAACACAGTAAGTTCATCAGCTTCAAAATACCATAAGTATGAACTAAAGGAGAAGATAAATTATGCAAAGATAAGGATTGACAGGAATTCAATTTCCAAATGACCTAAATGCATTTGGAGCTAATCTATTCTTTTTGTTGTTGTTTCCAAAGGACTGCAGATTATGCACTTGTTGAATTTTGCCTTTGTCACACATAACCTAACAAGGAAGGCATTCATTATACCATAGTAGCTTCCCTCAAGTATCTGTTTCTGAACAGCTGCAAATTTTGGAAGATAACACCAAATGATGTCTCTAACGATTAGTACATTCTCTACCCCAAAAATATTAAAACAAGTTAATTGTTGTTGTTAATATGTTTACTAGAATATCAAAACCATATTAAACGGGCTTAGCATAAATTTTAAACTTAGAAAATAAAGTAGAAAGTTTGTATAAGAATTTCAATTCTACATGTTAATAGAATTGATCCAATAAACATATCCTAAAGAATTTCTAAAATTTAGCACTTCATTCTTCATGATGTTTGTTTTTATCTATCAGAAAAACGCTATATCCCTAATGACTAATTGATTTAGTCCCTTCAAATGCTGTAATCTGGATAGACAAAATATTTTAAAATAATAATAAGCCCGATCCTAAATAAATTTCCATTTATAAGTAAAAGCTGCTTCATAGACCTAAAACAGCAAGGCCTGGGTGAAAAGCATCCTTTGGAAAAATGTTTCAGAAGAATTATGACTTGTTAAATAGTTATGCAACTATATGCATAACCTGGCTTTTTTTTTTTATTACTGTCATTGTTCCTCAGTCACATAGAATACACAGACATTCATTCTCTACCTATTAACTCATTTTCCATGAGGAAAAATAAAAGTTTCTCTTCCTTGGCAGTGCATTTTCCCCCTCTATTTGAAATGCACTGCCAAGGAGGAGCTATTTTATTATCATCATTTATTTACCTTTCAACTCGCATTTAGCTTGACTTCGCCCCTTCCCATTTACACCAGTACACTTAATTTACAGAGCCATGTAGCCTGGCCCAGAAAGGCCACCCAGAAAAGACACATGCAAGGGTTCTTTTTGTACCTCTTTCAATTTCATTATATCTTGCCATGATCCTTTCATCATAATAGATTGATTAATACCCTCAATATCATCAGTACCTATCAGTCCCGAGGATTCAAACAAATACTGTCTTTAGAACCTTTGCTCAGCATTGTCACCATACAATTCCCAATTTCTTAAAAAAAAAAAAAAAATTAACAACTCTCAGGAGTACACACAGTGCTGCTGAATTTCCAAGGTATGGTGAAGATCAAAATGAGATTTACAAGAAAGCTTTGTTTTGTGAACTTCCAGTCAAATCTAATAGTAATTAATAAGGGTAAAATTTTGTTCTCATTTCCTTAGTTAATAGGTATAGCATAACTTTCCCCTATATGTTGGTGCAAAATCCAGAGAGACAATACATTGTCAATAATTTATAAAGAGCCTGGAAAGAGTATTAACCACAACAACAAAAAAACCTACCTTACAAGTCAAGGTCAGTGAAAAAGGATTGAGGATTCCTATCCAAGCTTCCTATTGAAAACACGAAATTGTAATTATGCTTTAATTTTAAACCATCTACCTTTCAAACTAGATTCCAGTAAATGATTCTACAGAGAGGAAGACAGGATGAAAGTATTGATAAGCTGAACCTGGAGTGAGTCAGTAATGGCAAATGACTAGCCTCTCTTCCACTCTGATCTCTTTTGAAAGCTCTGGAAGAAAACCAAGAAACTTTAAAAAAAAATTCTATGGTTTCATATTTGCAAGCACCACTGACAAAAAGTTACACATCCAGACAAGCAGTCCGGGGATATTATTATGTATATTGTTATGGCCCAGCCTTAGTAAGAAAGCAAGAAAAAGGCTTGTTGCTGAGCTCTAACCAGAGAAAACCCTCAATTATCCATGGTAGCATGGGGCAGGGACAAGCTGGATGAATTAAATCTTCAGGTAATTATTATCTAAGAATAATGGATTAATTCAAACACGCTCCTCCTTACAATAGGAAAAGTTCACTTAAGACCTACTCTCAAGCAAAATAAACCAGTCAGAGAAAGACAAGTATCACATGATCTCACTCATATGTGGAATCTAAAGAACAAAATAAACTGATGAACAATGTAGATCCCGAGACATAGAAACATGTAACAGACTGACGAATTTCAGAGGGAAGGCGGGGGTGGGCTGGTGGGAAGAGATTAACCAAAGAATTTAGACGCATATATGCATAATCCAAGGACACAGACAATAGTGTTGTGAAAGCCCAGGGCGATGGGTCAGGGCCGGCTGGGAGGGGTCAATGGGCGGGGAGGCCGGGAATGGTACATCTGTATTACTTTCAACAATAAAGATCAATGTCAGAAATAAAAAACAGTAATAAAAAGATCTGCTCTCCCTCTTCCAGGCCATTCTCTAAGTCTAACAAAAATGAGAACTAGCAGATAGATGATGTCCAAACTGTCTAGCAAAAAAGAGTAAGGCAACTGCATCACCAGCACTCAAATCAGTTCTATTTCCCCCCACAATTCCTATCCACAAACCACCAAACTATGAGTTTAGATTCCTGGGAGGCATTTACATTAAACACCCCAGCCCCACACCCCCACAAGTCCTTGTGAGGAAGCTGTCTCTAAATCAAATGTGCCTGATACTGAAGTTAAGGAACTTGACAACTCTTACATTAAAACTGGAAAATGCTGGTGTCGAACAACTTTCGATTCAAATCCACGGCGATTCCCGGCCACAGGAGACGGAACTTCCTCTCTCCCCTCCGCAACCCCCCGGCCCTCCCGCGCCAAGGTCCCGGCCAAGGGCCTGCGGTGACATCACAGGCCCCCTCCCGGACGTCACAGGCGCGCGGACCCACAGCACCATGATACATTAAAACTGGAAAATGCTGGTGTCGAACAACTTTCGATTCAAATCCACGGCGATTCCCGGCCACAGGAGACGGAACTTCCTCTCTCCCCTCCGCAACCCCCCGGCCCTCCCGCGCCAAGGTCCCGGCCAAGGGCCTGCGGTGACATCACAGGCCCCCTCCCGGACGTCACAGGCGCGCGGACCCACAGCACCATGATGAC
>NW_005370635.1:1153203-1154928 GCF_000412655.1 Myotis brandtii
GGCGTGACGTCACGCGCCGGCCCAATCGACGGTTGGCCGAGGGAGGGGCCGCGGGGCCAGGTGATCGCAGCGCCCCCTGCCGGGCATTGTGTGGTACTTCGGCCGGTGGGGCGTGAGGAGCGGGGGCGAAGCATCTGCGGGCCCCCAAGTGGTGGCGAAGAGTGAAAGCTCCAGCACGACCTGCAGGGAAAGCAATCAGACCTTGGGGCTAACCGGAATGGCAGTAATGCCAGTGTTTAGTCAATAAACATGACAAGTTTATTAATACTCATGGGTGCACCTGGAGCTATAAATGGTATTAGATGACCACGTATTATATATCCTATTGACTTGGGTTCCAATTTTGGTTCTGCTACTAGCCTGGAAGACGGGGCTTCTGACTTGTCATTTGTAAAATGAAGGAGTTGGGAGAGTCCCTCTGACCGTCATTCTTTTCTATGCAAACCCCAGCAGAAATACCTACCAGTACATACATAAACTTTGAGATTGACAATGGACTTGCTCCACACCATCAGGTCACACTTAGAATAGCACTGGTCTACGAGAAGACTAGAAGGCAGTGAAACCACTTTAGGCAAGTCCTTCCCTTGATTCTATTTCTCCATTCATACATTGGGAATGATCCCAAGAAATGATGCCAGTAGGACCCATGCAGTGTGCATCAGGCCCTCAGGAGGGAGTCCTGGGTGGGATTGGTGGGGCACAGTGAGACCATGAGACTCTAAGGGGCTGGAAGAGAGGCGAGATTAAGGTGGCCTGCTCCTAAAGAAGAGTCTTTCTAGTGGGATTTTCCCCAGGAGATGTTTTCTCCACGGTCAGTGGAGTAAGACCAAATGTGACAGTCCAGATCAGGTCACAGACCCTGCAGCCTGCAGCCACTCGTGTGGGAACACAAGGTTGCAGCTTCTTAGAGGACTAGGAGGGCTAAGAGCTTGTGCTTAAGAGACTGGAAGCCAAGACAGCAATGCTACCTTAAGAAACAAGGGGGAGGGTCACAAAAGGAGAACGCAGGTTTGCATACCCCACTAACTGTTATAGCACAAAAGGAATGAAATCCAGCTGAGAATCTTACTGCATTCCAAGTACTAAAATATAACAGGCAAAGGAAAGCAGCTTCTCACACACCATCCCCAAGCCCATCAATCCTTCTTTTTCTTATCATAAAATCAGAACTCTCTACCATGACCCATTATAATCAGACACGTCCTCTTCTTTAATTTCTCCATTCTCCCCCTTGTCTTGGCCAAAATGTTATCTCCTCAGAGAGCTTTCTCTAACTCTCCAATGTAATATTTCAGCCTTGTCACTTTCCTTAATCACCTAATTGGCACCCAATAAATATCTATTGAATTAAAAATATTCATACTTTTTCTCGCCAGACAATCTAATCCAGGATGCAAGTGTTCATCACCAGTGGATGGCTAATAAAAGTGACTAGAATGTCTTATATATTAGAAATAGGACATGAATAATGGGAGAATCTAAGGTATTGCTGTAAGAATATGACCAAAAGTAGGAACATCTGAACTCAACCAGTCAGTCATGATTTTGGTGCTTCAACACAAATTACCCTTGATTAGATGTTCTAAATTACCAATTGGTTATAAGGATACTTATATTATCCATTTGGCATTTAGACAGGAATTAGATTTCACTTAGTAATACCAGGTAATTCAATCTTATATATTTTGTATCCTATATAATAAAAGCCTAATATGCAAATTA
>NW_005370635.1:1154948-1163627 GCF_000412655.1 Myotis brandtii
GTTGGGGGGGGGGGGGGGTGTCAAACGGCTCATGTCCCCTCCCCCTGGCCATCCTGGCCCACTAGCCCTGATCTGGGCAGGCCAGCTGGCTCCACCTGTGCATGAATTTGTGCACTGGGCCTCTAGTTTTTAATAAAGCCCCAGTCTGTTTGTTGAAAAATGGCAAGAAAGAAAATGAACTAGGGAGTTACTACCCACTGGCTGTACACCAAATAGCAATTCCATGGAGTAAGTGAACCTCCCCCTGGCCATCCTGGCCCACTAGCCCTGATCTGGGCAGGCCAGCTGGCTCCACCTGTGCATGAATTTGTGCACTGGGCCTCTAGTTTTTAATAAAGCCCCAGTCTGTTTGTTGAAAAATGGCAAGAAAGAAAATGAACTAGGGAGTTACTACCCACTGGCTGTACACCAAATAGCAATTCCATGGAGTAAGTGAATAATGACCTAAGCCAGTGGTTCTCAAAAAGGTGATTGATTGATTTTGTCCCCAAGGGGGTAAGTGCTATTGGCATCAAATAAGGAGAGGCCAGGGATACTGCTCAATATCCTACAAGGTACATTTCAGTCCCCACAGCAAAAAATTATCCCTCCCCAAATGCCAATAGTGCCAAGGTTCAGAAACCTGGCTAATCAGTGTGATCTTAACCTCCTCGTCAGTGATTGGTTTAGGCACAAGTGTGTGATGTAAATCTAGCCAATAAAATACAATGGAAGTGTACTGAGATACTTCTGGGAAAGGTTTTTTCTACCCTAAAGAAATTCATTTTCTGTTGAAATGCAGCACTTTTCTAAATAAAATATTTACCAACAATGAGAAAGAAACAAACAGGAAGAGACAGTCCCACATCTGCTGCTAGATGTCAGTGTGTCTGTGTGTGGTGTCTGGTGCTGCGACTGCCATCTTGGGACATGAGAGTTGTTAGCTGAAGAGAGCATAAAAGGATGGCTAAGCAGAGAGATGGAAGTAACCTGCATCTTTGATGATATCATCAAACCTCTGATTTAACCAATCCATGAGATTTCTTGTTATATAGGGTAATAAATTATATTTCTATTTAAGTCATTTATAGGACTTTTTTAAAAATTAGAAAGTAATTAAAAACATCCTGGTGTGTGTGTGTGTGTGTGTGTGTGTGTGTGTGTGTGTGAGGCTGTTGAAAAGGAAACAAAATGGGAGGGCAGATACTAACCTACTCCTTTGGAGGCAAGCTCTACAATAGTTTAAATAATAAAATAATTTTGTTTTGCTATGCTTCCAGAATAATCTTTAACTAATAATACCCGAAGCTGATAAAATCAGTGGGAAAAAAATCATTGTCTATAAATGCATAAATGAGTAGGAACTCATGTGACACTTGAAACATTTCAGGAAATGGCATTTTCCAACCATTAAAATTTAATGTGAGGGAGCCTGCAGCATTAGAATGAGACTAGCAAGTCTACCCTTATTCTTCCTAAGCTCTAGCACACCTAATTCACAGGCACTTGCTATAGCAAAGGAGAGGCTGCCCGGCTAAAATAACTTAGTTACAACATCTTGCTAAAATGGTCCAGGGGATAGATTTTTGGGCAGAACTGAGTTCTGTTAAAAAAAAAAAAGCCACCAACGTATTCTACAGTTTTAGGATTTGCTGACATTTTCTACAAGGCATAACTATGCTTTTAATGCCAAATCCAGCTTTGAAATACCAAAATCACTTTCCAAAAAAGTACAGAGCTTAATTACCAGCATTTCCTTGCAAAATCACTTGTTTTATTGATTAACGATGTATCCAAACTGGATATTTTCCTTGGGAGAGCGAACAATAAAAGTCTTTAGGATGCACCACCATCTGGACACCCACACCACTGTGTTAGTTTAATGTTAGTCTAACAGAGAGTCCCAGGGATCTTTCACCACACCTCACCTCTTACCTCTTCCTACCACTGCTCAGCTACATGTAATTTTTGTGTGCTGTCAGCAAGAAAACATCGGTGTATTAGTAAAGTAAATTGAGCCTGTTTTGCTCTTTTTCTAGACCAGCCATTTTCAACCGGTGTGTCGCAAGAAGTTTTAGAACATGCAATACCTATTTAGTCAGGGACAATGGTCTCTTTTCCCTTACATTGTCAAATAAAAATATGACAACAGTCAACACTATAACCATCTGGCATGAACTAATCAAAGTTCTTTTTTTTTTTTTAATTGGCAGATTGACAAAAAGGGTTTGTTTGTTTTTTGTCTGCTGCTGAATTTTATTTTATTTTATTTTATTTTTTCTGCTGCTGAATTTTAGTAATCAGTTTATGTGTGCCACGAGATGAAAAAGGTTGAAAATGGCTGCTCTAGATGCTCACTCCCAACAAAGCCAAGGTGTGCCTCCAAAGAGGCAGAATGATGAACTTGTAAAAGGGTGAGGGCATCTGATTGCCTCTCCTTGTTTAGAGCTACTCTGGTTTTCGTATATCTCAGAGCCAACATTTGCACACATTATATGCTCCTTAGCCTCATGATTCCTGTGGCTTTGCGGTCTGTTACTTTTACTGTACAGTAGTTGCACTTTTCTAACTTTCTGTATGTTTTCCTTCTCTCTTTGGCTTCTGTCCCTACTATATCTACCATATTTCTTTTTTAAAATATATTTTTTAATATGTTTGAACCCTGACCTGGGATCAAACCCAAAACCTTGGCATGTGCCCTGTTGGGAATCGAACCTTCAACCCTTCAGTACACTGGATGACTCTCAACCAACTGAGCCATACCGGCCAGGGCTCCCATATCTCTCGACTTTCTTGACAAATGGCTTGCATTTCATAGCCAAGAAGAAGACTCATTTTGGTCCATTCATAACATTACTGGAGTCTCCACATATGAGTGTATGGTTTGAATCCTCTCCTTTTCTCAGTATTTCCTTCATTCCCTGCTACTAAAGGGCTACTTCTGCATGGCTGCATGCATTTTCTTTTTTTACATTTCCAGTATTGGCAAAACTCTAGAGCTCCACTCTCTGAATAAAACCAATGTGTAATTAACATGTGTGGTAAAAGCCCCACATGTTAAATTCATTAAATACTTCTTTAAATTGTCCTAAATATGTTTTCATATATGTGTTATTTTGTATACTGGCACATCTGATTCCTAATTTCCTGCTTTGAGGAAGAAGTTGTGTTCTGATCATTAAAGCCCTATTAAAATATCACACACACACACATATTTTTCAAGCTCCAAAATTACTGGCTAAACCAATCTTCCTTCAAAAGGCTATGTAAAGCATGAGATGAATAAAATTAGCATTCTTCATTTTTTACCCTTTGCCATTGCTCTTACATTTGGGTGGCTATCAAGCTGCCCAGAAAAGAACGGTGATACACACACACACACACACACACACACACGTTATCTACCTACCACAATATCTTTGCCCTTGAATTCCTATACAAAGTGAGTCATCCCCATGATCTATGAGCTCATGGTACTTTGTCCCACTTTAGCTATTTCACATAAAACATTTCAATATAATTTACCTATGCCTTGTTCCTTTGAGGGCTCTTTACACACATATACTACTGATTTGCTGAATCAGTGAATGGATGAATGATCTATGAGAACAACTTCATTGACTACATCAAAATATTCAGTGGAAAAAATGCCTTTCTATTAAGTGCCATATTTAAATTGCCAAATTTGTTGGTTTTACATAAGTGGAACTATGGGCAAAGTTTTGTGTTTCTTCCCTGGGTAGTTAACTAGTTTGCATGACTGGAATGCTGCTGGAGTGAATCGTGTTGGCCTTTCCAAAGGCTCATGTTTTCTTTAGTGCTTCCTTGAGGGTAAAATGACTGACATGTTCTCTCAGGGAGTTTGATGCCATCAGGTAACAGATTGGACCTTATCCTGGATGGGACCACAATTTGTACACTGTTGTCAAAGGTAAATGATGTCAATCTCCCTAAAAATTATTAAATTACATTTTAATAAATTTGTAGCAATGGTTATTTTGTTGTTAAAGCATAATTTAATTGATTTAGGCAGCAATTGAACCTGCAAATTTAAAATTTTATTTCCCCTCCCTCTTTTCCCTGTCATTCTCATAAAACTGTCAGTCAAGTTTAAATCCGTTGCAGAACTAAAAAATACCTAATGAAGAAGAAGAAGAAGAAGAAGAAGAAGAAGAAGAAGAAGAAGAAGAAGAAGAAGAAGAAGAAGAACATCAAAAATATGAATAATAAAATGGCAAAGGAGAAGGAGAAGGAGAAGGGGAAGGAGAAGGAGAAGAAGAGGAGGGGGAGGGGGAGGGAGATGGGGAAGAGGAGGATCTGGACAAATAGGGGATAGATGACTACATGGAGATATATTTGTACAATGGAATAAGAAACTGCATTTAAAATGAATCATCTAGATCCACGTGTATCAACATGGATAATCTCAGAAAATATTTGGTTCAGTGTAAAAGAAAGTTATAGGTGGATACACACTATGTTACCATTTACACAAGTCTTAACTCGCAAACAAAACAGACACGCAACAATGCCAGGTATTGCTTATGGACAGCTAAAATGACAATAAATATAATAAAGACATGGGTGAGCAGGGTCCAAAACAACTTCAGAGTAACAGTTAATTTCTGGGGAGAAAGGGAGAATACTTGAGTAGAAAAAGCACAGAGAAGAACTTCAATCATATTGGTAAGATTTTATTTATTTAAGAAGGAAATATCTGAACCAAATAGGGCTGGTTCACTGTTAACATGTTTTAAAATCTAAGTGGTGAATACATAGGTATTTGTAAAATTACTCTGAAATTGTTTTGCATCTTAGATGTATTTCATAAATGTAACCATTTCAAATCACTTGAAAATTTTGGAAGCGGTTGTGATGTGAAGAATACCCTTGGGAAGAAAACCAATTATTATTATTTATTAATAATTTAATAACGTAGGAAGTGGGCCTCTGTGATCCATCTTTAGCATATTCAACTTTTAATGGAAATGGTTACTGAATTTCCCCAGGGCAAACAGAATGTAGGGAGGAGGGAAGAGGATATAAGAACAAAGAACTGTGCCCTAGCCAATTTGGCTCCATGGACAGAGCATTGGCCTATGGACTGAAAGGTCCTGGGTTTGATTCCTGTCAAGGGCCCATGCCCAGGTTGTGGGCTCAATGCCCAGTAGGGAGTGTGCAGGAGGCAAGCGATCAACGATTCTCCCTCATCATTGATGTTTCTTTCTCTCTCTTCCTCTCTGAAATCAATAAAAAAAAATTTGTTTTAAAAGAATAAAGAACTGTGGACATGAGCCAGTATCTTGGTGGAAACCCCTCCCCCCATGCACCTGCCTCAACTAGACAGGAGAAAATGGAGACAACTAGAAAAGGCCTCAGCCCATTTTTTAAATGGCCCAATAGGAGACAAGACCTAGACAACATATGAGGAAACTATTAACCCCATCGTACTCAGCCAATGAGGAACCGGAGGAGGGACTCTCACACCTAGGAGGGATAAATAGGCTGTGATCACTACTCCATGTGTGCCTGTACAACCAGACACCTGCTCTGAAAAATGTATTAAAAGTCTCATTCTTGCCATACTTCTGTCTCCGAGTTTGTTATTTGAATTCGGACAGGTTAGCCTTTCTCACAAATAATTAAGCTTATTACCTGTAAGAAATATTGATGCAAAGCAAACAAACAAACAAACAAAAATCTTAAATTCTATTTTCTCCTCTTATCCCAAAGCATTTAGGAAACATAGACTCTATTAGCTAACCATGTAAAGGTCTTACTGTACAAAAATGATACTTCTTTGTGAGTGGAGGAAGTGAAGCTAAAATTTCTGTCTCTCTTTGTCTGGAATTACTGCTCTAATTTTTCCAGTGAGAAGATAATAACAGATCCCAGGCATTTATAAGCCACCTGGAATTTGAACTCTAGGGGCAAATGCTTCCATAATGCTGTTCAATGCATACACAGAACTGGCAGTGAGACAATATCAAAGTTCTCACCCCTAAATCATCCTCCTATCAGATTTTTTCTCTGGTTGGTTCCATACCCTCCTAGTATAAAACAGGACCACTCAATGGCTAAGCACAGTGAAAAACATGTCTATGGCCACCACCACCCCACCCAAGTGCCCAAATCCTTGACTCCTGTGCTTCATGCAAAATACATTTCCAATATATTGTTAAGGATAATGACACCTCTGCAAACTCCAAACAAAAAGCTGAATAACCATTAAACCTTTTAGTTTTGCCTAAACGTCTTTTGAACAAAAGGAAAAGGCTCCAGTTACTTAAAATGTGTGAGTGCTAGAGATCTATGTCAAAAGCAGCATAAAGAAACCATTTTGCGATAATGTTAGATACCTGGTGGGAAGGAGAGCTAGCAACACCCACCCAAGTATTCTCAGGAGGGATTGCCAGCTGAGAAGAGCCTTAGGCTCCCGTGCAATCTTTTCACAAACCATTCTTTACATGCCTCCGGGGAGAGAGGTCCCAGTGGAGGAGAACTCAGAATTTGAAAAGATAGACTTGTTTTTTCTTCAAGAAGTATTAGGGAAACATCTAAAGGTCTCCTTCACAATAAACAGATCAAAGGCTGGTTCAAAGTCTGCATTTACACACAGCGTTTCTGAACTTTGCTACACATTAAAGTCATCTAGGGAGCTTTTGAAAAGTAGGATGCCAAAAAGTCATCCCAGAACAATTGAATCAGAATCTCTGGGAGGAGGAGCCCAGACATTTGTGATTCTGATGCACAGTGTTGCTTAACAATTACTTCTTGCCCTGGCCAGTGTGCTCAATGGTTAGAGCATCGGACTGCACACCAAAGGGTCAATTCCCGGTCAAGGGCACGTACCTGGGTTATGGGTTCACTCCCCATCCCTGGTCAGGGTGCCTGTGGGTGGCAACCAATCGGATGTGTCGCCCTCACATTGGAGTTTCTCTCTCTCCCTCCCTCCCTCCCTCCTTCCTTTCCACTCCCTCTGAGAAACAACGGAAAAAATATCCTCAGGTGAGGATTAACAACAACAACAAAAAGTACTGCCTATGGCCAGGGATATGCTGGTAAATGGGCTCTCATGTATGGGAGTTAACTATTCCTGGGAGCTCTGATGTATACAGTGTGTAACTATTTCTTGGTGTAAATACTCCCACCATGGCCAAGTTTAAGCTACTGATGTGCAGACAGTGAATGAGGGATTGGGAAGAGACGTGCATAAGCAGCACTCACAAGCTTCTAAGGGCTAACTCCAGCACCCCACCTTTAGGGCCCTGTGATGATGAAGTCATAGTAAGGGGCAAGAAAGCAATGTATTGTTTGTTTGGTTCTTTTTACATAACACAGAACTTTGTCAGAGTTCAAGCTCTCTCAGTTTAAAGAATATAAGGAGAAACTAGCATTAGATAAAACAATGATATAGCGACCACACCATTTGCTTGTTCCATTCTATTTTTAAAGCCAAAACGTATTTGAAAATATTACTGTTATAAACACAATTATTTTTCCCACTTTACTAATAATTGATATTTGAAATTAGCTTATTTATGCATTCATTGGTTACTTCTTTTATGTATCCTGGCTGGGAATAGAATCCACAACCTTGGTGTATTGGGAACTGAGCTAGCTGGACAGGGCCTGAAAGTCAATTTTAAATAAACTACAGTTATAAAACATTATCCTGTAAATTATAATCCTATCAAGCTTATATCTTAGCAATTGTATAATAACTAAAAAAGAGTATTCAAAATCACTTCATAAAAGTGATTTAAAAAATGCTGTTTCTAGATCAATAGAAGAGACTTGTTAAATAGTGTGGACGAAAGGGGCCGCACGCTGACCTGACAAGTTCAGGGAAGGCCTGCGTGGCAGCCTAGCAGGCTCAGAGACCTAAAGTAACCACAAAGGATGGTCTGAAATTAAACTTTAACTAAAAGCAGTTATGGTGGGCAGTTATGTCCTAGGCCAGTATCTTCACTGACAAGATCAACTTTGATCCTTACTGAGCCCATTTGCCTTTTTGCCTCTAAGATAACATACCCTTGAAATGTCTGGGTAACTTGTAACTTCCCTTTTTCTGGAGCCCCTGGGGCACAACCAAATGTTCTGGGCGCCAGGACAGATACTACAAATTCCTTCATTATCATGTTAATTGATCCTGCACCCACCTAAGTATGTGTCCATCATTTTACTTTTTATCCTATCACAGAGGTTTCCCCGCTTCACTTAATCCCACCTCCTTAAATCTGTCACCAATGAATTTCATGTATAAATACGGATGTAACCCTGCCATTCTCCGGAGCACTATCTCAATTCGTTGAGGTTCTGCTTCCCGGCATATGTCGACAGTTTGGCTCAAATAAACTCACAAAAATTCTTTACAGGTTTCAATGGTTTTTTTACGTTAACAATAGCAATACAAAAATATGATACACTATCTAGAAATTAAATAAGATGGGAACAATTTACTAGTAGGTTTCACATTATATAAGGTACACCTAGAAAACCTATCTAAGAATTACAGTCCTAGTAAGTTTCCATTTGAGCTATTGTATAATCAGTTAAACAACAAAACCAAAAGAGAAAAAAATTATTTTAGAAGACAAAAAATGTGGTTTTGAATTATTTTGCTGAAGTTATTAACAAAAATACTCTTATTATACTATCTATACCAGCCGTGGGCAAACTACGGCCCGCGGGCCGGAT
>NW_005370635.1:1163739-1164885 GCF_000412655.1 Myotis brandtii
GCCCTCCGGTGTTTAAGAACCCATTGTGGCCCTCGAGTCAAAAAGTTTGCCCACCCCTGATCTATACTAATAAAAGGGTAATATACTAATTAGACCGGGTCGACCAGACACCTTCCTGCCATCCAACTTCCTTCCGGGCAGTTACGAGTGACCAGACAGACAGGGGGAGCAGTTAGGGGGCAACCAGGCTGGCAGCGGGGCAGTTAGGGGGTGGCCAGGCCAGCAGTGGGGCAGTTAGGAGGTGGCCAAGCCGGCAGGGGACCAGTTAGGGGGCAATCAGGCCGGCAAGCAGAAGCAGTTAGGGGCAATCAGGCAGGCAGGTAGAGTGGTTGGGGGCGATCAGGCAGGCAGGTGGAGTGGTTAGGGGTGATCAGACAGGCAGGCAGGCGAGTAGTTAGGAGCCAGCGGTCCCTGCGGGATGGGTCCTAAACCAGCAGCTGGACATCCCCCGAGGGGTCCCGGATTGGAGAGGGTGCAGGCCAGGCTGAGGGACCCCCCCTTCTGTGCACAAATTTCGTGCACCGGGCCTCTAGTCTACAAATAAAATGGAAGCAATTAGTTTTCAAGATTCACATTTTAAAAATCTACTGTTGGAAAATTGGACAGATACTTGCAAAAAAATGAGACTAGAACACCAACTTACACCATACACAAGAATAAACTCAAAATGACTAAGAGACTTAAATGTAAGTCATGAAACCATAAAAATCCTAGAAGAAACCATAGGCAGCATAATCTCAGACATCTCTTGTAGCAATATGTTTATGGATACATCTCCTAGGACAAAGGAAACTAAGGAGAAAATAAACAAATGGGACTACATCAAAATAAAAAGCTTCTGCACAGCAAAAGAAACCATCAACAAAACGAAAATGGACCCCACTCTATGGTATATCTGATAAAGGGCTAATATCCAAAATATATAAGGAACTCATACAACTTAACAAAAGGAAAACAATCCAATTAAAAAATGGGCAAAGGACCTAAATAGACACTTCTCTAAATAGGACATATAGATAGCCAAGAGACATACGAAAAAATGCTCAAAGTCACTGATTATCAGAGAGATGCAAATTAAAATGACAATGAGGTATCACCTCACACCTGTCAGAATGGCTACCATCAACAAATCAAGAAATGACAAGT
>NW_005370635.1:1165129-1172777 GCF_000412655.1 Myotis brandtii
CATGCCCTTGACCAGAATTGAACCTGGGACCTTTTAGTCCGCAGGCCGATGCTCTATCCACTGAGCCAAACCGGTCAGGGCTAGGAATATATCTTAAGAAACCCAAAGCACCAATCAGAAAGAATGTATGCACCCCTATGTTCATAGCAACACAATTTACAATAGCTAAGACCTGGAAACAGCCCAAGTGCCCATCAGTAGATGAGGGGATAAAAAAGCTGTGGTACATTTATACCATGAAATACTATGCAGCAGTAAAAATGAAGACTCTCTTACCCTTTGAGACAGCATGAAGCAACCTGGAGAGCATCATGCTAAGGGGAATAAGTCAGTCAGAGAAAGACAAGTATCACATGATCTCACTCATATGTGGGATCTAAGTAACAAAATAAACAGATGAACGGAGTGGACCCAGAGACCTGGAAGCATGGAACAGAGTGCGGAATCTCAGAGGGAAGACAGGGGAGGGTAGGTGGGCGAGAGGTAATCAAACAAAGACCTTGTATGCTTATATGCATAACCCATGGACACAGACAATAGGGTGCTGAAGGTCTGGGATGGGAGGGAGTGAGGAGGTGGGGGGAGGGGTACTGGAGGGGTTCAATGGGGGGAAAGGGGGACATATGTAATACTTTCAACAATAAAGAATTATTTAAAAACTTAAAAATTAAAAAATCTGCTGTTGTAAAACATTATCCTAAAAGTTTATTATCCTATCAAACTTCCATTTGAGCCATTGTATAATCACTTAGTAGCAATAAAACTAAAAGCAAAAAAATCTAATTTTCTGTAGTAGCAAAGGAAAAAACATAACCTGCTATGGTCTTGGATCTTCAGAAATAGAATCATTGAAAGGAGAGCTCAACTGGAAAAGTAACGCACTGTTTTTAGGCCGTGTGGACAGGGACAGAGTCCAGCTTTGGGGTGCAGACACTTTTTGTTGCCAGTGGAGGATGTGCGGGGGTCAAGGAAGTGTCCCAGGGAAGGGGTGGAAAGGACTCCTGGGGAGCTTCAGCCTCCCTTTCCAGAATAATGGAAGACTCGAGGGACCTACTTCTCAAAAATCGTTCTCTGTCTCCTCTGCAACATCCCACCCCTGCCAGGACAATGAGGGAGGAATTGCCTGGGTCAGAGGCTCCCGGTTCATGTGGGAAGTTGAACCAAAAAAAGATCCTAAGTGATGGTCAGTGTGAGAAGCAGCAGGACAAACTCTGTGTTGCTCATGTAGAGAAGGTCCACATCAAGATGGAATTAGCCTGTTGGAGGGATCCTTTTTCTGGGATCCTAGCCCTGTGGAAATGGCATCTGGTCCATATGGGACACTGGACCCTGGGTCTCCATGACATCACAATTGGATGTCTCCTCTTACTTGGAGATCTGGCCAATCCCAAGTGATCCTCTTAGGCCTCTGTTAAATATCCCATTTGGAATATCAGGAGCACAAGGATCTTTTCCCAAAACCTCCCAATGCATGTATTTTTTAAAATTATCCAAGTTTCTTTCAACAAACAGTGCTCTCAACCCATTACCATGAGCCTTTCTTTCAATGGGAATGAACTAGCTTTGATAATAACCAGCAGTTCTTTTGAATTTTTCTGAAAGAATTTAGGTGGGTATTCAGATCTTCAGATACACGGCTAATCTTCATATCTGCTCTGGACAGGTCTCCTCTCTCTTCACAGGGTAAATTCTCTCCAAATTGGTTATTAGGTGAAAATTCATTTTTCTATTGCAATTCAGAAAGAAGTTGAAGTTTCTGCCAGAACGCTGACATCTCGCTTTATGTGTTTTTTTTCTAACTGCAATGACACTCATTTGGACACTTTTATTATGATCTATAAGTGTGTCAATTACCTTCTTCAGTTAATTTAGTGGGCATTTGGTTTCTTTCTTTTTATTTTTTTTTTTTGAGGGGTTTTAGGTAAGTATTTAACTCAGCTGTGTCAATCGGTTTCTTTAAAATTCCTGTTATTCATTTTCTAAGAGATGGCCTTTTTCTAAAGCATTTGTTATATCCACTTCCAAGTTCCCACCTTCTTTGTTGTCTTCTCCAAGAATAGCAACCTGATCTCTTATCTTTAGCACATGCTCACCTGAGGCTTGCACTGACTTTACCATTTAGAACTTGTTCCACGTGCGTTTTAGCATGTCTTAACTTTTTTTTTTTTTCTGTTGGATTCATTTGGTCACTCTTGTTGTACAGTTTCTTGCGAGTACAACTTTACACTTCCCTAAAAGTCAGAATTCTCATTCAAAGTATTGTTTAGTGCTTCTGAAGTTGGTTTTCATTCTTGTCATGTATTTTGAAGGCTGTTTGGGGTGTAGCTACTTGAAATATTATGTGTTTTGATGTATCTTCTAAAGACTGAATCTTTTTTAGAATGTCAATCATCAGCTCAAGTTGTTTTAATGTTTAGCTTTCTTTATTTTCAGTCCTTTCCTCAAACTCTTTATTTTAAACCCATGAAAAGAGTTGGAAGTTTCCAGCTCTTCATTAATGGCCTCCAGTTTTTATCTGATCATTTGTTCTCAATTGTGGCATCCATTAAAGTTGGTTCAAGTCTCTAAATTATTTTCCTCTTCCTGAATTGTATCCATTATTTTGCTATAAATGATATTATTGGGACAATTAAATTTAATGGTGCCTCAGGACTAGGTGGTATTATCAATGTTAATTTCCTGATTTTGATGATTATATTGCAATTATGTAGGAAAATATCCAACATACAACCTCTAAAGTATTTGGGGGTGTTTGGGGCATCAGGTTGGTAACTTACTCTCAAATGTGTTCACGATAAAACGTTATCTGTACTGTACTTGCAACTTTTCTGTACCTTTCAGATTGTTTTTTTTAATATATTTTTTATTGATTTTATTTTTACAGAGAGGAAGGTGAGAGGGATAGAGAGTTAGAAACATCGATGAGAGAGAAACATCGATCAGCCGCATCCCGCACACACCCCCCTACTGGGGATGTGCCCGAAACCAAGGTACATGCCCTTGACCGGAATCGAACCCGGGACCCTTCAGTCCGCAGGCAGACGCTCCATCCACTGAGCCAAACCGGTTCGGGCCAGATTGTTTTTCTTAATTAATAAACTTTATATTTAGAGCAATGTTATTTTTATTTTTTATAAGATGAACTTATTTATTTTTATGTTTATGTATTTATTGATTTCAGAGAGGAAGAGAGAGGGACATATAGAAACATCAATGATGAGAGAGAATCATTGATTGGCTGCCTCTTGCATGCCCCCCAATGGGGACCAAGCCCACAACCAGGGCATGTGCCCTGACCAGGAATCAAACCACGACCTCCTGGTTCATAGGTCAATGCTCAACCAGTGAACCATGCTGGCCAGGCTACTTTTTAGAGCAATTTTAGGTTCACAGCCAAACTTAGCAGAAGATACAGAAAGTTCCTATATATCCCCTGTTCTCTCACACACATAACCCCCACACACACACTCATTATCAACCACCCTCACCAAAGTGGTACATTAGTTATAATTGATGAATCTACATCGACACATCATTATCACCCAGAGTTCACATTAGGGTTCACTCTTGGTGTTATGCATTCTATGGTTTTGGACAAATGGGTAATGACAAGTATCCACCATTGTAGTATCATACAGAATTGTTTCATAGCTCTAAAAATCCTCTGTGCTCCACTGATTCATCTCTTCCTCTCCCCACCCTGGCAACCACAATCTGTTGTATCCATAGTTTTGCCTTTTCCAGAATGCCATGTGTTTGGAAGCATACAGCAGGTAGTCTTTTCTAAATTATTTTCAAACCAGGTGAAGGTTGTAAAAAACTTGATGTCTTTCTCCAGAAGGGCAGTTCTTTGTCTCTATGTACATAAAGTAGGCTTTTAATAATTAAAAATACGACTGTGGATATAATTACATCATTTCCCCAACAATCTATAAGGATCTGGCCCTGGCTTGCTCTCTGCTGTCTGTACCTCTACCACCTGGCAGTGTCTCCAGGACAGATGTGACGCAGAGCATCACAGCCATCACTTTGAACCCTTCACGTTGCCAGGGCTCTCTATGCTGCCCAGCTATGCATGCGTGGGGCCCTGCCCTTTCTCTCATCTTCCTCCTAGAAGAGCAGGAAAGCCCAGTCATGTCTTCCCTGGGCAAAGGCAGAGGCACAAGCGAGCCTTTGCATGTTATAGTTTCCCTCAGCTGTGAGGTATTAACAATTGTGTTTTTTAAAAATATATATTTTTATTGATTTCAGAGAGGAAGGGAGAGGGAGAGAGAGAGTGAAACATCAAGGATGAGAGAGAATCATTGATCGGTTTTCTCCTGCACGCCCCCGACTGGGGACTGAACCTGCAACCCGGGCATGTGCCCTTGACCAAAATTGAACCCAGGACCCTTCAGTTCCCAGGCCAACACTCTATCCACTGGGCCAAACTGGCTAGGGCATTAACAACTGTTTTTGATGGCCTTTTCTTTCCATAAAGTCCTCATCCTCAGGAAGACTAAAGGCTGTTTGGACCTGGGATATAGAGAAAGAGCCATGTGGATGCCCATTTCTTCTGTTGTTGTTGTGGTTCACCTCACCAGCTCCAGAACCACACCATCTTTGTTTACCTGCAAAATGCATCCCCTGCACTCTCCTCTTTGCCCATATGACCCCATTCTGAAACAAAGTCCTGAATTTGATTAGCAGAATCTACATTACATGTCTGCACCCTACCAAGAAGGAAAGCTGGTAAAGGGAAATGGTTCAGAAGACTTGAGGCAGCCATGAATGGCAGATGCTCACTACAGTTGCTCTACTTGTATCATGTGACCTGGCTTCTTAAGACATAACTTTTCATCTATAGACGAACCATTAGGGAAATATTTACCCTTTGAGGTGGCTTGTGGGAGAACTCTCTAAAAAGAACAGAGAAGAACAAGCTGACCCAATCAAACCCTCTCTCAGGATATCTGAGAGACATACACGGAGGCAGCAGTTAGCGAAAAGTGGGGTTACAAGGATGGAGAGAGACAAGAGCAGGGAGCAGAAAGCCACAATCACCAGATTTCTTCATCTTATAAAAGCCACTGTGGTGTCACTAGATTTACCACAGTGTCTGGACTGACATCCTACTTTTATATGGAGCCTGACATCAAATTCACATCGCAAGAGAGGACCCGAACATATCTGCTCCTGCAATCCGAAGCATGAAACCTGCTGCACCCACCAAAAATATAGCAAACTCTGAGTGTTCAGTGGTGGGCCACTAGACTTGAGCTCACAAAGGGACCAATGTTTAATCCATTTATGTGTCATTCCAAAGCATCTAGTACTTAAAGCAGTCAGGATTCGTCTGTTGAAATGGAAATGAGGGTATAAGCAGTAAGAGCTATGGGATTCAGAATAGAGAACAGGCATTGTTACAACCCCAGTACGCTAGGTGCTCTGGGTGTGCACCCTCGCCACAGATTCACTGTCTGCTCTTCTCTGCCTTGCTCTGTGCCTTGGGAGGATGACCTATGCTCCTTTATCTTGTGGCTTTCCCCTGGGGATGGCCAAAGAGAAGTACAGCTCCTGAGAATGGATGGGAGGGAGGCAGATGGGAATTTATTCCCTCCCACCCTATGCGTTCTTGCAAGGGCTGTGTTACCATACTATGACCACAGCTACTGCCAGGCAGTCTTTCTCCCACCGTTTCCAGTGATGGCGAACCTATGACACACGAACTCATTATTTTGGTTGATTTTTCTTTGTTAAATGGCATTTAAATATATAAAATAAATATCAAAAATATAAGTCTTTGTTTTACTATGGTTGCAAATATCAAAAAATTTCTCTATGTGACACGGCACCAGAGTTAAGTTAGGGTTTTTCAAAATGCTGACACGCCGAGCTCAAAAGGTTCGCCATCACTGGTTTAGGCTCTCAGGTCTTTGGTGGCAATGCTCACTTCCCTTGCCTCTTCAGGCCTTTGTTGTGTTCCTAAACCCTGCCCACGCCTCTGAAAATAGTCCCCTTTTAAACTCTTCGTATTCTAAAAAGATATTCATATTCTAGAAAAAGTAGATAGCATTGTCCTTGTCCCCAAGTAGTCTTACCACTTGGAGACAGGTCAAGTTCACAAAGTCAGAAACAATATACAAAACAGTCTTTTACTTCTAGCATTGAAGATACAGGAGTGACTCCTCTGTTTTCTTCTATCAGTTCTACTCCCCAAATTCTCTCACTGGGCCCAGACCTCAACCTCTCTGTCCCTCACCCCCATAATCAGGGAAGCCTCCTTCTCTGTAGCTACAGATTTCTTTGTTTAGTTTTTCATCTCCCTTTCTCCTGGCAGCCATTGCTTCTTCTGCAGTTTGTCAGTCTTTTGGCCTAGTCAAGTTCTTTGCCAGATGGTGTTGGGGTTTCTGATCCCGGAGGCTCAAAATCGAAAGAGAAAAAAAAGGCCTTTTTAATGCCCTGCCCTCACGTCGTGCTACCTGTACAATATCAGATCACTCACGAATAAGGTTAACTGTCCTACTATCCTATAGTGTTTCCTGCACTTGCTGGGAGGTTTGCTAAAAGGCCAGACATCTTCTTTTAGGCTGGCCTGACATGGATCTGACTCTACAGCAAAATCACATTTTCAAAATTATAATAAATTATATAAAGCAGTCCAAATTTCCAATATATTATTTTGCATAAAGAATGGAATAAGTTAAAAAGAAAATATTTCATCTGCTTGATGTTGTTTCCTTCTGTTTTGTACTGGAATTCAGTATCAACAGCTGCAAACATTAAAAATAAAAAACAGTAAAAAACAGACTTTCTTTAAAAAGAACACAAAGGGACTGAATCTGAGCCTGGTGAAGCCTCTGGATTCAGCTGCCAGTTTCTAGGAAACGCGGAGGGCTCAGGGACATGCTGAACTAGATCAGGAGTGTGCAGTCGGCAAAGTCCACACTGCAAGGTACTCTGTGTGCCAACCAGGCTGAGTTCCACAACAGATAAAGTACAAGAAAGGATGGGGGAGACCCTACATTAAAAGAGATTAAAAGACATAACAAGGTTTGCTTTTTTTAAACAGGCAAGAGGAAACTACAGTGGAAAGCAGCAATTTTCGACCTTTTTCATCTCATGGCACACATAAACTAATTACTAGAATTCTGTGCACTCCAAAAGAGATTCGTTTTGCTAATCTGACAAAATAATAGATATAATGTTGACTCATTCACACCAGGCGGTTGTTGTTGTGTTGGCTGTTGTGTTTCTTTTTTTGTTTTTTTGGTTAATACTCATCAGAGGAAATCTTTTTCATTGATTTTCAGAGTGGAAAGGAGTGGGGAGGGGAGGAGAGAGAGGAAGAAGAGAGAGACACACCTATTGGTTGCCTGCAGCACACACCCGGACAGGGGCAGAGAATTGAACCAAGACCCTTGGATGCAAGGCCCAAGCTCCAACCACTGATCCAACCGGCCAGAGCACTGTTGTCATTGTTTTTATTTGACTGTCTAAGGCAGTGGTTCTCAACCTTCTGGCCCTTTAAATACAGTTCCTTATGTTGTGACCCAACCATAAAATTATTTTCGTTGCTACTTCATAACTGTAATGTTGCTACTGTTATGAATCGTAATGTAAATATCTGATATGCAGGATGGTCTTAGGCGACCCCTGTGAAAGGGTC
>NW_005370635.1:1172975-1175391 GCF_000412655.1 Myotis brandtii
AGGCAACCCCTGTGAAAGGGTTGTTCGACCGCCAAAGGGGTCGCGACCCACAGGTTGAGAACCGCTGGTAAGGGAAAAGAGGTCAGTGCCCTGACTAAACAGTCAGATATTGCATGTTTTAAAATTTTCAATGGGGCACACCCATTGAAAATCGCTGGTCTAAACATTTGCCTTTGACCTCACACATCTGGGGAGGCAGTTAACTCATAATTAAGATCACAGGCTTTGGGGTTAGGCAGTGACACCCCATTCTCCTCATTTCCTTCTATTCTTATAAGAGGAAAATCTTTTTTAAAAACAGAAAAAATTCTAACTAAATTTTATTGCTTTATCAAGAACATTCTTTTAAAAATATATACTTTAATTGATTTCAAAGAGGAAGGGAGAGGGAGAGATACAGATCGAAAGAGGAAAAAAAAGGCCTTTTTAATGGCCTGCCCTCACGTCGTGCTACCTGTAAAATATCAGATCGCTCACTATTAAGATTAACTGTCCTACTATCCTATAGTGTTTCCTGCACTTGCCGGGAGGTTTGCTAAAAGGCCAGGCATCTTCTTTTAGGCTGGCCTGACATGGATCTGACTCTACAGCAAAATCAAATTTTCAAAATTATAATAAATTATATAAAGCAGTCCAAATTTCCAATATATTATTTTGCATAAAGAATGGAATAAGTTAAAAAGAAAATATTTCATCTGCTTGATGTTGTTTCCTTCTGTTTTGTACTGGAATTCAGTATCAACAGCTGCAAACATTAAAAATAAAAAACAGTAAAAAACAGACTTTCTTTAAAAAGAACACAAAGGGACTGAATCTGAGCCTGGTGAAGCCTCTGGATTCAGCTGCCAGTTTCTAGGAAACGCGGAGGGCTCAGGGACATGCTGAACTAGATCAGGAGTGTGCAGTCGGCAAAGTCCACACTGCAAGGTACTCTGTGTGCCAACCAGACTGAGTTCCACAACAGATAAAGTACAAGAAAGGATGGGGGAGACCCTACATTAAAAGAGATTAAAAGACATAACAAGGTTTGCTTTTTTTAAACAGGCAAGAGGAAACTACAGTGGAAAGCAGCAATTTTCGACCTTTTTCATCTCATGGCACACATAAACTAATTACTAGAATTCTGTGCACTCCAAAAGAGATTCGTTTTGCTAATCTGACAAAATAATAGATATTTAAAAAAAAGTGATCTCATGAGTACAGCCTTGAACTAAAATTAGGGTACTATTTTTCATTTCCAGTACAACCTTTGATAAGCCCTATTACCACAGGCAAACTATTTAACATAAATGCACTTATTTCTTCATCTATAGCAACGGCAAAATTCTGATTTTCAAGGAAGCAGATACGATGATAAAAATAGCATAATAGGCTATTTTTATCTCGGCATATGAAGGAAGCAGCAGGGTGTGGAGGAAAGTGCAGTGGGCTAAAAGAACATTTGAATTCTAGTTCTGATACATCAGTAGATGACTGAGTAGTCTTGTACACATTACTTAACCTCTGTGGGTGAGAAGCTAGCTGCTAAATAATCTCCAGGATCCTTTCCAACTTTTAAAAAAAGTCTAAGATTCTAATCATTACTCTGTGAATGACTATTGTGCATGTCTAAAACGTTTCTGTAAATTATTTATTTTATTGCCTCATGCTGAGGCCTTTGAGGGTGCCAATAACTATCACCCTTCTTCCGTGCCCTAATTCTGAACCAAATGAGATGTAATATAGAGTATAAGGCAGTAGGGGTGGGAAAAGGCAAAATATTACCTTTACCTATATAATAAAAGCCTAATATGCAGCTTGTCCCCTCAATTGGGAGTTTGACAGAGAGTTTGGCCAACCGCCCAGGGCCCCTTCCCCAGCTGGCCTAGCCCGATCGTCCCCAATCAGGGCAGGCCGGCTGGACCCCACCCATGCACGAATTCATGCACCGGGACTCTAGTCAATAATAAAGACTAGAGTGAAATATATGGCATATACCTGTGAGCAAGTGGACTTCTTAAAACTGAACCCCAAACTTAGAAGACAGGCTCCAGGCAGTGGACTATCCCAGACTGCCCTACATGGAATCAGTTATAAACAAAACTTTTGGAATGGAAGAACAAAGGAAAGTATGGACTCCCCAGAGAAAGTTTTTTGTAGATGTCCTTTACTAGGTTGAGGAAGTTCCTTTCCATTCCTGGTTTATTGATTGCTTTTATCATAAAAGGGTATTGAATATTATCAAATGCTTTCTCTGCATCTATTGAAATAATTATATGGGTTTCATCCTTTATTCTATTGATATAGTGCAGTGATGGTGAACCTACGACACGAGTGTCAGAGGTGACACGTGTACTCATTTTTTTGGTTGATTTTTCTTTGTTAAATGGCATTTAAATATATAAAATAAATATCAAAAATATAAGTCTTTGTTTTA
>NW_005370635.1:1179746-1180165 GCF_000412655.1 Myotis brandtii
ATGCATGTGGGAGGCAACTGGTGTTTCTCTCGCACATCAATGTCTCTCTCTCTCTCTCTCTCTCTCTCTCTCTCTCTCTCCCTCCCCTATAATAATAAAAGCGTAATATGCAAATCAACTGAATGGCTGAACAGCATAATGACCATCTGGATGACCACACTATGACACCCACTGGTGCCAGGCCAGCCAAGGTGGGTGCGATGTGATTGGTCGGGGGCCTCCCTCTGTGGGGGCGATCCATCGTGGAGTCCTGGCTGGGTGGGCAGGGCCTACCTTTTTGGGGCGATCCATCGTGGAGCCCTGTGACAGATCGCCCTGCAGAGGGAGGCCCAGGCTACCTGGCTGGGCACTGTGGCGGGTGCGCAGGGCCTCCCTCTGCAGGGCAATGGATCGCAGGGCTCCCAGACTGTGAGAGGGCA
>NW_005370635.1:1180217-1186263 GCF_000412655.1 Myotis brandtii
CCAGTGCACAATTTTCATGCACCAGGCCTCTAGTCAATAATATATCAAAATACATACCAGCCAAATGCTATGTGTAGACCTTATTTAGATCCCGAGTCAAACAAAATAATTATAAAAAATTTTATGACACATGCTGTAGGTGATTTTGCTCAGTGGATAGAGCATTAGTCCATGGGTGGACTAAAGGGTCCCGGGTTTGATTCCAGTCAAGGGCATATGCCCGGGTTGCAGGCTCGATCCCCAGTAGGGGGCATTCAGGAGGCAGCCAATCAATGATTCTCTCTCACCATCCATGTTTCTATCTCTCTCTCCCTCTCCCTTCCTCTCTGAAATCAATAAAAATATATTTTTAAAAATTATGAGACAATTGGGGATATGAACACTGCCTAGTTATTTATTAAATTTTTTAAGTATGATCATGGTTTTATAGTTATTCTTTTAAAATATATTTTACTTTTAGAGATACATACTAAAATAATGAAGGATGAGAACTATATAATATCTGGAATTGATTTTATAATATTTCTTTTGGAGGAAAAGCGGACACTGAATGGAGTGTAGTGAACTTCACTGACCATGAGTGGATGATTGCTGAAGCTAGGTAACAGGTATACAGTGGGGTCTTGACTTACAAGTGTCCCGACTAATGAGTTTTTTGAGATACCAGCTGTCTCTCCGCCGATTTTTTGCATTGAGTTGATAGAGTAATTCGAGTTAACGAGCTCCTTAACGAGCTCCTTAACGAGCTCGGTCTCGGAACGAATTAAACTTGTAAGTCAAGGCCCCACTGTATAAGAACATTACCCTCTTCTCCCAACTTTAGAATATGATTGAAATTTTCAATAATTAAAAGTTTTAAAAAGGTATTTATGTAGTGCTATTCCCATGTATTATCTCATTTAATCATCATAACTGTCTTGTGAGATAACTGGAATGACTGTTTTACAGATGAAGAATTTGAGGCTCAGAGAGATTAGGTAACATGCCTGACACAGCTAATTAGAGGCCTGGACCCAAGCAGTGTACCTTCAAATCCGTTGTTATGCTATCACCCCAAACTCTGTATGAAAAACTGTATAATCATTTTGAATTGTTTAATGAACAATAAAGCGAGAAGGATCAGAGAAACAGATTAAACACCATTACTCTTATTCAGAATGATGAATTTGTAGCATGTTCTTCTCTAATGAGGAGAGAGATTAATAACAACCATCAGCTGCTATGAGTTTATTAGTGAGCACAAAGAGACGCAAGCTACTAAACAGGATTGATTTATAGTTCCAGATGTGAGAGAGAGGATCTATTAACTTTTTTTTTTTACAAACCATCAAAGATGATAATAAAAGCAATTTAAGACATTAAATACATAAACTGACATTGCTCTTCTCCGGACTCAAAGGTTATAGTATGCTCATTTTCCTTTAAAATATAGTCCATATTTGCTGAGAAAAACAAAATTTCTCAGGCTAATATCTGAAACAGGGACAAGTAATTAAATCATATTTGGATCTTGTTAATGCATCTATTGTCATATTAAATGATTTCTGTCTTTGATCTCTCATGACTTTCTAGAAGGCCAGGTGCCTATTGGCATATGATGGTATGTTTACATATATCAAATTTTTACAGCAGGGGTACAGCTCAGCCAATGTTTTATTTTTAAATATATTTTTATTGATTTCAGAGGGGAAGGGAGAGGAAGAGAGATAGAAACATCAGTGATGAGAGAGAATCACTGATCAACTATCTCCTGCACACCCCTTACTGGGGATGGAGACCACAACCCGGGCATGTACCCTGACCAGGAATTGAACCCTGACCTCCTAGTTCATAGGTCAATGCTCAACCACTGAGCCATGCTGGCCAGGCTCAGCCAATGCTTTTAGCCAGTATTTTCACTCCTTGACAATTACAATGCAGTGAAGTATCTTTTTTTTAAAAAACATTTTAAAAAATATATTTTGATTTTTTTACAGAGAGGAAGGAAGAGAGAGAGAGAGAGAGAGAGTTAGAAACATTGATGAGAGAAAAACATCGATCAGCTGCCTCCTGCACACCCCCTACTGGGGATGTGCCTGCAACCAAGGTACATGCCCTTGGCCAGAATCGAACCTGGGACCCTTTAGTCCGCAGGCCAATGCTCTATCCACTGAACCAAATCAGCTAGGGCAGAAGTATCTTTCTTAAGCTAATAAATTAACCACTTCATATCTAGTACGAACCACAAAAAAAGGTATTAATATACTAATTACTACTCTGTATCTAGATGCTTCACTACATATAGATTGATCTTATGATAGTAGTTACTCACCAATGAATAATCTCATGTAGCTTCATCCCCTCAAGAAAGATTTGCACACCTTTGACTAATGCTGTCAAAATGTCCTAAAAGGAACAAAAAAACAATGGGTTAATAGTGATGGGATTTAAACATTCAGAAAAAGAGTTATGAAGTCAATCTTGAAAGAATTAAACTAAGTGTCCTACAGACTCTTATTTCTGGGTTGTGTGACGACCTTGAAGAACTTTAGACTTCTTGCTCGGATCAAATGCCTGCTTCCCAAGCAGCTGTTCTAAATCCAACATCTCTATCATCTACAGCAGCAGTCACTTCCCCCTTCAGGTCTGAATTTACCCATTTCACCTGAGAGCTGAAGTCAATGAAAGGTAGAAATGAGGAGGAACCAGGAAGGCAGACAGAAGGTGACTGGCAAGCACCAATTTATGAAACAGTGAGTTCCAATAATTACATCACCAAAAAAAGGTACAGTAGTCCCTCCTTATCCACAGGGACTATGTTCAAACACCTCTAGTGGATGCCTGAAACTGTAGATAGTGCTAAATCCTATATGTACTATGTTTTTTCTTATACATACATAGCTATGATGAAGTTGAATTTATAAATTAGACACAGGAAGAAATGAACAACAATCCTATACAATAAAAGGCTAATGTGCAAATTGACCGAATGGTGGAATGACCAGTTGCTATGATGTGTACTGACCTCCAGGGGGCAGATGCTCAATGCAGGAGCTTCCCCCTGGTGGTCAGTGCGCTCCCACAAGGGGATCACCGCTCAGCCAGTGGCAAGCATAGTGGAAGTGGCGGGAGCCTCTCTCGCCTCCACAGCAGCACTAATGACCCCTTGGGGGATGTCCACCTGCCAGCTTAGGCCCACTCCCCATAAGCCGGCAGGCGGACATCCGCCGAGGGTCCCAGACTGCGAGAGGGCACAGGCCTGGCTGAGGGATCCCTACCCCCCAAGGGACCCCTCCCCCCCCAGTGCATGAATGTCGTGCATCAGGCCTCTAGTAACTAATAATAAAATAGAGTAATTATAACAGTATACTGTAATAAAAGTTATGTGAATGTGGCCACTCATTCCAGGGGACCCTTGCTGAAGGGATCATCTTCCTGTAGGCTCAGTGCTTTCTGGTGTAACATGTTGCCTTCATTCGGAACATGTTTTCTGTTCATGTCTCCCGCCCTCAAACTTAGTGCCTTTTCCCTCTTAAGTTAGCCCTTACTATACCCTGTGGCTGCAACCTTTGCCGTTTGAGGTACAACAGCAACACTAGCATGGGTTTTTCTTTTCTCTTATTTTCTTTTTAATATATTTTTATTGATTTCAGAGAGGAAGGGAGAAGGAGAGATAGAAACATCAATGATTAGAGAGAATCATTGATTGGCTGCCTCCTGCACACCCACCACTGGGGATCGAGCCCACAACCAGGCATGTGCCCTTGACCAGGATCGAACCCAGGACACCCTTCAGTACACAGGCCAATGCTTTATCCACCGAGCCAAACCAGCTAGGGCTAGCATGGGTTTCTTTTTCCTTCTTCACAGTTTCATGGGTAGAAGATTCGTTCTTACTGTAGATCTTAGCAGCTTCAGCATATGATTTTTTTCTTTCCCTGTTAAGTCAAGAACTCTTGCCTTTTCACTTAAAGGAAGAACTTTATGGCTTCTCTTCTGCATATCCAGATTGCCAGCATCACCATTCTGTACTTTGGGGCTGTTACTAAGTAAAATAAGGGTGACTTGGACACAAGCACTGCAATACCGTGACAGTCAATCTGATAAACGAGATGGCTACTGAGTGACTAACAGGCAGGCAGCTGTACAGTGTGGACACACTGGACAAAGGGATGATTCACGTAAGGGTGGGGCAGAGCGGGGCAACATGAGATTTCATCACACTGCTCAGAACAGCGCACAACTTAAAACTTACACAGTACTTATTTCTGGAATTTTCTACTTAATATTTTCAGACCATCAGGGTCTGAGAAGGCTTGTAAACTAGTGATATCTTTCCATGTCTCTTGAGCAAAGACTTATTTGTTTTCTTTAAATTAAAAAAATTAAAAAACACACGCATGTCTGGCCAAAAAGGGTGTAAAGACTTTGTCACCTTCTAAAAATCATGAGTATTGAAAACATGACTTTCCATATGCAGGTTTTACACTTTTCTGAAGTAATTGGGCTCTCTTCAAGAGAGGTTTCCCACATACTTTGAAGGAACCCACATCTTGGGGCAAAAATTCTTCATTTAGGGACATTTAGATGGTGAAAGAAAGCACCCCCCCCACACACACACACAGATAGTGTAATAAATAGTTACTAGATTTTATACTATCATAAAACAATATGTTTCACAAAAAAATATTGGACATGTAATAAAAAAGAAAATACCGAGAACCAAAACGGCGGCACAAACGCCTATACTTGCTGCCTCCCACAACTACATCAAAACTACAACTAAAAGACAAAACGGATATCATCCAGAACCACGGGAAGGCTGGCTGAGTGGAAGTTCGACAACTAGAGGGAAAGAGAAAAGCGCACTGAAACCGGTAGGAGGTACAGAGGTGCGGAAGAGCGGAGGTACGGAGGCGTGCAAAACGGGCTGGGAACTGGGTACGCTGAGGTCTTTTTCAATTGGGAGGGAGATACAAACTCCTGACTGCTCTGAACTCCAGTTCCAGGCGAGACTCTGGGGACCCAGACTCATATGGGGAGAAACTGGACTGCCTGGCATCGGGCCAGAACATGAGGGGAGCTTTCTCTCAGAGGTGCTCGCAGCATTCATTGTTCCTGCAAGGGACCGAGGGACACAGAGACCCAGGGATCTATCGGGGCAGGGCTGACGGGCAACCATTGCTGTTTGCACTGCTCTGTGATTCCCTGAGACCACACCTCACCCAATTTACAACCCCACCCAGTTTACAACCCCACCGGAGCTGTGCGCAGAAGCTTTTGTATATGAATGACCTGGCCTTTTGCAACCTAACCAAACAAACTGCAGCTGGGTCAAAGAACCCCAGAGCTTCCAAAAGAAGGCCTAAGGCTTGTCAGCAGCCTGCATTGCTTCACAGCTGCACCTCATCTGGGTACCTCCAAACCCCAAACAAAGAGGAGGAATTCACAGATCTCTCTGTAGCTCCTGCTGGGTGGCCTTAGGCAGTGGCTGACTTTGCACCTCCTTGGAGATCCAAAAGCCAGTGTACCCAGTGGTCAAAGTGGTACCACACCAGATTACAACTCTTCAGATCCATAAGAGACACACTCAGGGGGCAGACTCAGTGAACACCAAAGCCCCACTGAAGCAAGTCCTGCCCCATAAGGGTGTTTCCAGCACAGCAGTTCTCCCATTGTAGACACAACTGGTCCTCACAGCCAATTGGTCTGGAGGTCAATTCCTCCCAATGATACCAACTACAATCAAGGCTTAACTACAACAAGACTGTGCACACAGCCCACAAAGGGGTGCACTAAGAGCGTCCACCTCAGGTGACTAGGGAGGCTGAGCCACAGCGTCCACCGGTGACTAGGGAGGCTGAGCCACTGGGCCCTATAGGACACCTAGCACACAAAGCCACTCTATCAACACAGGGAAGCAGCCGCCATGCGGAGACAAAGAAACATGTCACAAATGAAAGAAATGGAGTAAAGCAAACTACTGGATATAGAGTTTAAAACCACGGTTATAAGGTTACTCAAGAATCTTCTAGAAACCTCCGAGAAATTTAGTGAGACCCTCAAG
>NW_005370635.1:1186892-1196901 GCF_000412655.1 Myotis brandtii
AGAATTGAAGGTCAGATAAAGAGCTTCACAGATAAGAACAAGTTAAAGGAGTTCATCACCGCCAATCCAGTATTATATGAAATGCTGAAGGGTATTCTTTAAGAAGAGGAAGAAGAAGAAAAAGGTAAAGATAAAAATTATGAACAACAAAGTAACAACAAATACATATCCAACAACAAATGAATCTAAAAATCAAGTGAATAAAAAATATGATGAACAGAATTGGTGAATATAACAGAATCAGGGGCATAGAAAGGGAGCGGACTGACAATTCTCAGGGGGAAGGGGGTGTGGGGGGTGCGGGAAGAGACTGGACAAAAATTGAAAACCTATGGACGAGGACAATGGGGGGGTGGTAAGGGCATGGGGTGGAGTGGGAACCGGGTGGAGGGGAGCTATGGGGAGAAAAAAGAGGAACAACTGTTATAATCTGAACAATAAAGACTTATTTTTTAAAAAAGAAGAAGAAAATACCCCTGATTGTTCTGCATGAAGTAAAAATTATCAGTTCATGCCAAAAAGCCATTCCTGACTTACCATACCTGCTCCATGCCTGGCTCACTCCGTGATGTACTGCTTATTTAAACAGGACAGCTCAGCAGATGTCACATCTGGTTATCCTGCAGGTTTGGAGCTCTAGTTTATTTTTAGTTGGAATGGCATGAGGAAGTTTAATACCTTGGGTAAGCTTACACTGCAAAAATTTTTAGCTTGAACTTTGTTACATCTAGGACTTTCCTGGATCTTTAAGATTGGCCTGATAAGAAAGAGAAAGTGAGCACTATTCAATAGAAGTAGGACAAGGAAGATAGGGGGAAAGAAAGGTCAGTACTGAAACCCTCCAGATTCACTCACTATTCACCCTGGACCCGATACAGTTATTAATGCTGCATCAGGTAACCCAGTTATGAGCAAAAACCTTTCAATGAAAAACGTCTGGCTATTCCAAAAGTGTTTGGCCCAGTTTTCTGAATTTAATTTAACTTTATTGTTAGTCCTTCTTACTCTTTGGCAGGCAAAGTACTGTCCAACCCAATAGAATCCTGCTGGGGAATTACCAGACTTCTGGACTATTAGCACTATTCTCTTTTCATTTCACCTTTGCAAAACAAAATGAGCAACAAAACTTTATTTGCACATTAAGCTGCAATAACTATTTACTACCAAAACTAAACATGACAAAACCCCCTCTAAACAGGACAAAACACACACACACACACGCACGCATGCATATACATACATAACACACACAGGCTAGAAGCCATACGGCAATGATTTGGTAAATTATACTACTATCACAATCATACAACTCCAAAACAAAAATACTAGAGACAGAAAGGATATGGGTAAACAGGAACCCTCATTTACTGCTGGGAAAAGTATAAGTTGTATGATACAACCATTTTGATGAGCAATTTGGCAATATCCAGTAAAGAAATGTGCAGGAATCATAACATGCAGTCTCACTTGTAGATAGATACACTAGAGAAATTCTCAGACGTGTGCACAAGGAGATATGTTTGATGCAGCATTATTTTGACTAAAAGAAAAAAGGGGAATAATCTAATGTTTATTAATTTTCAAATAGAGTTTCCAAAAAGGAATACTATTCAGTAGTGAAAATGACACTCAACTTACATGTATCAACATGGATAAATTTTGAAGTCACCCTGAATAACCATGATAAATTGCAGAATGATATTGTATTGCAGAATTAAATTATATTATACACATTTTTTGTTAATCCTCACCTGAGGATATTTTTCTATTGATTTTTAGAGAGGGTGGAAGGGAGAGGAAGAGACAAAGAGAGAGAAACATAGATATGAGAGAGAGACATTGATTGGTTGCCTCCTGCACACACTCCAACCCAGGCCAGGATCAAGCCTGCAACTGAGGTACATGCCCTTGACTAGAATTGAACCTATGGGTTGATGCTCTATCCACTTAGCCAAACCAACTAGGGCATTATACGCATTTTAAAAAGACACCTAAGTTTGTGAAAAAGTATGGAGTCATAGAAGTATACTGTTTAAGATGCTTGTAAAAAATCACAGGGGACTCCCTTGTTTAGAATAAGTCTAACTTGGGTTCTTTAAAAAATGAGGAATGAGCCCTGGCCGCTGTGGCTCAGTTGGTTGGGCATCCTCTTATACACCAATAGGTTGTTGGTTCAATTCCTGGTCAGGGAACATGCTCGGGTTGCAGGCTCGATCCCTGGTAGGGTGTGTGCAGGAGGCAGCCCATTGATGTTTCACTCTCACATCCACGGTTCTCTCTCTCTCTCTAAAAGTCAATAAAATTTTTAAAAAATTAAATCAAAATAAGCAATGAGGTAGAAGTTTCAGAATATCAAAAGACTAGAGATTATTCAAAGATTTTCATGTCTTTTAATTCTTTCTGCAAGAATGTTCAGACACGACCACACTGGTTTCATCACTCTGCTTATGAAATTTCTTCATTTTTTATATGTCCAAGAATATCTGAATATCCCCAGCCCCCATGACCATCACCTTTTATAGAGGCAGACATGAGGGTTTGACCCCAACTAATGTATGCTTCAAAGTACAGAAAAAGGTATTATGGCCTTATAAAAATTAACTTCCCCTGGGGTCAAAAGAAATTATAGTATAATATCTAAAACAGATCTGATTATAACACAGTGACCTCATTTGAAGCAAGTTTGATGGGCAGATTTTTCTCTGTTCTTCATTAGCAAAGTTAATCTGAAGGCTGGCACCGTTTGTGAATAGCTTCTCACGGGAACTTTACAAGCCTTACTATTGCAATAACCTGAAATTATTCTCTCTTAGAAAGATGCTTGCAAATCCTGGTGAGACTTACTGGGGAACAACTGTTGACAGTCAATTTGTTATTTCTGTCTTTTCTTTTCCTCTGAAAGACATAGGAAAATATTTAAACCTTCGGCTGGAGGGGGTTTCCAGGGATATAGAAAGGTCTCCAAAAAGAGATGCACATCCACCTTCAAGGTGGCGTTCACCTGTAGAGAGAGATGGAGACCAATGGGACCAGGGAAAGCATAAAAGAAGCTTCAATTGTATCTTTAACATTTTAGTCTTTTTTTAAATTAAAAAGGTGAAGCAAATATTGAGAAATGGTAATATTTTTTAAACCGGATGGCAGACATATATGTCCTCATTACATAATTCTCCCCCGTTTTCTGTATTCTTGAAATGTTTTAAAAGAAATAAAACAGCCCTGACTGGTTTGGCTCAGTGGATAGAGCGTCGGCCTGCGGACCAAAGGGTCCCGGGTTCGATTCCGGTCAAGGGCATGTACCTTGGTTGTGGCCACATCCCCAGTAGGGGGTGTGCAGGAGGCAGCTGATCGATGTTTCTCGCTCACCGATGTTTCTAACTCTCTATCCCTCTCCCTTCCTCTCTATAAAAAATCAATAAAATATATATTTTTTAAAAGAAATAAAACAATGCTGTCAGTGTGGCTCAGTGGTTGAGCGTCAACTGTGAACCAGGAGGTCACGGTTCAATTCCCAGTCAGGGCACATGCCCAGGTTGTGGGCTTGATTTCCAGGAGGGGGCGTGTACGAGGCAGCCAATTAATGATTCTCTATCAGCAGCATTGATGTTTCTATCTCTCTCTCTCCCCTTCTCCCTATCTCTCTGAAATCAATAAAAATATATTTAAAAAAATAAAGAGCAATTCCATTTCTAAGATGTTCTCTGTTGGATAGAGTTGCACAAAGGCACAAAGATATATGTATAAAGGTATTGCTTATCATAGTAAAAAAATGAAAAAAGATCATTTCTATCTACAAAAGACAGATTAAATTGATGATGCTATGTCCAATGTACAGAGTACTATGCATCAACAAATGAAGATGACCACAATATAACCTAAGTCCAAAAAAGAGCAAGTGGTGGAACCTCATATACAATACAATTCTATTTGCACAAAAAGGCATACATTATACCTATCTGTGCAAACAAGTGTCTGAAAGAAATGTTCAGTGATTATCTCTAGAAGATGAGACTGGAGGCTGGGAATGCGAAAGAAACATGTTATTTCTTCTGTACTTTTATTATATCAGCTAGGACTCTGCTGCCAATGACAGAAAACGGAAACTCTAGCTGCCCTAAGAAACGAGTGAATTCGTTGCCTCAATTTAACTGAAAAATCTGTGAGGGGGGTTTCAGGTTAATCAACTTATTTCCTGTTGCTACCGACAAGGTTGCCCTGTGCCTAAATTTTTGGACACATGCCTTGTACAGCTCTACATGATACTGGCTTTGGGGCTTTCGGCTGCCACCACGTGGTGAGTATGCTGTACTGCTACTTGGTTCCCTTAAAGAAGGACTCTAGTAATTTGATTTCCAACTTGTAAAGTGGTAATACAGATTCTGATGCGACTAACAAAATAGATGAATTAATGTTTCTATTCAAAGATAAAAAATATTTCTCTTCCAAAAGGAGGATTTAAGATCACGTATATGATGACTTCACATACATTTATAGTTAAATTGAATATATTACTTTCTGCTTGTATATTTAACATATAAAGAAAAAATGACATTGCAAATATTATGAGCCACTAACTGTAAATGCCTTGAAGCTGGTAATGCATAGAAAGTATATGAATAAAATTTACATGCCAGCAATGTATTCAAACCTTTGAACCTACTAATAGATTTTTTATTATTGTACTTTATTTTGAGTACAAATTGCTGTAATTTTCTTTGAAACTATGCTATTCTGTAATGGCTACATAACAGTAATATCTCCTAAATTATACACTGAAATTTTTGAATGCTCGGTAGCGATACATCATTCAAATAGGTCTTTCCAGCATTTTACATTTGGGGGGTGGGAGAAAAGAGAACACGAGCACTGAACATTTTAATGAAAACTAGAGGAAAAGTGTAAATTAATGAGAAATTAAAGATTTTGAGTGTACACGCAATGCACACAAAAGAGAGGGGAGCAGAAAAATGGATGGACTCTAAACAATGTTTAATTCCACTAAATGTGAAGCTTATTATTAAGAATATCTTATAGGATATATCTTATATCAAGGTATAGACTGTGACACATAACTAATTGCACACCCTCCCACTGACATTCCAACACAGATATTTTTTTAAAAGTATAAACACTTTTAGAGCATCATCAGTGTACCAGAAATTTTGAAGACTACCTAGAAAATAGAAAGCAAATGGGGTTGAATTTCCTGAGAAAAATAAAAAGAGAAGAAATTACATCTCAGGACTCAAAGGCTATGTAGGTTTTTTCTAAGAAGTCTCAGATAAGCTCCATGCTCTCAGCAAATTCAAGAGAGGAGCTGACTGTGGAGCAACCATCAGTGTAGTTCATTAAAGGTCCTTCCTGGTGAGAGTGTTGGGGGCTGAGAGAAAAATCAAAGCCAGACGTTAGTAACTTCAGAATTTCCGCTCCCCCGCCCCCCCACCAAAAAACACATTAAACAAGAGACTTTGTAATATTAAAAGCAGAATTCACAATGAAGACATAAAATCTATGCACCAAATAACATAGCATCAATATTCATAAAGCAAAAACTCTAGAAGATACAAGGAAAGTCAGAAACACAACAGAGAAAGAGACTTCAATTCACTTCCCTTAATCTATGTTGGAGCAAGTAAAAAACAAGAATATAGAAGAAAAGGGAGTAATGTCTTCAAAGGCTTAAAAAAATTGTTGAGCTTAGCTTTATTATTAAATAATCACGAAGACAAAATAAAGGCATCTGGGAATTTAAAAGTTTACCTACATGAAAAAAATTATGTGAAGAGTTCAGCACAAACAAAGGAATCCAAGGCATCAAGTTTTACAATAATGGTGTCAACTAAGTGAACCAGAACAAGTAAAGGAAAGATTTAAGCAGCACAGTTTTAATGTCATAGGACTCCGTTTCCTTCTAAATCCAATCACAATATTTGGTTATAGTGAATAATACTTATCTATATTATAAAAGGCCTGTGGCCCTCACGCCGTAACGACCAAAGACCGGTGCAGGTGGGCGGAGCTGCAAGTGAGGGTAGGTGGGACCCTGCGATTTCGCACGCTGGGCTTCTAGTCCTATATAATAAAGAGCTAATATGCAAATGGTCATCACACCTTTGTGCCCTCACACCCTCGCGCTGGGGCCAGGGAACCTGAGGCCGCACCCCCGTCCTGGCGTCGGGGCCGGGGGACCTGAGGCCATGCCCTCCGCCCTGGCAGGGCTTGACGGGGGACCTGAGGCTGTGCCCCCCACCCTGCGGGGCTTGACGGGGGTGGGGCTGGCCAGGTCTAGGTCTCGCGAGATTTCAAGGCGCGTGTGGGAGGGCGGGGACTTGACTCTGGGTCCTGTGGCGTGCCCGACTCTGATAGGAGGGAGGTTTTCATATACATTTTACTAATTTTCTTTCATCTCTGGGCACATCCCCAGTAGGAGATGTGCAGGAGGCAGCTGATCGATGTTTCTCTCTCATCGATGTTTCTAACTCTCTATCTCTCTCCCTTCCTCTCTGTAAAAAATCAATAAAATATATAAAAAAAAATATTTCCTCTAATTAATTACCTTTTAATGTGCACAAATTTCGTGCACCGGGCCACTAGTATAATCATAATAGCTATCATACATGCTGTCTATTGGTTTTCACTTTTGAGTGTCAAATAATGCCCAAAGCATAGAGAGTTAATAATTATATTACAGAGTAGCATATAAATGTCATAAACCTTGAGAATTAAAAAAAATTACATGGCAGGGTATAAATGTCAGCCAACAAACTGAAGTGTAGAAGAAATATCACTTTGTTTTCTACATTTCAATTTAATTTCTGCCTCTGAGAAATGTCCCCTATCTCCTTCCACCACCCCCATACAATCTGCTGGATGGGAAATATCACCGCAGACATTCTTGGGGTTTCTCCGCTCTCCCTGGATCCCAATTGCCAAAGCTTCAGAGAGAAGAGGGACCCTCCAGGTAACAGAGAGACTCAACAAATGATGGTTCCCAATGCAGCAGATCTCTGCTCTTTTGGGGTCCCATGAAGCATGGGGGTCTTAGCTGAGGTTGGAAATCCTGTGCTAGGGTCCTGCCTTTCCCAGGTATCTGACACTGCTATCTCTTCTGAGGCTTGCTCCCTTCTCAGGGCTCCTCCATAGAGCAGTGTTTGGGTCCCACGTAGCTTTTCACCACCAGCCAACCCTCATGGAATCTCTAGGGGAAGGCTCTTCCCAACTCCTGCTTCTCCAAGTTACCATGCTTCCCTCCCTCAAATCCTGTGTTCCCGCAATGAGTTTAGGCTTATGGAAAGCAAAAGCCAAGAAAAATTGTACAGGCTAGTTTTGTTTTCCTCCCCATCCTGAGGTGATAAAATTCAGAGCCTGTTACTTGCTTGAATGGAGAAATGGGACAGAAAAATAAAAATCAATATCATACAATGTTATTCAGACACATAGTAATGTAATTATGGAAAAATTGGGATGTAGATAGAAGTAGAAAGGTTAGTATTCTCGTTTTTCATTGTGGGTACTTAGTCCATATTAAATTGGATAAATCAAGAATTAAACATTTAAATGTATTATTTAAAGTCCATAAGGCAACCATTAGAAAATAAAATAATTAGATATTAGTAATAAAGATAAATATAATAAAATAAAATGTAAGCAGAGATGGGAGGATAGTTCACAACAATTCTTAATCTTTCACAGTGGGATATTAATAGATTCTGTATTAAATTGATAAAACTTGAAATGAAAGAATATGATATTAAATTAAAAGCAGAAACTGTTAACAGGGATGATTTCCGGGAAATGAATTAGGGCTGGGGAGAAACGGAGAGCTAGGAAGGGGAGGGAGAATTTTATTTTTCATTTTAAGCTTTTTTATTCTAATTTTTTATTATGTGCATGGAATTATTTTCTAACAAAAATTATATTAATTCAAAATAAATAAAACTATTTTTAGTGTATTGCTTCATTAATATTAATAAGATATATTTAATAAAGAACTCATTAAAATATTCCTATGGCATTAGACCTTTACTTTAAAAATTGACTATTAAATTCCTCACAATATTATGAACAGCTGCTAAAAAAATACACCAAAAAGACAAAAGCAAACAAAATATAAAAAAGAAAAACAACAAAATTTAAAAAAAATAATTTTAAAAGTATATATATAAATTATTAAATTAAAAATCCACATCAAAAAACAAATTTCTTTAGCCTTATATAGATAAATAATTTACCCAAAAGAAACACTTGGAAACAACTAGAAGGAAAGAAACACTAACAAAAATGAGCAAGAGTGACAAAGCAATGTTAATGAGCATGCAGTCTTTCATTCAAAACATTTCATTATTGCCCTGGTTGGTGTGGCTCAGTTGGCTAGGCATCATTTCATGCACCAAAAGGTTGCTGGTTCAATTCCCTGTCAAGGGCCATGCCCGGGTTATGGGCTCCATCCCTGTAGGGGACCTGCAGGAGGCGGCCAATCAATGCTATGCTTTCACATCAGTGTTTTTCTCTCTCTCCCTCTCTCTTCCACTCACTCTAAAAATTTATAAACTATTCTTTTTTTAAAAAAAAATATTTTTATTGATTTCAGAGACGAAAGGAGAAGGAGAGAGATATAGAAACATCGATGATGAGAGAGAATCATTGACTGGCTGCCTCCTGCATGTCCCAGACTGGGGACCGAGTCCACAACCCGGGCATGTGCCCTGGACCGCAACAAGTCATGAGCTCCTGGTTCATGGGTTCATGAGTTGCCGTTCAACCACCGAGCCACACCAGCTGACAAGATGTGTTTTTTACCGACGCTCTATCCACTGAGCCAAACCGGTTTGGCAAGATGTGTTTTTTAAATAACAAAAATCTAACAGTTGATTAGATCCTCAGGGACATATAGTTAGATTCAGCTATTTGCAAGAATTATTAAGCTATTTAGTGTACAAAAACCATTATTACAATGCTGGTAGATATTAAAACACAAGAAAGTCTCAACAATTTTGCTATATCACAGAGTTCTTTCCAGGCTTTGTCAATATGTGTGCATAACTTAAATAATTGTAAACTGTCAATTCCTACACATATTCAGAGATAATTTTGGAAGTATATACTTAAATTTTACAGAGATTTTTAAAAAGTGTTTTCAATCATATTTTATGAATTCCTAGCACCATAAAAAATGAAATAGTTGTCACTTTATATAATTCTTGAAAACCTCTATGTAATAAAAATGTCAATCAACATATTCACTGCATAACTGCTATATTTTCTCAGACAGTTCTGAGAGTGAAGCATAGTAACTTCCATCTTATATAAAAAACTGCTGTTAGAAATTCTCTGCTATTGTTAGATAACCCCTTGTCCTGTAGACTCTGTCATTGTAAACTCTGTCACTTTAAGACAGTCTTCTATTCTATAAAATGACTTTGTTTTTAGTTCAAATAATAGAAAAAGATAAACTTAACTGTCTGACCTTGCAAGCTAGCCATCCAATGTAATAGACTAATATGGACTAATACTGATAATAATTCCCATATTCTTATGCCAAGTCCAAACTCATTATGTATTCAAGGTTACAACTATCTGTAACAATAACTCACCCAGAGCCCTTTGTAATATCTGCAAACAAAGAAGCTCGAAAAGTATAAAATACAGGAAACTTCCTGTGTGACTTCCCTCAGAGATTTGACAAAGACACCTTCCTCTGGGCCGCGCACAATAAAGGACTCCTAATTAATTGGCTCATTAAGGCGTCTTGTATCTCATTCGCTGATTTACGATACAACAAGAGAAGAATCATAAACAGATTTTAATTATTTGTGGAAGAGAGCAGCAATAAGTGGATAAGAAAAGTTTGAATGAGTTCTACACTCTTTAAATTTCAAAGTGAACCTTGGGGTAGGGGTAGGGTGCGGAATGCAGATCCAAAGCAATGGCCTACAAAGTTAGGAATTGTGTGAAACCTTAACCACCCTTTACACAAGTAAGACTGATTGGGGCATGAGCAGGGGGGGCG
>NW_005370635.1:1197688-1221508 GCF_000412655.1 Myotis brandtii
GTATGGTTTCCTCTTTCCTCCTAGTTGTAGAACTTCCACTCAGCCAGCCTTCCTGTGGTTCTGGATGATGTCCGTTCCGTCTTTTAGTTGTATTTTTGAAGTGGTTGTTCGAGGCAGCAAACTCCGGCGTTAACCTATGCCGCCATCTTGGTCCCTCCCTCTTATGTTTATTTGCTAGAAAGATTCTGCCAGTTTATAGCGGTGACCAACTAAGGTTAAATTTGGTCATTATTACTAATTTTTTATAGTAATACCTCTTGCCCTTTATTTCTCAATATTTTAATTAAAAATGCACTTGGTTTCTATTGGTAGATTCAAGGATTTTGTTATTACTATTGTTGTTGTTAGTATTTTAAAGTACCATTTATTGAAAATTATTTACCAGATACTTTTATATAATTTATCTTTAGCTTAAAATCCATGGGAAAGATACTGTTATCAAATTGGAGGCTCTCTGCTCTAAAATGGCTCAACAGAGGACTTAAAGGATCCTCTTTCAAGACAGCTCACTTGGCCCTGGATGGTGTGGTTCGGTGGTTAGAGCTTGGCTCACGCACTAAAGGGTTTGATTCCTGGTCAGGGGCATGTATCTGGGCTGCAGGTTGGATCCCTGGCACAATCCGGTTGGGGTATGTGCAGGAGGCCATATATGGACTTTAACCTCTGGATTTAGAAAGTGGCAATTTGGGGATTTAAACTCAAGTCTGTGGGGCCCAAAATCACATTCTTTCCCTACTACTTTAAATACTCATCTTGGTAGCCTGCAAATCCAAGTCCTGGTTTAGATGGATTCTGTCCCCTGGGCATTAAACGTTTAGAAGGCATATAAAGTAAGAGCATCTTTTAAAAGATAGGAAAAAAAATATGTGATTCCTTCATCCTTTAATTGCAATGGAGAATTTAGAGCCCTTTCACCCTCCTTTCAGCTTTAAATGTTAAAGGCAAATGGATTGATTAAATAATTAATTAGCCACCCACTCCCCACTCCCTGCTTTACTGGAAATAGGGCCAGTCCAGAGAACAGATGAATGCCCGCAGGATTTGGGTTTCATCCTAACTTTCCCCCTTTTGTGGACATCTAATGGTAATCACCATCTTTAAAGTGCTCACTATATGCCAGCTTCTATGCTAAGCTCTCTAATTCTCACAACAACCTTAAGAAGTAGGTATTGATATTATCCCTGTCAATGGCAATTTAAAATGGTTGGCGATTTAAAAACAGAAATTGAGCAGCTCCAGGTCTAGAGGTAGGTGGGTTGGACTCTAAAACTGCTCTCCACTCTTTACATTATAAACTTTTTTTGAATTGATCAATGATTCCACTTGTTCCTTTTTGGCAATCCATCAAGAATTTGTATATTACATTTGCTCTTTCTATCTGTGAATTGCCTACTTTCCCTTTGAAATTCCAGACCCCTTCTTAATCCAGAATGGTTTTAAACTTTAATGACCCAATGCATCCTCAAGTCTCATATTCATATATATGTTTTTTATTGATTTCAAAGAGAGGAAGGGAGAAGGAGAGAGAGAAATATCAATTCTGAGAAAGAATCATTGATTGGCTGCCTCCTACACACCCCCTACTGGGGATGAAGCCCACAACCAGGTTATGTGCCATGACCAGGAATCAAACTGTGACCTCCTGGTTCATGGGCCAATGCTCAACCACTGAGCAAAATGGTCAGGCTTTGGGTCTCATATCCTAATGGCATTCCTGAATGTGTATCCATAATAAGTTTTTGACATTTTCTCCTGTTAATCTGTCTCATGTTGATTTAATTATTAGCACTGCCAAAAGAACTTTGAAAAGTGGGAGGAAAGTTATTTTTTGACCCTTATACCTCTTATCTGAAGTTCTGGGTTGGCAACTGAGGGTGCTTCCATGTGCTCAGATCTTCTGAGTCGGGGTGAGATGGTCCCTTTTCCCTGATATTTCAAACAGCAACATTTCTTATAAACTATGACAGCATTTTCTAATAGAAGTATAATGTGAATTACACATGTAACTTAAAATTTCCTAATAGCCACAGTAAAAAAGTGACAGGAAAAAATTCTGAGATATCCTAAATTAAAATACAACTAGGGTCCTGATGCACAAAATTCGTACGAGGGGCTCGGCCCTGGCTGCCTCACGGCCCCTCAGCCCCACCCTGTGGTCATTCCGGAAGGTCATTCCGGAAGGTTGTTCAGCCATCTGGTCTAATTAGCATATTAGCTCTTTATTATATAGGATAGGCCAAAGAATGAAAAGAAGAGACAAGAGAGGTTAATCAGTTAACAACTGCAGGGCAAAACCAACAAAAGACTGCTCACATTCTTGAATGTTACAATAACTTGGAGTTTTCTCCCTCTGAAGCTCCTCTGAAGTTGATACTTTTCAGCATCTTGGTGGGCAGAACTGGAACTGATCATTTCATTTAATCCTCCCAACATTCCTAAGAGATAGATAAGGAAAAGGATATTCAGAGAAGTGCAGAAAACTTGCCCCATATAAAGTGGCAATTTAAAATCACATCTATTTGGGGTCATCACTGCCAGGCCCCCCTTCTCCTCCTTCCCTCTCCCCCCTCCCTCTTCCTCTAAACAAAATCAATAAAAAATATTTAAAACAAAAAAAAAAACCCAGATACCATTTCACACCTACTAGAGGGGTTTACTGTTACAACCACTTTGGAAAACTGCTCAGCAATTTCTTATATAAAGTTAAGCATATACAGAATGACCCAGAAATTCCACATCTATATTTCCCCAAGATAAATAAAACATGCCCACAAGAATATTTACAGCAACTTGATTCATAACAGCTAAAAGCTGGAACAATCCAAATGTCCATCATCAGGTGGCCGGATAAAGTATTCAATAGAATACTTTTCATCAAATAACTGCTGCTTCATGCAACAGTAGGGATGAGCCTTAAAAACAATATGCTGTGAGAAAAAAAGACAGACACTAATGAGTACCTACCACCTTTATTTTTGAGACGATAGGCATCAGAGGAATGGCTGCTTAAGGCATATTGGAAAGGAGTGTAAGGGAACTGTTGGGTGACGGAATTGCTCTATATCCTGATTGGGTGGCAGTCACACAGCTGTTTACATTTAGCAAAACTGATCAAATCGTATATTAAAAAACTATGCTTTTCCGCTATTTAAATTTTACCTCAATGAAAAAAAAAATGGGGGTAAAAAAAGTAACACTTACCCATGTAAGGAGAAATTTGGTATGGGAAGCCCTTTTTAAAACAAACTGTTGAACCTCAGAGGGAAGGCAGGGGAGGGGGTGGGAAGAGATCAACCAATGAACTTATATGCATACAGTATATGCATAACCCGTGGACACAGACAATGGGATGGTGAGGGCCTAGGTGGGAGGGGATGGGAGCGGGCTGAAAGAGGTTAATGGGGGAAAAAGGAGGACCTATGGAATACTGGCAATAATAAAGTTTATTTTTTTAAAAAAGCATTATTTTTATTTTTATAAACGTCAATAAAGATTAAAAAAAAAAACAGTCCAATAAGCTCTGCTGGACTTATGCAACCAAATAAGGACATTAAAAATCCCTGCAAAATTTCTGAGTGCCCTCTCCGTCAGAGCTCCTGCGTCTTTTCTGGGCTACCCGCGGGCCCCTGGGAGGTCGGGGCGGATTCAGACCCGGCCGCACCAGCCCTGCGTGGCGGACCTGTCAACAACAGCGCGCCGCGGACCCGCCCATCAGTCCCGCTCACACCCATCTGAACAGTCCGTTCGCCTTTCAATCAATTCAAATATCGCAAGGAGCAGACCAATCGCAAGCTTCTTCGAAGGGAAGAGGCGGGCATGCTTCCCGGAAGTGTTGGTTAAAATCCCTCCAATCAGAGGCTGGGTGTGGGAAGTTTGAATTTAGCGGGGGCCCGTGGAGTAGACGTTCCTGCTTTAGGGGCAGCGTTGGTTTCCAGACCGAGAGAGTTCTTTGCTCTTTGCTTGAGGTTTCACGCTAGACCTGCCTCAGGTAGGTGGGTGCTGGGGTGCCGGAGGGAGAGCGCTAGCCTGCTTCCTTCTAGAAGGATCTGAGGACCTGCAGCTGCGAGCTGGACGCGCCGCGTTCGGGGGAGGGTCCGCTGGGACCACGTTCCCTGTCCTTCCCGAAGCTGAAAACACAGTCCTCCGGATTAAATATTTGTCGCCTCGATCTAGGTCGCTGTCAGCGTTTCCCCACCGGGGCGTATTCGGCCTGTGGAGCGGGTGGATACTTAGCATCCTTGGCTCTGACAGCAAATTTCAGCAGCTCCTCTCCATCCTGGGGCGACTGTAAACACCCGGCTCGAGAACGTGTAGGCAAACCAGAATAAGGCATTGCAGACTCTAAGCTGGAAGGAGCTCCAGGCAGCCAGGGAAGAGGATTTACATGTTTGTGAAGAGCCGGACTGCCCGGCTTGGGATCCCAGCTGCAGTACTTTTTAGCTGTGCTCACGCGGGCAGTTAATTTACCTCATTTGTATAATGGCGAGAATATCTAACTACCCTTTAGGGTTTAGGAGATAATTAAATATGCCATTAGTACTAGTTCTCTCTGTGTGTGTGTGTATAGTGCTACGTTGTATTTCAAAATAACTAATGTATAAGTTTTATTAATATTTAGCAAATTAATGCTTGTGGGAGGTGGCACATCATATAGGGGAGAGTTCTTGATGAAAAGCACAGCCCTTTGTTACTCCCCCCCTCTCCCCCTGGCTCCTAAAGGAGAATGTTATTAGCATCCAGGTTAGAAGAATTCTCATTTTTTATACTCTTGTTGATTGCTTAAAAATCATGTAACATTTGAATTTGTTGCATTTCTTGTGCGGATTTTTCTTTTATTTGGAGTTTTCTAATGGACTTCCTTAGTTATTATTGTTGAAGAACATAGTGTGCTTATAACTTTTTAAATTTCCTGATTGCAGACCCTCCCTCTTTTCCCCACCCCCGTTTTCCTTTAAGCTGGCAATAATTTTCTCTGGAAAGCCAGTCCTTTTTCTCCAGTTTGTCTTGGTTGTTCGCTATACCAGACGCGCAGATAACTCCCTTAGACTTTCCACTTTCCTATATTCTTTTTGTCAGTTCGATCCATGGTTTCTTGGAACCCATGGCATCCTCTTTCTTGTTCTTCTCCCTTGTATTGCTTGAATACATTCTCCAAGGATCTTTCTATGAAACGGGCATATGCCAACTAAACTATATAATGTCTCACATGGCCAAAAATAATTTTATCCTGCCCCCCCAAGGGCAGACTGATTTGATTATCCTTCTATGGCACCCTGGTAATTCTTCTGAAAACCCTTCTTTTTCTTAATCTCATATATTGAGTGCCTATTTATTATCCTTACTTGTCTACTAGGCATCTCATATGTTTTTTTGTTTGTTTTGGTATGGTTTTTGGCTTGAGAAAAATATAGCAGGTTGCCTGCATTCATCACTAGGGGATGGTTAAGAAACTACCCTGTATTATTATGGACTGTAGCTTCCTGAGCTTCACTTTATCTGACAAACAAGGTCCTATTTAGAACCCCAGAATAGGTCGAACCGTCTTATCTTTTGATGACCTCCTTCCCACTCTTCAGTGTCACATTCCATTTTGTATTTGAACATTTTTATTTCAGAAGGCTCTGAGGTTGGGACAGGAGGTGAACTGGAATCTTAATTTTTTACGTAATAAAATGAAAAACCATGTGAGTTGGTCTGTCTCTATCTTTTCCCTGACAGGATGTCTTCATCACATTTTGCCAGTCGACGCAGAAAGGATTTAAGTACTGACATGATTAGAACTAAAATTGCTCATAGGAAATCTCTGTCTCAAAAAGAACACAGACATAAGGAATATGAACGAAATAGACACTTTGGCTTGAAAGATGTCAACATTCCAACCTTAGAAGGTAGATATCTTCTTGAATTAGACGAGACATCCCAAGAGCTTGTTCCAGAAAAGGCCAGTGTCAAGACAAGTAAGTAAAGGTTTATTGTAATTTTAAGTGCTTTGAAGAGTGAAGAGAAATTGATTTAATAACTGAGTTTAAAAAAATCCCTGACCAGAAGAATGGAGTTTTATAATACCATTTTGAATAACTTGATGTTTTCTGTCTATTTAAGGTAAAGGCTAGGCTAAAGCTATTTTAGCTAGGTTGGAGCCATTCACCTATGGAATATCATAACACTTTATTTTCTATATTGCCTTATAGGAATTCTAAAGTTCTTATTTCTGGAGCTTGGGTAAGATAACTGTTGGCAAGATAAATTGAAAAGGGACATAAAATAGAACTGATTGGAGAATCTATGAAATGAGATACTTTGCCAATGAAAACATTTCTTAGAAGGACAAGGAATTCTTCCATGCAGTTTGCCTAAAAGGGTCATCAGGAAGGAAAAAAACCAACTGATAAAAAAAGAAATGATCTCAACAAATAATAATAATAGAGTGTCTTAGAAGGCAAAGGATGCTATAGAGAGAAAGAGAACTGGGAAGTAACTTTTGCATTTAACCAGAAGGAGTCACTGGACTTCTATTTAGTTGTGTTTATATAGCAGGCACTAGGAGCTACATTCCAGTGAAATGCTGGTATGGATGTGACCATGGGAATGGGTAGCTGAGGTATAGTAGAAGCAAGATCCTTGGAGGAAAGGAAGCCTAAGAATTGAGAGGCCAGAGTATTGGAGGGGTCATCAAGATTTGTACAAGAATAGTGATGGAGGCAGTGACAGTGAACTAGGAGCTAACACTTTTGAGGAACAAGGGTGAAACCTGGGGGTCTATAGATGACTAATTGAGGTACTTGATAGTATGATCTGATGACGTGAAATATGAAGCTGGGATCTTTTAGGGAAGAAATACTGGGGAGCAGTGATGAGACACCTCCCTCTTTAGGCCCAATGATATTACCAGTGTGGGAGAAAAAAAACAGTCAAACACTGGAAAGGACAGCTAGGGAAGCAGGGTCTTCAAGGGAGAACCAGTTTTACTGAGATCAAAAGATGAAGGGAACAATCAGAGAAGTTGAGGATATAGGGTTTTTTTTTGTTGATTTACCACTTCGTCATCTTTTGTACATTCTATTCTCTGACTGGATTATCTTTTTAAAGCAACTGTATTGAGATCTAATTTCCAGCATAAAATTCACCCATTTAAATATATGCTTTTGAAAAAGTAAATTTACTGAGTTGTGCAGGTATCTTCCTGGAATTTTTTTAACCTTTAGCCAGTGGCAAACATATACTCATTCTTCAGAACCCTTCTCAGATTATCTGTCTTCTAAGAAACCTTTCCTGATCTCCCCAGACAGGTTTGTATCAAGTCTCTGTTGAGTGTGTATTCTCCTACTATTTGATCTGTGCTAAGCCAAATTGAAACTGTGTTCATCTCCCTACAATACTGTGTGAGCCCTTCAAGGGCAGAAATTCTCTTACTTATCCTTACTGCCTAAAAATGTCTGGCACATAGTAGCCTTACATATTTTTCAAACCAGTTTAAATAAACATGAGAATACCTTAAGTTAAGAATAATAAGTGGGATAACTCATACAACTTAACAAAAGGAAGATAAATAACCCAGTCAAAAAATGGGCAATGGACCTAAATAGATACTTTTCGAAAGAGGACATAAGGAAGGCCAAGAGACATATGAAAACATGCTCAAAGTCACTAATCATCCAAGAGATGCAAATCAAAACGACAGTGCGGTACCATCTCACACCTGTCAGAATGGCTATCATCAACAAATCAAGAAAAGACAATTGTTGGCGAGGATTTGGAGAAAAAGGAACCCTCATGCACTGCTGGTGGGAATGCAGCCTGGTGCAGCCTCTTTGGAGAACAGCATGGAGTTTCCTCAAAAAACTAAAAATGGTAGTCCCGTTTGACCCAGTGATCCCACTTCTAGGAATATATCCCAAGAAACTAGAAACACCAATCAGAAAGGATATATGCACCCCTATGTTCACAGCAGCACAATTTACCATAGCTAAGATTTGGAAACAGCCTAAGTGCCCATCAGCAGATGAGTGGATTAAAAAACGGTGGTTCATCTACACAATGGAATACTATGCTGCGGTAAAAAAGAAGGAATTCTTACCATTTGCGACAGCCTGGATGGAACTGGAGAGCATTATGCTAAGCGAAATAAGTCAGTCAGAAAAAGATAAATATCACATGATCTCACTCATTTCTGGAATATAATGAACAACATAAACTGACGAACAAAAACAGATCCAGAGACAGAGAAGCATTGATCAGACCGTCAAACATCAGAGGGAAGGTAGGGTAGGGTGAGGTTAGGGGGAGAGATCAACCAAAGGACTTGTATGCATGCATATAAGCCTAACCAATGGACACAGACACTAGAGGCGTGAGGGCAAGTGTGGGGGGGTGGGTAATATGGGGATAAGGACGCATATGTAATACCTTAATCAATAAAGTAAAGAAAAAAGAATAAGTGGGAGCTAGAGAAACTGACAAGTAGTTTTAATATCAAAGGAAAAAATTGTAGCCCTAGCTGGTTTTGCTCAGTGGATTGAGCATCGGCCTGTAGACTGAAGGGTCCCGGGTTTGATTCTGCTCAAGGGCACATGCCAAGGTTGTGGGCTCGATCCCCAGGGAGGTAGTGCAGGAGGTAGCCGATCAATGATTCTCTGTCATCATTGATGTTTCTATCTCTCTCCCTCTCCCTTCCTCTCTGAAATCAATACAAATATTTCTTTAAAAAAGAAAACATTCTATTAGTTACCCCAAAACTTAGTGGCTTAAAAACAACAAAGAACATTATTATTTCACACAATTTTTGTGGGTCAGGAATTTAGGGGCAGCTCAGTCGGGTATGGTAGTTCTGGAGGTTGCAGTCAAGATGTCATCCAGTAGTGCATCTGAAGGCTTGACTAAGACTAGAGGATCTGCTTCTAAGATAACTCACAGACTGGCAAGTTGATGCTAGCTTTTGGCAGACAGCCTTAGTTTTTTGTCAGGTAGACATCTCCATAGGGCTGCCCAATTCTCTTTCTGGCTCCACATAGCCACTGGCTTCCCCCAAAGCAAGTGATCCAAGAGAGAGCAAGGCAAAAGCTGGAATGTCTTTCATGATCTAGTCTTGGAAGTCATACTCCTTTTCCATAGTACTCTTTTTGTTAAAGCCCTATTCATTGATGGAGGGGACGACAACACAGGGGCATGACTTCACCAGGTGGTTAGAATCACGGGAGGTCAGCTTAGACGCTAACTGTCATAGAATTTAATTAAGTGAAAAGGATAGTAATACATGTCTGGTACATAGCAAGCAGTTAATAAATATTTGAACAATTAAAAGCAAAAGAAATAGAAATTTTAAAAGAATAGGGATTGAAATGATTAGAGTGCTAAGGAGTTAAGAAGTTTTTCAAAGCATTTCTTAGTTGCTGTTGAAGTTAGACAAAATGATTTTTTGATCTGAAATTTTTTATATACTGTGTTTGGTTGTTTGTTATTCCTGCTTAGAGTCAGTGAAAACTCTTCTACATGAGCAACGGAAACAAATGCTCCAGAAATACAAAGAAGAAAAGCAACTTCAAAAATTGAAAGAGCAAAGAGAGAAAGCTAAACGAGGAGTGTTTAAAGTGGGTCTTTATAGACCTGATGTGCCTTCATTTCTTTTTTCAAACCGGAATACAACGAAAGCTGAGCCAATAAAGGTAAATTTAGTATCCTAAGTAGATATAGAGGAATAGTTCCTTTTAACAGTTCCTTTTTCTTTAAGAGATTATACTCGATTTTAGCCAAAAGGCTGAGAAACAATTATTTTAAGAGATTAAATGACTAAAATTACCCATTCCCCTTAGTCCCTTTATTCACACAAAATCAGGTCTCTCGTTGTAACTGTAGGTAGATTGCAATAGGATAAAACAAGGAAAGCAAGTAGACCCAGGCTAGACAGTTAATGCTATGCCAGAGGACTTGGCATTTATCCTGTGAGATATGGAGAGTCAGGGAGGCTTTTAAATGAGGTTGTACCATTATCTAATTAATAATGCAAGCCCGGCGGGTGTGGCCCCATGGTTGAGCATCTACCTATGAATCAAGAGGTCACAATTTGATTTCCAGTCAGGGCGCATGCCCAGGTTTTGGGCTTGATCACCAGGAGAGGGTGTGCAGGAGGTAGCCAATCAATGATTAATGTTTCTATGTCTCCCTCCTCCTTCCTCTCTGAAATCAATAAAAATATATATTTTAAAAAATTAATAATACAGGAAGAGCCTGGTCAGTGTGGCTCAGTTGGTTGGAGCATTGTCCTGTATATTAAAAGGTGGCGGGTTCAGTTAACTTAAAGATAATTTAAATCAGGTCAGAACCAGAAAAAAAAAATAGTAATTTATGTTAGCAAGTATCTTTTTGACATAAATGACTACAGATAAAGTTTAACTTTAAAATGAGAACTTTATTTCATAATGAGACATGGAGGTAATTTTGCAAGTTCATTTTAAAATTTTTTATCTTGTTTTGATTGTTTTAAGGCTGTTTCATCTTTTGTACGGATGACAAGGTCAAAGACCAAAGACCAAATGGAGCAAACTAAGGTATAGTTGATAATAGATAATTCTTACTAAAATGACAAATTCTACTTTCTTTTCTCAGAATAAGTAAATTTATTTTTAATTTGCCAGCTTCAAGTATAGTGATTATTTTACTAGAGTTAATAGTACCAGAATCACTGTTATTAGTATGGTGACATTGAGCAGTTTTTATTAAATGCTAAGGAAATATTCTCTTAAAATATTCTTTGCCCACCCAGTGTGGGGTGTGCAGGAGGCAGCCGATCAATGATTCTCTGTCATCATTGATGTTTCTATCTCTCACTCCCTCACCCTTCCTCTCTGAAATCAATAAAATTTTTTTTAAAAAGTAGTCTTTGCCCAGACATCCCTTATGAGATCTATACCAAACTTTGTCTTTGAGTCACACTCTTTTTTTGTTTGTAGTTTACTGTTCTTCTATTATGCAGTCCATGACACCATAAAATGCAGATAGGAATATACAGCATATAGGGTGGGTGTTATAAATTATGGATTTTCAAAACACTGTGATGGATAAAGTTACTAGGATGATTACTAAAAGTAAAGTGGGGAAGGAGGAAGTTGCATGCCTCTTTGTCAGGTGAGGAAGCTAACTTTCATGTATCTAATACATTTTTGAGTTACTACCATGTTCTTCTAGGCTCTAGGTAGGATATAATAGGGAACAAAATAATTCTCTGTTTTTATCTGATATAGGCAATAAGAAAATAAGTACATATTATATCAGATGGAATAAAAAAAGAAGGGAGATGGTGGTTAGTGAATTAGGTAGAATTTTGACTGGGCCTTACTGAGATGGTGGCATTTTTAATAAAGTCTTTAAGGAAATAGAAGAGTGAACTATGGCAAAGAGTTTTCTATCAGGGAGAATGATTTTCTAGACAAAATTCACAAGTCCTGAAGTGAAGACATGCCTGGTATGTTTAAGGACTCTTAGGTGATTATAGTCCTTTTTAATAGCTTTGGTTGCATTTAGAATTTAGAAAATGCTGAATTATTAGCATTTTCTAAATTCTAGGAATCTAAAAAAAGGTAGTAAGAAAATTTATAATGGAAAACTTTTTTCTTTATCCCATTTTATTTGAGGTAGTGGATATTTTGCTGGGTTATTTACTATAATCAGATTTCAGATGAGGGGGTCAATTTACAGATTAGAAATGTGGTGGTTTGACTTATGCAATTAAATCACATAGCACCTAATCTTTTAAATAGATTACTATTGGGAATGATGTTCAAGCAACTCGACCTGGACAAAGACAAACTTCTGAAAAGAAAGTGTTGAATAAAGAGAAAAAAGGTAGGAATATTAGCAATTATAAGCTCTGATGTTGTCATAACAATAATTTAATAATTATAAAAAGAATTTGATTTGATTATTTTTCCCCACAGTTGACCAGCCTGAAATGCCCACATCAATAAGAATGACTCGATCAGCTACTCTAGCAGCAAAGCAGATGGCCAGAACTGTCTCATCTACTACAAGAAAGCCAGTGACAAGAGCTACTAATGGTAACAACTACTTCTTGATCAAATGACTAAACTAGAATGGTTTGGTCCTTGAGGTATTCATTACGTACTTTCTTGAGTAGGAGAGGAGGAAATGAGAGATTCCTGTTCCCTGAAGATAGGTTCTATGCCCCAACATCCAGTTAACACTGGGATCTTGAACATGGGAATCCTCAGTTGGAATAAGTGCTTCAAAGTGAGGAATTAATAGCCCCAATAAATTACAGTCCATGCATTTGGAAAATGGGGTGGTGTAACATTTAAGAACAATGTTGTGAAAAAACGCTTAATAACATGGTTCATGGTATATTTAGTGGGGAAAGAAAAACAGGTCAGAAGGTGAACAGTATGAGCACAGTTCTAAAACATGTATGTGAATATGTGAACATAACAAACAACTGGAAAAATGTACCCTGAGGTGTCAACAGTGATTATTACTAATACAATGTTGGGTGATTATTTTTTATTGTTGTTTTGTGCTTTTAAAAATTTTCCTAATTTTCTACCATATATATTTGATATTCAGAGGCAAAAGGTAAAGTACTTTGATACCTTTTTAAAAATATATATATATTTTTATTGATTTCAGAGAGGAAGGGAGAGGGAAAGAGAGATAGAAACATCAATGATGAGAAAGAACCATTGATTGGCTGCCTCCTGCACGCCCTTACATCTATATTTATACCAGCCGATTTTAATCCTGTCAATTTCTATTACAAAGGTTAGGGCGTTTCTTATCTCCATTCCAGGGAGTAAAGATTATGTAGCTTAACTACCCGCCTGGCACTTAGTTAAGGGGTTGTATCCCCTCCCTAACCTCAGGGAAAAATCCCTACCTGGGGAAACAACCTTTCTCGGAGAGGTGACCTTGGTTAAAACACATGGCGCTTAAGGAGAGCAAACATATTAAGAACAATATGCTATATATGCCAGGTCCCTTGAAACATATGCTGTGCAGATGTTTCTTTCCTGCAGCGACTGTGTCAAGCAGCAAGGATGGACCGGCTTCGATTATTTTTTATTGTTGTTTTGTGCTTTTTAAAATTTTCCTAATTTTCTACCATATATATTTGATATTCAGAGGCAAAAGGTAAAGTACTTTAACACCTTTTTAAAAATATATATATATATTTATTGATTTCAGAGAGGAAGGGAGAGGGAAAGAGAGATAGAAACATCAATGATGAGAAAGAACCATTGATTGGCTGCCTCATGCACGCCCCCTAGTGGGTATCGAACCCACAACGCTAGGCATGTCCCCTGACCTGAATTGAACCTGGGACCCTTCAGTCTGCAGGCTGATGCTCTGTTAACTGAGCCAAACCAACTAGGGCTTGTTTTGTTTTTTAAAACAGATGGCCTATACTTGGCATGAAATTTCATTTGTTTTTATCTGATTTTATAATAAGGCTTTTAATCATAAAATTATTTAAGATGTACATTCCTATTGTTGCCTTTTTTTTGTTTGTTTCCTTTCCCAAATTACCTACTGTTTTTAAAAAATATATATTTTTATTGATTTCAGAGAGAAAGGGAGAGGGAGAGAGGGATAGAAACATTAATGATGAGAAAGAATCATCGATTGGCTGCCTCCTGCACGTCCCCTACAGGGGATCGAGGCCACAGCCTGGGCATGTGCTCTGACTTGGAATCGAACTGTGACCTCCTGGTTTATAGGTCAACACTCAACCACTGAGCTACGCTGGCTGGGCCCTAGTGCTTTTAATGCAGCATTTTTTTGTCTAGTCAAAATGGATGACTTATTTTATTTTTATTTTAGATAATGAAGCAGAAAGAAAAGCAACAAATCAAGGAAGGCCTGCGAAAAATGTAGAAACTAAACCTGACAAGGTAATCTATAAACATCTATTTATTTCTAGATACTTTGGAAACCTTATTGCTGCTTTCATGAGGTTGAAATTAAACATAGAGAACTGCTCAAGAAGTTAATCTACATGAGTTTTAAAAACTTTTGAATCATAAAGAAGCATAAAAGGATTTATTGTTGTTTTCAGGTATCTTTCTCAGAGCTTTATAGGTAGAAAAAACATAATTTGGTTAACCGGTTATAGAAAAAAAATAATAAATAATAAGAACACAGTTGACAGAAACCTAATTATGAGAATTAGCTTTGATGGGGAAGGGTGCAATGCATTGACTTTGGATTTAATTAGGCCTGAATTTGAATATTGTCTCCATTCCCCAATTAATTATATAACCTTGGATAAGATATGCCTTTGTTTTCCCATGTCTAACATGTAATACCTACATAGACTAGTATGAAGAATTAAATAAACTAACATTTCTGGTAACATCTAGCATAGGGCCTAGTAGAGTTTTCAAAAAAAGCCACAGTTTTGAAGACCAATCCCTTGGTTTATAATCCATACTACAATTCCATAACCTTAAAGACAAAACAAAAAAATCTTATGTCAAAGTATAAAAATCTGACTAGATTCTACTGAAAATCAAACAGATCCTCCAGGAAGGCAATATAGGGTGAATCTTCACAGATAAGCAGCTATACCTCAGAGCTCCTCCCTTCAAATTGATTTTCTTCTTAAGGATTATCACTCGTTTTCTTTTGTTATTGTCTATTTTTTTTTAATGAAATGTATTGGGGTGACATTGGTTAATAAGATTTTGTAGGTTTCAAGTGTACATTTCTATGATACATGATCCGTATATCACTCGTTTTTACTTTCATTCTCATGCTGGCCTCAGGGACAGTGTTACCCTTAAACTCGTGTCCAGATTGAAATACTCTGGTTTCAGTTCATAATTCATTAAGCATCAGACACATAGAAACCTCTAAAAATTATGTTTAAGTGGGTGAGTAAAAGTGGTCAAAGGCATAAACTTCCAGTTATAAAATAAGTAAGTCCTGGGGGGTGTTGGACTGCCGGTTTTGGCCCGGTCCCCGCAGACCAGGCCGAGGGACCCCACCAATGCAGGAATCTGTGCACCAGGCCTCTAGTATGAATATAAGATCTTCAGTTAACCTCTTCACGCCTTCCCCTCCTGTCACTTAGGCTTTTATATATATAGATTATACTGCATTATATATTTGAAAATTACCAAGGCAATAGATCTTAAAAGTTCTCATCACAAGAAAAAAAAAATTGTAACTATGTGTGGTGATTATTTTGCAAAATACACAAATATAGAATCATTATGCTGTACACCTGAAACTAGTATAATATTAAATGTCAATTATATTTCCAGTAAAAAAATCAAGTAGCATTTAAATTGACTTGAAAAAGAAAATATGCTTCACATTTTATATGGTTAATCTTACTGTGTCACATTGAAAAAATATTTTTGTTCATGTAATAAAGGATTTGGTCCTTGACAATAGTAGTCATCCAATAAATTTTGGATTTATGATTCTCACACCGTTGTAATTATCACTATAATTAAAGTAAAAAGATATGTGTTTGTTAGGTGAGTAAATTTTTCCTCCTTAGTTTTCATACATTTCAATTTATTGTAATACCTAAAACTTATTATTTAGTTCTTTTAATAGGATTGGTTCTCTCTCTTTCTGGATCATAGCAGTGGTTTAGTGTAGCTGATTGGCTGATTCTTTGTATATATTTAGAGGTATTTATTTTTCTCTCTTAAATTATGTACATGGCACATATATCTCAACTTTCACATTTTTAGGCCTATAAAAATTGGCCAAATATATCCTCAGAAGAGAAATTCTCACTTTATTTTGTTTATTCACATCTAGGTCATTTCTTTTCAAGTTGATAGTGAAGAAGATAATTTGGATTCACAAACCAGTGCAACAAATGATGGAGTCTTATCAAAAATGGAAAACTTACCTAACACAAATACTGTAAAAATGAAAGGAAAGAATTCCTTCGCACCTAAAGATTTTATGTTTCAGCCACTGGATGGTCTGAAGACCTATCAAGTCACACCTATGACTCCAAGAAGCGCCAATGCTTTTTTGACACCCAGTTTCACCTGGACCCCTTTAAAAACAGAAGTGTAAGAACGTAATATTAATAGCGGATTCCTTGCAAAGATGGATAACAAATGCCTTTCTTGGATTTGTCTTGTGCTTTTTAAAGTTGTTATTTAGTTAGTAATTGATGTAATTACAAATCATGAAAATTTGATCTTTTAAAAAAATTCTTCAGAAGGCTACAATAATGTTTGACAGTTTTGATATTTCCTTTGTGTTGTTATTATCACTTTTATGATATAATTTGTAGTTTTTTGCCTTTAATAAGTGACTTTATTATAATACTTAGAAATAAATTTTTAGAAAGAAGAAGCTGCTATAATACTGTAGGTTAGACATCGTTTGGGTTTTTGTTTGTGTATTTTGCTGAGTATTACTTTAGAAAAACTATAGAGACAAAAATGCTTAACTTGTAAAGGGATGGGTGGGAGGAAATGAGTTGGAATCTTTAAAAGAAAGGACAAGGTTGTTTTGCAAAGACTGGCTGGCAGCAAATTTACTAGAAACTGCCCAGCAGCATCCAAGACTACTAAGTGCTTATGTTCTATTAAGAGACCCTCAGAATCTTTGGATCTCATTACATTTAGTAAAGATGAACATTCACACTATGATCTTTAAAATTTTTCCCTTATAGAATAGACACATTTTTTTTTAAAAAAAGAAACTAATTTCCATTTTATCTCAGGTTTTTAAAAAGCAACATACTTTTGAAATCCTTTATTCAGATATATGGGGTCCATGTTTCATGAAGTATATTTTTGCTATTGTTTTTAGTGATAAGACTCCAGACGCAACAAAAGAAATCTTGGCACAAAAATGTAAAATTGACTCTGCCAAGACAGTACATCAAGATTCAAATAAATTACAATATCCTCTGGATTCTCTAGCAGTTTGGAATAAAGGTATGTGTGGTATTTCAATTAAATGTTTACTTTTCTGGATTTTTATTTACTACAGATTTGTTTTAGAGCCTTCCTCACCATATAGTTCAGGGATGTGATCTCAGGGTCAATAGAAGTTAGAGAGCATAGGAAAAGGTCTGGAGAGAGGGACAGTTCATATAAGGAATACAGACTGAGAAGAGGGGACATAACTTTAAGTTTGAAGAGATGAAAATATTGAAAGACACTTTAGAGATGTGTTGAATGAAATTGAAGCAGAAATAAAGTTTTGAAATTCAACAGTGAAAAAAATTGAAGGATTAAAAAATTTTGTCTTGTGGGGGATGTCATTTTAGGAGTTGCTGCTTTGAAATTTATATGTAATATTTTCTTTAACCTGTAGAAAATGTCTTAAATACAAATGATACTACTAAAAATTCAAGTGGCCTTCTAATAAAAGAAGTTCCATCACTTGAAATAAATGAAGATCAGTTATCTCAGCCACAGCATGATGTGCCATATTTCAGGTTTGTCCATTTGTTCCTACTGTAAGAAATGTGTAATGTCTAGACATTTAAGACCAACATTAAACTGTTTTCACCTTAATATAATAGATGACTTGGGGGAAACTGATTTTGGGTGATTTTCAAAAAGTAGAAAAAGGTCTCCTTTCCCAACTCTATCTCCCAACCCCATAGTTAGAAGCTTCCATGGAGGCAAGTGTTATTTCTTCTGAATATTTCCAGAGATGGATAATGCATATGTAGACAAACAGAAACATGTTGTTGTTGTTGTTTTTCAAATTATAAGAGAAAGTTTCTTTAGAAAGTTACAGAGGAAGTGGAAGTAAGCAGCTGGGCTGCGTAGGCTCAGGAAACAAGTTACGAGAAACAAAAGAAGGGTCCTTGGAGCTTAGGAGAAGGAAAGGCAGAGGTAACGTGCCTATAGAGAAGAAGAGGCGGGACAGAAAGGCGAGGGTGTGCTCCCAAGAGGGAGAGAGTGCTATTTTCTTTTCTTTTCATTTCTTTTCTTTCTTTTCCTTTTCCTTTTCCTTACCTTTTCCTTTTCCTTTCCCCTTCCTTCTCCTTCCTTCCTTCCTTCCTTCCTTCCTTCCATATAAACAATAGCATAATGGAAGCATGTAACAGACTGTCCAATCTCAGAGGGAAGGCAGGGGTGGGTGGCTGGGTGGGAAGAGATCAATCAAAGAACTTGCATGCATATATGCATAACCCATGGACACAAACAATAGGGTGGTGAGGGCCTGGAGTAGGGGTGGGCTAGAAGGGGTCAATGAGGGAAAAAGGGGGCATATGTAATACTTTCAACAATAAAAATCTAAAAAAAAAAAACCACAATAGCATACTATTCTGTTTCCATTTTATTTTCTAAATAAAATAGGAGACATTCTATTTTAGTACCTGAAAAGCTTTCTCATGTTGTTTTGTATGTGTTTTGGTAATGGCCAAATAGTATCCAATTACATGGATGTACAACAATTTTCTTAATAGGTATATAGATGTACCACAGTTTACTTGCTGGTTATTTACATTTGGTTCACTCTATTACTATTACAATCAAGGCTTCAAAGAACAACCTTGTATGCTTTTCAGTTCTTTCATATAAAGATCTTTATTGATATTATCTCCAGCAAGGTATGGGAATTTCTGTTTTCTCCTACTCCCTACCCCCCAAGAAACCAAGTTAATGTTTACTTTATGAAAACTGGATAGTGGGAGATAGTAGGAGGCTCTTTGGCCCACTAAATCATGAGATGAGATTGTTTCTCCAACTGTGAAGAGTGAAAATTAACAGAATTCATGTCACCTAAATCCCTTGGAAACAAATCAGAGTGCTGCAATTGGAAAAAGACCCCCAGCACATCACATAGGAAGTGGTTACATACTATTATTCTTGAGTGAATGTAGCAGGAAAATTCTAATACCCTTTTCCAATGCAATATTAATAAATTTTTGAGCTTTGCCAATCAGATAGGGATAATATCTTGCTGTAGTTTTAATATTCATTTTCTGTATGATGAATGAGTTATCTTTTTTATATATTTGAGAGCCATTTTAATTGTTTTTATGACATAAAGTTTTAGAATTGTAAGGGATTTTAGAGATTACCTAGTCCAGTGGTCGGCAAACTGCGGCTCGCGAGCCACATGCGGCTCTTTGGCCCCTTGAGTGTGGCTCTTCCACAAAATACCATATGCGGGCTTGCCTGTACAGTGTGATTGAAACTTCGTGGCCCATGCGCAGAAGTCGGTATTTTGTGGAAGAGCCACACTCAAGGGGCCAAAGAGCCGCATGTGGCTCACGAGCTGCAGTTTGCCGACCACTGACCTAGTCCATTGTGTTGTTCAATTGAGATGATAAGCAATGCCTCCAGACATCGCCAACTAAATAATGTCAGATCTAAGCCAAGTCTCCTTTCTCATTAATTAAATTGTTCTTTTATGTCACATTCAGTTTACCTTAGGCCAGGGTTTCTCAACCTTGGCATGTTGACATTTTAGACTGGACAATTCTCACTGGGTGTGTGTATGGGGAGGGCTCCTCTACAAATGTCTTGTAGCTTCCCTGGCCAGTAGCACTCCTCTAGTTCAAGACCAAAAATAAAAAAGCCTCCTAAACACACACACACACAACACATTGTCAGATGTCGGTGGTAAGGGGGATGAGGGTACAAAATTGACTCCAGTTGAGAACCACTGCCTTTGGACAGGCAAGGTTTAATAATCAGAATCTATAAGGCCCTATCACTGAAATTCCAGACTTAACAGTTTTTATCTTCAACTTACTCTTGGTAGTTGGATTGGTCTTAATTCCATAGATGGTAACAGAGTACTAAGAACTATAGGGTGTCTGATTCTTTCTGTTCAGCTTCTGAAAAATAAGAATAGAAAAAACTAGAAAGATTAGTGTGAAAAGTGGGTTCTTGGCATTAATCATCCACATAACTTTTAGATGTAGAAGGATGGCCATATATGTAGGATATGCACTTGTGCTGTCTGGGTTTTAACATATCACAGTTCATAAAATCACCTCTAGGAAATTAATATTTTATAAGTGTCATAATGCTAATGCTTAGATATTAGTGTAGGAAACATTTATAAAACTGAAATGTATGTCATAATTTTAGAAATATTCTCCAGTCAGAAACTGAGAAATTAACTTCTCACTGCCTCGAATGGGACAGGAAGCTTGAATTGGACATCCCAGATGATGGTGAGGGAACATTTATGTATTTTTTACATTTTAGCTTTGTTCATCTTAATTTGGTTACATTGATCTGAAACTTTAAAAATATAGTGTTGTCCAACTTTATACTTTATTCTAAAAAGGAAGAATTTTTTCATATCTCAATGTATGTTCATTAACATCTCTGTACTAAAATGATACATGATTTAAAAGGTGTAAATAGGATATTTTTAAAACATTATATTTTATTGATTTCAGAGAGGAAGGGAGAGGAAGAGAGAGATAGAAACATCAATAATGAGAGAGAATCATTGATTGGCTGCCTTTTGCATGCCCCACACTGGGGATTGAGCCCGCAACCCAGGCCGACATCCTGGTTCATAGGTTGATGCTCAACCACTGAGCTATGCCAGCTGGGCTAGAATATTAATTATCATTCCTGAGAATTAGACATTTGCCTTTTTTATTATCAGATTTTCTTCATATGACTCAATGAATGACATCCATATCTGGTATTGTTTAATTATATAAAAATATTTTCTGAATGAAAATTACCCAAATCAATATGGAACAGTATTTGTATGACAACACTTTGTAAGAGAAATTTTTGTTTTGCTTTAAGGTAAGAATTTGATTCTGCAAGCCCTAGGTTATTTGGGGTAAGGTATCTTATCAGTTGGTTGGCTTTGCAATAAAGGTCCTGTTTTGTCCTTTAACTTTTAAAAACCTCGTATTTCCTTTAGCTAAAGATCTTATTCGCACAACAGTTGGTCAAACAAGACTCCTTATGAAAGAAAGGTTCAAACAGTTTGAAGGCCTGGTGGATGATTGTGAATATAAACGAGGTGAAAAGGAGACTACCTGTACAGATCTGGATGGATTTTGGGACATGGTTAGTTTTCAGGTATGTGGTCAAGTGTTTTGAATACACTAACTTTGAGTCTAGTCTTTTCTTTTTTTCTTCAAGTGAGGTAACAGTAGCTGCTTAGAAATGGAGGTAATAGTAGTGGCTTAGATAACTGTAATAGTAAATGAGATCTTACATAGCACCTTTATAAACTGTAAAGCACTGTCTGTATTTTATGACTGATGTCCCCCTTCCCCATATTGTCAAGATAATTTCTATATGAGTTGGAAGTTGAAATTAGTCAACTGTTGAATAGTCTATAATGATTATACATGTGAGAAAATAAGTAACTCTAGTCTTTAGTATTTCAATTCATCTAGCCATTGTCGAGTTCCTACTGTGTGCCAGGCATTGTACTAGGAGTTGTTAATAAGGCACATTAGTGAGTCAGATACAGCATGCAGTTCCAATCTAATGTAAAAAATGCTGTGATAGAGGGAATTACTAGGAAGATCAGTAAAAGTGTGGAGGAGATGACACTTTCTAGCTTTTTGAGCTTATTTTAGAAATAAGCATATAAAATACTCTTTCAATAACTAGTAGCTAACAATCATTACTCATAATGTATTACTTTATTACCAGTTTTAATATGTTTATCAGTTTTCATAATAATTAGTTTACTAGCATCCTTTAGTGATGACTATTTACATTTGTTTTTAAGTATCATTTCTGAAATTAAAGTTATTTAATGTGTCTGCATTGTTTATCCTTTTTATCGTTTTTTTCAAACGTTATTTTTATTGTTGACACTATTACAGATATTTCCATTGTTCCCCCCTTAGCCCGTCCCCACCCAGCCCCCTAAAATTATCATCTTTACTGATGCTCATTTTCCAGCTTTGGCCAGTGGGGGGACCTCTTCAAGTTGGCTCCTGGGGCATTTATTTATTTATTTTTAAAGAGCTGTATTGAGGTACCATCTACATATTATAAAATTTTTTAAGGAGAGATTGTGAGTAGCTGTGTGTATAGATGCATAGTAAAGGGACTCAAAACATGTTTACCAAACTGTTGACAATGACTATCACTTTGAAGGAGACTGGACATACCAGAAGAATGGGGATCATACATTCCCATCCTGCTGCTAGTACATTATTTAAATTTTTTAAAATGAGATTGTGTCAAGAGAATGAGAAGACAAGCCACAGATTGGGAGAAAATCTTTACAAAAGACACATTTGATAAAGGACTTGTTTCCAAAATATATAAAGACCTTTTAAAACTCGACAATAAGAAAACAAACAACCTGAGTTAAAAACAGGCAAAAGACCTGAACAGACACTTTACCAAAGAAGGTATATACAGCAGGTCAGCATATCATTACAGAATTGCCAATTATAACTACAGTGAGATACCACTACATACCTACTAGAGTTACAAAAATCTAACCACTACTAGCTGGTTTGGCTCAGTGGCTAGAGCATCAGCCTGCAGCGGACTAAAAGGTCCCAGGTTCGATTCTGGTCAAGGGCACATGCCTGGGTTGCAGGCTCGATCCCCAATAGGGGGCATGCAGGAGGCAGCTGATCAATAATTCTCTGTCATCATTGATGTTTCTATCTCTCCCTCCCTCTCTGAAATCAATAAAAATATACTTTAAAAAAAAATCTAAACCACTGATAGCACCAAATGCTGGTGAGGATGGAGAGCAATAGGAACTCTCATTCATTGCTGGTGGGAATGCAAAATGGTACAGCCCCTTTGGAAGACAGCTTGGCAGTTTCTTACAAAACTAAACATACTCTTACCATAGGATTCAGCAATTATACTTCTTGGTATTTACCCAAAAGAGTTGAAAACATATGTCCACACAAAAACATGTACACAGATGTTTATAGCAGCTTTAGTTTTAATTGCCCAAACTGGGAAGCAACCAATATATATTCTTCAGTAGGAGAATAAACTGTTTAAAAAGAGACAGATATTTTGTTCACCTTGCATAACTTAGAATATATCTCTTACCATTTTAGTAATCAAAAGTAATTTAGGGGAGTTATTTATATATGACATGCTTTATGTAGGTTGTGGAGGTTTATAAGACCAAAAGTAATGAACAATTTTACCATAATAATTCTTCATTTAAATACTAAATTGAGAATGATTTCATGTAATTTTATATGTCACCAATCCAAGTCACTCAATTTCTTTTGAAGTCTCAGTTCATTAGTTTGTTATATATAATACTAGAGGCCCGGTGCACGAAATTTGTGCACGGGAGATGGTGTCCCTCAGCCCGGGCTGCACCCTCTCCAATCTGGGACCCCTTGGGGGATGTCCGACTGCCTGCAGTCTGATATCCCTCTCACAATCCGGGACCACTGGCTCCTAACCACTCGCCTGCCTGCCTGGCTGATCGCCATCTAACCGCTCCCCTGCCAGCCTGATGGCCCCCAACTGCCCTCCCCTGCCGGCCTGATGGCCCCCAACTGCCCTCCCCTACTGGCCTGATAGTCCCCACTGCCCACCCCTGCCATCCTGATCGCCCCTAACCGCCTCTGCCTCGGCCCCCACCACCATGGCTTTGTCCGGAAGGAAGTTGGACGTCCAGAAGATGGCCGGTCACCTGGTCTAATTAGCATATTACCCTTTTATTAGTATAGACTAGAGGCCTGGTGCACAAAATTTGTGCACTCAAGGGGGGAGTACCCTCAGCCTGGCCTATGCCCTCTTGCAGTCTGGGACCCCTCGGAGGATGTCCACCTGATGGCTTAGGCCCACTCCCTGGGGGATCGGGCCCAAGCTGGCAGTCAGACATCCCTCTGGCAGCCCGGCAGCCCTCGGAGGATGTCCACTTGCCAGCGGG
>NW_005370635.1:1222266-1226706 GCF_000412655.1 Myotis brandtii
TTGGTTTAGTTAATTTGCATATAGTCGCTCTGATGGGCTGGTGGGCGTGGCTTATGGTGTAGCGAAGCTACGGTCAATTTGCATGTTTGTCTTTTATTAGTGTAGATGGTTAGCATTAAACTGATAAGGTTTTGCTTTATTTATTAACAGATAGAAGATGTAAACCAGAAGTTCAATAATCTGACCAAACTTGAGGACTCTGGGTGGCAAAATAATAATAATAATAATATAAGCAAAAAGGTCTTTCGGGTAAGTTTGTGATTTTCCAATATAGACTCTTCTACTTTAGTGAATTTTTATTTTCAAGCTTTAAAAACATTTAGCTTCAGATTTTTCATCATTTTACAAAATGAGTTCCATATGTTACTTACAATATACTGATTGTCTTCGAAGAAAGAATAAGGAAATGATCAACATAAAATTCAAAACGGTTATCTCTGGAGGGAGAGACGGAGGGGCTGTGATTGAATTAGGGCCCCCTGAGAGCTTCTAAATTGCTAGGTAGTGAATATGTGCACATTTGTTTTACTCTTTAAACTATGCTTATATATTTTCTGTACTAGTAGTAGTAGTAGATAATTTGTATTGTACCAAATATTGTTCCAAGTACCTTACATGTATTAACTCATTTAAGTTTCTCAACAATCCTATGAGATGGGTACTATTAGCCCCATTTCACAGTTGAGGGATCTGAGGAAAGATTAAATCACTTGTCCAGGTTGTAGCTGGGTTTCTGGCCACATTTTCTCAGTCCAGAATCCTTGTTCTTAACCAGTAGGCTATGCCGCCTCTCTGTTATATATACCCTTTGTGTGATATATTTCAAAATGGAAATAATTTTTTAAATAGAAAAGAGGAACAGTGGCTCTTTAGAACATTTACCTTCTTCCATTTACTTTCTTATAAAATTTCCTGTTACTTTTCTCTATAAAATTCTCTATGTTAACATGATAGATTCTGTTCTTAATCTATTTGTAATAATTTTTTTTTTAGTAATATTTTAACTCAGTTTTTGGTTCAAATGGAAACTTCTCAAACCACCTGGAGCATTGCCAGTTTTTCTTTTAGATTTTAGAAAAATGCCTTTGTTTATAAAATCAGGTTTCTAGGTTGGTTTTTTATTATGCAATGTAATCTAAATAAAAACTCTGTTTTGAATCTGTTAAAGATGTTAAAGTATTGAGAGAACCTTATTATAAAATTATTGTAGTAATTAAATCTCATGACAAATACCCTGAGGACAGTGATGAAATAGATTGAATGAATTTCATATCTGCTGAAGAGTGAAGGATGCTTGAATACTTTGAAGCTACTGTGGGTATTTCTTTTTGAGTCATGGAAACATTAATATCAGTGATGTCGATAATAGCTGTATGAGTATAGCATTATTTCAGAGCCTTGCAATTCTTCCCCTTATCACCAGATGTCTCTCTCCTTCTACTTTATTTTTTAGGCCACTGTTAAGATTATCAAATAAAATAAAATGAATCTTTTATCTGTACTTTGATACCATTCCCTCCTACTTTTTATTCATTGACTTCTTATTCCATCAGTTAGCTTTGTTTTGTCTCTTTCCCTTTTTCCCCATCAGATTTTAGACATGTTTAGGATCTTATATTTGTTTCCATTTAAAAAAGAAAAAAAACCTAAAGTTGTGTTGTCCACAGCTCCCTTTAGTTATCTGTACCCCTTTTCCCATTTTTCTTGCAATGACAGACAAGCTTCCTGAAAAAGTTGTCCATACTATTTGGGTTCCCATTTATTTCTCCAACTCACTGCAATTCAGCTTGACCCCTCTTTATGCCTCTAGAACAGATATCACCAAGGTTATTGATCCAGTAGTTGCTGATGTTACCAGACACTTAATTATAAAATGTTCCTTCTGCAGTATTAAACAACAGTGTACTTGCTTTCTTAAAATTATATTCTACTGATTTTCTTCCTACCTCTTTAGTTATGTTTGCAAGTTTTTTCTTTTTCATTTATCCCTTCAAAGTTTGTCATATTCAGAATTCCTACCTCAACTCTCTTCTCTTCTTCCATATTCTTCCTATGAAATCCTACCCACCCTGTCATGATTCCCAAAATCAGACCATACTTAGTGCTAAGCTTTATGTATCCTGACTCACTATACCTTAAATCACTGTATCTCAAACTGAAATCACCTCCACACACACTGATGTTTCCGTGTCTCACAGAATGCTATTACGGTCCCACCAAGATAAAAACCTGATATGTTCTTTGGTTCTTTCCTTTCTCCATTTCACTATCTCCACTCCACACCCATCAAATACACTAAGTCCTCTCAGTTGGGCCTCTTAAATATCTCTTCACATTTTTCCATTTCTTCCTCAATTTAACTACCATCATCTTTCCCAGTATCATTGTAGCAGTCTCCTTTCTCCCTTGCTTGTAACCTTCTAGTCTATAGCCTATAGCCAGAGTGACCGTTTTAAAATACAAATGCAATAATCTTAATCTCATGATTAAAAATCATCAATAATCTTTGTTCCTTTGTTCTCTGTATAAATGTGGCTCCATAACATGTAAGGGATTTTATATTTTATATGTTGTGGATCTCTTGCCAACTCCTCTATGCTTTCTTTTGCTTCTGGTTTTGCAAACATACTATTTTCTCTATCTAGCCCTTCCCTCACATCATTTTTTAGCCTGGCTAACTGATTTCTGCCTAAGTGATACTTCCTGTAAGCCTTTCTTGATGCCTCTGAGATTGATTTAAGTGTTATCCTTATGTTCTCCTCCAGCCCTCTGAATTTGTCTCTAACACGACATTTGTCCTTCTCAGTGTCCTTATTTAGCTCTTCCACCGTGAAGTTATGAACTCCTTGAGAGCAAGAACTTTGTCCTTTACCTTTTGACCCCCAGCATTTTTAGCACACACGAGGAACTTGATAAGTATATGATGAATGTGCGAAATATTTTATGTATGCTTTATTTTTCGTGTAAGGTAGTAATGAGTAGCTTTAATAAATTCCATCATTTCTTTTTGCAGAAAAAAGTCGTCTCTGGTATAGCAAGTAAACCAAAACAGGACGATGGTGGAAGAATTGCAGCTAGAAATCGCCTCGCTGCCATAAAAAATGCAATGAGAGAGAGAATTAAGCAGGAAGAACATGCTGAGGCAGCAGCCTCTGTAGTGCCAAAGGAAGTTGATAAAATTGTGTTTGATGCTGGCTTTTTCAGAGTTGAAAGTCCCGTTAAATCATTCTCAGGTTAGTTTTTCTGCTGAGACTACTTAAATATTTGGATTGGATGGGAGGTTGTATAAAAAGTGAAAGATAGTTTTCACATGAAGGGATATAAGCTCTCTGTGATTCCTGGAAAATAGACTACATACTCACTCGAAAACACATGCAAATCACATTTGGATGGGTCCTTTAAGTGCGATATATCTTCTGAAATTGCTTTTATGTTTTCGAAGTGATTTCACATCTGTTATTATTGACCCCCACAATCCTGTGAGGAAGGTTACAGGATCCAAGAGGTAAGGAACATAATGGGAGCATGAGAAGTTAGGGCTTTTCTTAGTTATAAGTTGGATTAGAACTTAAATGCAAACGAAACTTAGTCAACAAGCTATCACATTGCTCTAGCTGTGCTTTAAAATGAAACTTATGGGTGGTTTTGGTTTTATTTTCATTTGTATGAAAACTTTGATCTTTTGGGGACAAGTACGTATACTAATTTCCTAACTTTAAAAAATTCCAGTGAAACCAGTTTTTAGTATTTCAGGAAACAATTCTTATAATTTTCTAACTGGGTATATTTTTCAATAGCAATTTTTCATAGACTATCTTTATTAGATTGGATTTATTTATCTTGATTGAATTTATTTATATTAGTTTCAGGTGTACAGCATAGTGATTAGTAATTCTTCAGAGAGTATTGGAGTCTTAACTTGTTTACAGCCCTCTGTAAACAAGTGTAGGGTTGTTGTTGTTTTTTCTTGAATTATTCCTTTGATTTACTCGCTCGTGTTCTCTCTGATCTTTTTCTTCAGAAATACATATTTTTTCTCCTGGTAAAGAGATTACTTTTATGTTTCTTTCCTGTGCTTGTTTTCTCCTACTTTCTGGATTTCCTCAACTTCATGTGAGCTATGATGTTTTTAATTCCCAATAGTCCTTTCTCATTCTCTGGGTGTTTCATTTTATTACAGCCTGTACTTGTTTCATAACTGCACTATCTTATCTTTCTGCAGGCAGTGATGATAGCTTTTATGTTTCCTTCCCCTGTCGTCAGTGTTTGTTCCAAGATACTTCCATCTGTTGGGTTTTGGTTTCTCTCTCACATTAGAGCAGTGGTTCTCAACCTTGGCTGCACATTAGACTCACCTGGGAATCTTTTTAAAATCCTGATTTCTGGGCCTCATCCTCTGGAAATTCTGTTTCTTTGTTACTAATGTTGTGGCCTCACCCC
>NW_005370635.1:1226762-1228862 GCF_000412655.1 Myotis brandtii
AGGCGACTCTAATGTGCAGCCAAGGTTGAGAACCACTGCATTAGAGGCTTTCCTCGGATGCTGGTGATTGTTCATAGCCTGCTCATGGTTGCTGACAGGGTCTTTACTGTGGGTGGTTTAGCTATGCCCTCATGCTGGGAACCTGCATATCACTGTTTTTGTCTTTTCTCTTGGGCTAGATTCCCCAGAGAACATTCTTTTAGCCTGTTGCCTGGAGGGTATAATTCTGGCTGCCAGTCTTTCAGGAGCCATGTTGGGGAGGAAACCTGTGTCTCAACAGGTTATTTGTAAATACTCACTTAATCCCCTTGTTTTCCATATAGGACCCATCTTTTAGCCTCACCTGTTATCCCTAAGCCAGAGACCCTCTGTTTCCTTTTTGGGGAAAATAAGCCTCCAGTATTCTGATATTGGTGGTGGAAGGGGATGATGACAGTTGCCCAGCTGTGCAGAATGAGGAAAGAAACCTGGGCTCTAATTGTTCTTTGAAGTGACTTTGAACCAATCTTGTTTTAGCTCCATCTTTATCTCCACTTCCAGAGAAACTTGAGGCCACCAGCTCTTTTGAGGGGTTGATTCTCATTTTTCCTGACTAATTGCTTAGGATTTCTTTTCTTGAGTCTACTAAGTAAAATTCCACTCACACACCTCAGCTTCCAAAATTTTCTGGTTATTGTCTCTTTTTTAGATTCCTTGGTCTTTGTAGCATTCTGCCTTTTAAGTTGATCTCTTCCTGCTTACAGTAGTGGGATGTCGAGATGAAGCAGAGTGTAATGTGTGTGTTCAATACTGTCTTTAACTGAAGGTCCTGGGCATTTGACTTTAACAAACATTATTTTACAGGAGAAAGAGAGTACTTGGTAGGGGAGTTGGAAGAATTTTTACTGCCTTCCTAGTTATAATGAAAATTGAATGAAAGAACTTCTGGTACTGAGGTGATTTCTCTCATCTTCTAGGACTTTCTATCTCTTCTGAACGTCTTTCTCAAAGACTTAGGACACCTACGTCTGTCAGCAAAGCTGTGTCTGATAGCAGGGCTGCTCTGGGCCTTCTCAGCCAAACTGCGTCACCAGAGCATCCTGGTCCTCGGAGTACCCGAAGGGAACAGGCTGATGAGAAGACTTTGCTTTCAAATATTCCTGAAAACAGGTAGTTCTTTAATGTGTTATTAAGAGTTTAATAGATATTGACATGAAATACTATTTCAGATTGTTAACCTGGTAAAATACTAGTATGCAAGACATTTTTAACTTAATTTCACAATGTTCATGTACTTTGAAATAGGGGAAACAAATGAAAGTTACTGTTTTGTTTCGTTTTTAATCCTCACCCGAGGATATTTTTTCCATTGATTTCTAGAGAGAGTGGAAGGGGAGGGAAGAGGATGGGGAGAGAGAGAGAAAGAGAAACAGAGACACATCAACATGAGAAAGACACATTGATTGGTTGCCTCTTGAACGAGCCTGTACAGGGGCTGGGGAACCTCCAACCAAGGTATGTGGCCTTGACTGGGAATTGAACCCTCTACCCTTTGGTCTGTTGGCCGACGCTCTAACTGCTGAGAAAAACCGGCCAGGGCAAAAGTTATTATTCTAATAATAACTAGACATAGAGGAAACGATGGGCAAACAGAAAAAAGTATACCAAATTAGGACAGGGAACAGAATTGTTGCTTGCTAACATTGGCAATGGGAGAATATATCCAAAACTAGAAAATGAAATCTAGAACTGAAACATGGTTGATGAGCATATTACCCTCGCCCCCAAGGATGACAAGAAATGTTTCTATAACCTTTGTTTCAAGTTGTAGGAAATAAGAGAACCACATGTCTTGTGGAGAAATGTAATCTTCCTGAAGCGCTAGCCTTACATAAGACCTAACCACTTTTCAAGGAGGTAATACAGAGTGTACATCAAGCATGTCAAACTCAAAGGCTAACATGGGCCAAATTATGTTTATGTGGGCCACAAAAAAACAAAAGTTTCAATTTTCATAGAAACATAGGTTTATTTTGATAGAGACATGCTGAATACAAAGGGCTGAAATAAATGAGTAATTGTTAACATAAAATAATAGAACATTTTAATAAAAATTAATAT
>NW_005370635.1:1228960-1254333 GCF_000412655.1 Myotis brandtii
GCTGCTAAAATATTTGCTGCTAGTATTAGTGGAGTGAAATGGTGCACCTGCATGTAAGGCGTGTAAGGGAAATGAATGCAACACAATTATAGTAATTAGTCATTAGCGAACATTGTAGTTTGTTATTAATAACTAGAGGCTCGGTGCACAAAATTTGTGCACGGGTAGGGTCTAAGCCTGGCCTGTGATCAGAGCCTGTTGGGGCATTCGGGCTGCCGGCTGGGGCCTTCCTTTATTCTGTGCCACCCCCTGGTGGTCAGCGCACATCATAGCGAGTGATCGAACTCTTGGTCGAACTCCCGAGGGGATAATTTACATATTAGGTTTTTATATATATAGGTTATGTATAACAGGATATTGTAAAAATTAAGTTACAAAATTTTTATTAAAACGTTTCTTACATACCATTATATTGGCTGAGCTGCAAAAATATTCATTATGGGCTGCATGCGGCCCATGGGCTGCAAATTTGACATGGTTGGTGTACATGGTAAAGATTGATAGGAAGTACAGAATGAAAACAGCCAGGGGCACATTTTCTAAGGCCATCATGCCTAATGGGTATTGGGTGCTACTGTCTGTCCTTCAGCAGTATGTGTAGATCAGACCTTGAAGGTGATCTGTCTGGGAGTGGCCCATGCTTCTCTCCCCGTGGCTAATCCCATTTGCCTTTGTTGGTAGAGTCTGCAGGGCTGGTAGCTGGAAACCAGGAAGCCTCTCTAGTGGGCTTCTACTTTCCCTCTGACCTGAATTGTTGGGGGTGAGTACTTGTATGTGGCCTGAATCCCCACTATTCAGGGATGGTCTGAAAGAAAAAATCCCCAGTCCAGAGGAGGCAAATGAAGTTCTGTAAGATAGGCCGTGAGTGGAAGCTGGTGAAGGGGCTTCAGTATGAGTCTCTGGGAGTGCTCCTTCCCTGAAGGCCTCTGGCTCTTTGTCCCACGCTCCTACAGCCAGCCACTCTATAAGAGATAGACGCCACTGAGGAGGATGGACCGACCACTTGGCTGCTATGCTGAGAACTGACTGTGTTGGGGAAGTAATGCCCACTGGTCGAGGTGTGGTTGGCCTGCTTCTTTGATACCAACTTGGTGATTCCTTCAGGATAGCCAGAAATTTTTTTGGTTCTCTATTCTCTTTCTTTAAGACTGACAGCTCTTTGTTCTGGCTGGTCACTCCTGCATGGCTGCACCTTCTGCATGGCTGCTTCTAACTTTGTAATTCTGTGCTTACAAAAGTCAATGAGGAGATCTGTTTGTGTTCTTCTGGAAACTCCACACCTGAGAGATGTGACTAAAATGCTACAAAGCTGTCTCCACAGAGTTTTTGAAGTATATCTTCTCCTGAGGTTTCAGATTATCAGAAAGAGACAGTCATGGTGCAGGTTTTAGAATTTTTAATTTTTGATATAAACCAAAGTATTTTTAGCTTTTGTGGGGACTAAAATATTTCAGATGTTCTAGAAATATGGATTATAAAATACCAATTTATTGTCATTTCTTAAATGCAAGTCATATTACTTTGTATGTTCTGTGTTTTATTATCTTGTTCTAAGAAGATCCTTAATTGTATTTAAGTGATTAGTACAGGTACTCTCTAAAAAAATTTTTGCTTAATTCCCAAAAATAGTCCAGAAAGAAAGTATCTTGCAAATAAATGACTTCTTGTAACGAAGGCAAAGTGAAGTTGAAGATAGAAAAATTGAGTATATTAAAAAAACACAAAAAACCCTACAACTTGCATGAGGTTGAGGCAGATACTTTAAATAAAATTGCAAGTTAAGAACTTCAGGATTCACCATAGCTAAGATCTGGAAACAGCCTAAGTGCCCATCAGCAGATGAATGGATTAGAAAACTGTGGTACATCTACACGATGGAATACTATGCTGCTGTAAAAAAAGAAGGAATTCTTCCCATTTGCGACAGCATGGATGGAACTGGAGAGCATTATGCTAAGTGAAATAAGCCAGTCAATGAAAGAAAAATACCACATGATCTCACTCATTTATGGATAATTAAGACCATTATAAACTGATGAGCAAAAATAGATACAGAGGCAGAGCTGCCTCGAACAGACTGTCAAACTACAGCGGGAAGGCTGGGGAGGGTTGGGGTGCAGGAGGGGTGGGGTAAGAGATCAACCAAAGGACTTGTATGCATGCATATAAGCATAACCAATGGACATAAGACACTGGGGGGGTAGGGGAGGCCAGGGGATTGTCAAGGGCGGGGAAAAAAAGGAGACATATGTAATACTCTTTGTAATACTTTAAGCAATAAAACAAAAACAAAAAAAGAACTTCAGGATTATGTGCTGTGTATTCTATAACTAACAATAAATATAGCCAACTCCAGCTATACAATAATTGAGTTGTCACTTCACCCCTTCTCCTTACCCCCTAGAAGTCAGCTTTCTCCTAACCCACTGGTTCTCAACTTTCCTAATGCCCCGACCCTTTAATACAGTTCCTCATGTTGTGGTGACCCCCAACCATAAAATTATTTTCGTTGCTACTGCATAACTAATTTTGCTACTGTTATGAATCATAATGTAAATATCTGATATGCAGGATGTATTTTCATTGTTACAAATTGAACATAATTAAAGCATAGTGATTAATCACATAAACAATATGTAATTATATATGTGTTTTCCGATGGTCTTAGGCGACCCCTGTGAAAGGGTCGTTCGACCCCCAAAGGGGTCGCAACCCAAAGGTTGAGAACCGCTGTCCTAACCTTTCTCTAGTATGTAGCTCTGGATTTGCATGAGGTTCAGAGAGTTGCTGGTGAAATACCAGCATGGAAACAAGCTCATGAGCTTTCTGGGGAAGGATGCATTTGCTTTGTAAGTCCATCCTGTAGTAGCTATAGTCCTAAACTAATCTGTTTGCATCAGGCCTGATCTTGGACCAGGTGCCATCTTTGACCATAAAGGATAGTCTCAAACACAAAAGCTTGCAATATGTTTGATTATCTGAGTACAATGCTATTTTTTTCTTTTTTCAGGAACAGCATGGTAGAAGATGCTCAGTGTCCTAGATTACCGGATTTAATTGAAGTAAACCATGTAAGTCCTGCTCTAGTGTACTAGACAGCCCAGCATGTTACTTACTTATATAATTACACATAGTAACTCCATAAACAGCTCCCAGAATTTCTGTTAGAAATCTAAAATCAGGCCCAGCTGGCATGGTTCAGGTTATGGGCTCGATCCCCAGTGGAGAGTGTAAAAGAGGCAGCTGATCAATGATTCTCTGTCATCATTGATGTTTCTATCCCTCTCCCTTCCTCTTTCTGAAATCAATAAAAACATATTTTAAAAATAAGATAAAATCAGTAATGTTAAATAATAGTTCTTGTTTCAAAGGCCCTTAGCTTCTATGAGACCATAGTGCCATTTTGTATTTTCCAACTCACAAGATTATTTTTGCAAATTGTTTCCTTATAGCATAGCCACATTTGTTTGTTCATGTCTTTATCTGGTTGCTTTTGCAATAGAATGTAGTTGAATAGTTGTGGCAAAGACCCTATGGCTCAAAAAGCTTTTAAGCTTTTTGAGCCATAGGGTCAAATGTACTATTTGGCACTTGACAGAAAATGTTTGCCAATCTCTGAAGTGAATACAGATACTTGCTGTATACTTTGCTTCAATCATACTGCTGCTATAATATTATCTGAACTCATTATTTAAGAAGAAAATAGTAGGATTTATAGTGTTCTTTAGCCTGTATTCAGAATGTCTTCCTTCTGTTTTTATTATTTTTAATAGCAAAATTACTTTTTATAATTGTTTCAATGTTTGATAATTAAATATAATCATTTTTATTTCCAGGATGTAAGTAAGATAAACTTCAAGATGGATTGTTTACCCAGTGAAAGAATGAGCTTGCCTCTACCTGCTGGTGAAGTGGCGTGTGATATTAATACTAACAAAACAGAAGAAATTTCAGATGTTGTGGAAGGAATGGAACTAAATTCTTCAATGACAACACAGGATGTTTTGATGAGTAGCCCTGAAAAAGATATACCATCACAACATAACATCTCACAGGAAGAAGAGACTAAAATTTTCCAGTCAGGTGAGGTCTTTTTAATATATTTAATGAAGCTTTGTTAAATAAATGAAATTGCACTAATGCATAGATTATTGTAAATACCTCTGGTACCAGTTTCTAAAAACAAAGGTTGAAAAATTGGACAAAGTCGATATTTTATGAGAATTAGTTTGTGTTGTAGTGTGCCATTCTCCACCCAAAGTGTTCTGAGGTAAACCTATTAAAAATCAACAGCAGATACTAGTCCACATTGGACATAAGTAGCATTTTTAAGTATATTTTAATTGATGTCAGAGAGGAAGGGGGAAGAAGAGAGAGAGATAGAAACATCAATGATGAGAGAGAATCATTGATCAGCTGCCTCCTCTTGCATGTCCACTGGGGATCGAGCCTGCAACCTGGGCATGTGTCCTCACTGGGAATCGAACCATGACCTCCTGGTTCATAGGTAGATGCTCAACCATTGAGCCACACTGGCCAGGCTAGACCTAACTTTTTGGGATCCTTCATTATTTATGAAAACTCACAATTAGAAAAATTCCCTGAAGTGTTTTTTAGTTCTTTCAATGCACATACATCCTCAAGCCTTTCTTCAAGAATTAGAAAAATTCCCTGAAGTGTTTTTTAGTTCTTCTTTCAATGCACATACATCCTCAAGCCTTTCTTCAAAATGCCTTATTTTTCTTCCCTAATGCTTTTATTCCTACCTACTTTGTTGTGATTGTTCTGCAGTAGTAAATGGCTTTTCTATTTTTGGTCCTGGGAGCATGTCTGTGTAGTATCTACTTTCTCCGCCGCCATTTTTAATCCTGGCTCTTGTATTTTTGTTATAATATATGACATTTTCACCTACTATTTACATCTGCTACTCTGTGGTGCTGTCCTGGCTGGAGCCTAAGGCAAAATCATCATTACTTTGGCCAGACATTGAATACACTCCAGCTATGTTCTTCTTCTAGCATCTTTTACGTACCTTTACTATCACAAGCATGAGCTTTGTTTATAGAAGACTCTTTAAAATACTAAAATTAAGGATAAGAACTTTATTAAAAAAGTCAAACATTTTTTAAAAATATGTTTTTACTGATTTTGGAGAGAGGAAGAGAGAGAGAGAAATATCAGTGATGAGAGAGAATCATTTATTGGCTGCCTTCTGCACATCCCCTACTGGGGATCGAGCCCACAACCCGGGCATGTGCCCTGACCAGGAATCGAACAGTGATCTCCTGGTTCATGGGTCAATACTCAGCCATTGAGCCATACCGGCTGGGCGAAAGTCAAACACATTTTTAAAAACCTTGTAACATAAGATGACCTATATTTTTGTCTTAGCGTTTGATAATATGGAACTTTTCATATTTCTCAGTGCTCTGTTTATTTCTAACTACAAGAATATTCTTTAAAAAGTTAAAAATAATTCTTTTTTGTTTTTCAGTATTATTTGATAATAAAGGTCTTACTACTGAATGCCATCTTCTTGAGTCAGTAAGTTTTTCAACTTAATTTGAAAAGTGTCTTTATGTATTAGATTTGTTTTATAAAAAGAATATTACTCACTTTTTAATTTGTATACAAAGTTTAAAATTTACATCTTTTCATTGTTTTCTTTACTGTGAAATCCATTTGTTAATTTTATCAATGGAAACAAAGTTTTCATGTTTATATACTTTAAAATATAGTAATTTTTAGTATTAAACTCTGAAGATTTATTTTGCCATATGATTTATGTATCAAATTTCATATGACAAATTGATTGAATATTTGAATATCTAATATGTGGCTCGGATTATGATAGGTATTTCTAAGTGATGCAAGAAAAACATAAGGCAAGGTTTCTGCCCATCTGAAGCATGCACTTGGGAAGATAATGTCTGTGTTGCCTTCAGTCATTGGTTATTTTCATCCCATTCCTTTTAGATTATTGTATTTGGAAGCTATTTTGTTTGCAAGCTCCATTGGCTTTACTTTTGGTGATCTCTTGCCTCTAAGTCTAGTTCAGACACTAGCCTTTCTGTGAAGTCTTCCTATAAAAGCTCTCATCTCTCCAAGTTAATTAATGTATAGACACAGGTGCATACAATTGGACACATTTAATCTCTTCTTTTTTAAAAAAAAATCTTTATTGTTGAAAGTATTACATGAGTCTCCTTTTTCCCCCACATTGACCTCTCCCAGCCTGTTCCTGCCCCCCAGCACAGGCCCTCACCCCCCTATTGTCTGTGTCCATTGGTTATGCTTATATGCATGCATACAAGTCTTTTGGTGATCTCTTAACCCTCCTTCCACCTTCCCCTTCCTTTCTTTTGAGGTTTGATGGTCTGTTCGATGCTTCTGTGTCTTTGGATCTATTTTTGTTCATCAGTTTATGTTCATTATATTCCACAAATGAGTGAGATCATGTGATACTTACCTTTCTCTGACTGGCTTATTTTGCTTAGCATAATGCTCTCCAGGTCCATACATGCTGTTACAAATGGTAAGAGTGCTTTCTTTTTTACAGCAGCATAGTATTCCATTGTGTAGATGTACCACAGTTTTTTAATCCACTCACCTGCTGATGGGCATTTAGGCTGTTTCCAAATCTTAGCTATTGTAAAGTGTGCTGCTATGAACATAGGGATGCATATATCCTTTCTGATTGCTATTTCTGATTTCTTGGGATATATTCCTAGAAATGGGGTTACTAGGTCAAATGAGAGTTCCATTTTTTTATTTTTGAGGAAACTCCACTGTTTTCCACAGTGGCTGCACCAGTCTTCATTCCCACTAGCAGTATACAAGGGTTCCTTTTTTCCCACATCCTCGCCAGCAGTTGTCATTTTTTGATTTCTTAATGATAGCCATTCTGACAAGTGTGAGGTGGTACTTCATTGTTGTTTTGATTTGTATCTCTCAGATGATTAGTGACTTTGAGCATGTTTTCATATGTCTCTTGGCCTTCTCTATGTCCATTTTTGAAAATGTCTATTTAGGTCCATTGCCCATTTTTTGATTGGGTTGTTTATCTTCCTTTTGTTAAGTTGTATGAGTTCCCTGTAAATTTTGGAGATTAAACCGTTATTAGAGGTAACATTGGCAAATATGTTCTCCCACTCAGTGGGCTCTCTTGTTGTTTTGTTGATGGTTTCTTTTGCTGTGCAGAAGCTTTTTATTTTGATGTAGTCCCATTTGTTTATTTTCTCCTTAGTTTCCATTGTCCTAGGAGAAGTTTCGGTAAACATATTGCTGCAAGATATGTCTGATATTTTGCTTCCTATGGATTCTTCCAAGATTTTTATGGTTTTCCATCTTAAATTTAGGCCTTTTATCTGTTTTGAGTTTATTTTTGTATATAGTGTAAGTTGGTGGTCTAGTTTCATTTTTTTTTGCATGTATCTGACCAATTTTCCCAGCACCGTTTACTGAAGAGACTGTCTTAACTCCATTGTATGCTCTTGCCTCCTTTATCAAATATTAATTGAACATAATGGCTTAGGTCAATTTCTGGGTTCTCTGTTCTATTCCATTGGTCTATATGTCTGTTCTTGTGCCAGTACCAGGCAGTTTTGAGAACAGTGGCTTTGTAATATAAGTTGACTAGGGGCCCAGTGCATGAAGATTTGTGCACAGGGGAGAGGAAGGGGTCCCTCAGCCTGACCTGCACCCTTTACAATCTGGGAGTCCTCAGGGGAACCCTCTCCAATCCAGGAGTTTCTGTCTGTCTTTGCAATCATATGGGCGAATTGTCTGAGACCCCCAACCCAGTTTGGTTTGTTGCTCACAGAATAATAGAGGCATTTTTTTTCTTTGCTTCATTGGTGGAGATTTCCTGGAAGTTTTAGGTTATCTTCCCTTTAATTTTTCCTACACACTCTGATTTTACTTATGTCTCTTCTCCACCACAACAGTAACTTGCTCCAGGCTCACTTTGCTCTAGTGTCTAGGAGATCCGTTAGCCACCAGAACTATGATTCCCAGCATTCCTGGTGCTCCCTGCGCTCTGGGCTTCTGCTTCTGGTCCTGGGGCTGCCATCAGAACTACTATTCCCAGAATTCCTGGTGCTCCCCAGGCTGGGAGCAACCAAGGGAGCCATGGCCCTCCAAGCCTCCGGCTCTCCTGCTCGGCTCTCTGCCTGGTGACCGAGGGAGCCACATTCCCCCAAGGGAGTGACCGAGGGAGCGACCTTGGGAGCCACGTCTCCCCAAGCTGCCGGCTCTCCCGCTTCTGCTCTCCGCCTGCCGCCTGTGTATGCAGATCAACCCGCCATCTTTGTTGGGTTAATTTGCATATTCACTCCTGATTGGCTGGTGAGCATAGCGAAGGGGCGGTCAATTTACATGTTTCTCTTTTATTATATAGGAGGATAGGATAGGATAGGTGGTATTGTGATCCCTCCAACTTTGTTCTTCTTTCTCAAGATTGCTGCGACTATTCGGGGTCTATTTTTCATTCCATATGAATTTTTGGAGAGTTTGTTCCAGATCTGTGAAATATGCCATTGGTATTTTATTGGGGATTGTATTACTATTCGGGGTCTTTTTTTCATTCCATATGAATTTTTGGAGAGTTTGTTCCAGATCTGTGAAATATGCCATTGGTATTTTATTGGGGATTGTATTGAATCTATAGATTGCTTTGGGTAGTATGGACATTTTAATCATGTTGATTCTACCAATCCATGAACATGGTATATTCTTCCACTTGTTTATATCTTCCTCTATCTCTTTTTTCAACGTCCTGTAGTTTTCCAAGTACAGGTCTTTTATCTCCTTAATTAAGTTTATTCCTAGGTATCCTAATTTTTTTGTTGTAGTGATAAATGGGATAAAAGTTTCTCTTTCTGTGAGTTCATTATCGGTGTATATAATCTCTTCTTAAGAGAATAATATGAATATATTATATTCTTAACTTATTATAATTTCAGGAATCTATTTCCCTTATTGACTATAAATTCCTCTGTAGGCAGAGCTGTCTGATTTATATTCACTGTGGCACAAATAAAAAAGTGCTCTGTTGCCTACTCAGTGTTTACAACATTGTTTTTCAGCCCTATGCCAGATATTTTTATTTCAATGATCTGTAGTAGGTCCTTCATCAAGTGATTTTACTGGGTAGCCAGGGTCAACAACTCTGGTTTACAGCCTTACCTTGAAATTTTCCAGTGCCCACTGCCAAATGGGTCAGGGACCTTAATGAAACAGAATTGAGCAGCCTACCTGAGAAAAAGAGTTCAAAGTAATTGTCATAAAGATGCTCACCAAATTTGCAAGAAGAATTGAGAACATAAGTGCCAAACAGAAATTATAACTGAAATGAAAAATATACTAGAGGGATTCAATAGGAGACTGGATAAAAATTAAGCACAAATCAACAAGCTGAAAGACAAAGCAATGAAACACACTCAGACAGCAGTAAAATGAAAAGGAATTTTTAAAAGTAAAGACACTTTCAGCGACCTCTGGAACAACATCAAGCAGAATGACATTTGCTTTGTAAGGGTCCCAAAAGGAGAAGAGAGGGTCAGAAAAATTATTTGAAGAAATAATCCTAACTGGGAAAGAAAACATATCCAGGTCCAAGAAGCTTAGAGAATTCCAAATAAGATGAATCCAAAGAGAACCACACCAAGACATATTTTAATTAAAATTGCAAAAGTTAAGGAAAAAGAGAGAAACTTAAATTCAGACAGAGAAAAACAACTTATTATGTACAAGGGAATTCAGCAGAAATTTTACAAGCCAGATGGTTCTGATATATTCATAATATGATTCAAATTGTTTCATAATTATACATTACCTTGTTGGTAAATCTTAGTACCTTATACTTTTCCTTATTCTTTTTTCTCCTTGTGAATTCTTTTCTGCTTTCATAAATACTAGAAATTATTTTTAAATTTTTTTATATGTTCATCTGTCTATTTTAGACCAAAAATATTACTTACTCCAGCCTTAGCTGGTTTCGCTCAGTGGATAGAGCATTGGCCTGCGGACTGAAGGGTCCTGGGTTCGATTCCAGTTAGGGGCACGCACCTCGGTTGCAGGCTCAATCCCCATCCCTGGTTAGGCCAGAGTCTGGGTGTGTGCAGGAGTCAACTGATTGATGTGTCTCACATGAATGTTTTTCTCTCTGTCTCTCTTTCTCCTTTCCTCTCTCTCTAAAAAATCAATGGAAAAATATCCTCGGATGAGGATTAACAAAAAAATATAAAAATAGGCCTTCAAGTACAATGCCTATTAAATGCTGTTAGATGGTTAGAGTAGGTTTGTGAAATCTGCATATGAAGTAAGATATGGCCTCAATTGTATTCATCATGCAGATGCTGCTGAAGTGCATTTGCATATTACTAATCACCTTTTTAGGCATGTACTGTTAATAATATACCTTTTCAATTAAAAACTACTTGAAATTAGATCTATTGAAAAGTTGCACAATCATGTTATTAATTAATTTATTGTTTTGTGGAAATGTTATTTATGTTATTAATTTACTATTAACTTGCAATGTTGAAGTCAGTTGGTGAAACTCTTAATGCTTCCGTAAGTGACTTCTCTGAATTTATTCTCTAGACGGACCTACACTGCAGTAATCCATTTACTCCGGTGGAGAGGAGACGTCGAGAACATGCCAGGCACATTTCCTTTGGTGGTAACCTGATTACCTTTTCACCTCTAAGGGCCCTCAGTGGAGAACAACCAGAAGAACTTTGAATGTAAAAATAATTCCAAACATTTTTCTTGTCATTATCAATACTGTGGGGTATATTCTTAGAATACCAAAAGGTTGAAGACTATACTTTTGTTTGCTTCTATTCAACCGATTTATATGGTGTCATGTAATATTTTAATATTCAGTGTTCATTCAAGTGTGTTTTAGATATGATACTATTTCTCAAGGGAAGTGGGGATATTTTGTACAACAGCCATGCAGAATAAAAGATATACCATGCCTTGCCTCTCTTCTTTAAGATGTATAAGCTTAAAGCTAAGAACACTTACTCAGAGCTTATGACTACTCGCTTAAAATATAATACTAAACTTTGACAGAAATATTTGTATCTTTTCATACTTTATTTTTAGTTTGAACTTTAAATTTGTCAGTGTTGAACAGCTTTGCATGTTGATTTTCCAGGGCATACTGAGTTTGTTTGGATGAGCTTTCTGATGTCAGTTTACATGTTATAGTTTCAAATGGTTAACTAGGTGCCCATTAAATTCCTGCCTTTCCCATTTTCCCCTTGACATGAATGACAGGCTTTGAAGGAAATGCCTTATTCCTTTGAAGAAAATTACGTCAATCACTTAATGTGTTTGAAATGTTTTCTCTTTTATAAAAATCTTAGCTATAGATTTGTAGAAGGCAGGGCTGTCAGAATAACAGAGCACCAAGAAGATTCAGAGTAGCTAACGCTTGTACCAGACCCGGGCCCAGTCATTTCTGGGCCCAGTGAGTTGAACAATAAACAAGAACTTTATGGATAACCCCCCATAAGATTAGGGGTTTTCAAACAAGAAAACACATGTTGTTTTATTGTCAGAGGAAGGGGTATTAGGCTTGTGGGAAAGACAGTATTTATTAAATCCATGTGAGCAGTTGGGAGGCTGTGTAGGGTGCTGACTTAGAAGAATGTTCTCTAAATGCCTAAAGTTTTACCAAAAGATGAAAATAGCTTTTATTCATTAACAGCCTATAATTGAACAATTCAAGCAAGACAGGCAGAACAAAGTAGCATATATAAAAGTTAGGGCTTTCCAAGGGCTCAGGAATGAATATGTAAAAGATGTTGGTGCAAAGTAACCAAAGTTGTAGAATCTACGGTGGTAAGTTTAGTAAGGTGTACTAGTGAATCATTTAGAAAGCTTTTGCTGCTGTATAATAGTAAAATGAACTCAAACTGGCTTACCAATAAGGAATGTATTTCATAAGTTGTCAGGGTGATTCTAGGCACTTTACAATTAACAGTTCAATGTTGGCATCAAGAGCCAGCATTCTGTTGTCTTTGGCACCTGTCTGAGGCTGGGTCCTTTGGGATCATAATGTAGCTGCTAGTGGTAATCAGAGCTATGTCCTTCTCTGTGGTCTAGTCAGGCCAGCTAATGCCACATGTCTGTCTGCAGTAAGACTGAGTGAGTGGGGGATTGACTTAAACTAATGATTCCCTACTGAATCTGGGATCATACCTGAATAAAACCACAATTATCAGGACATCGGGAATGGATTTTTGTGTTGGCAGCCAACTAGATAGAGTGTTCTTGGGCTATTGGACTCCAGAATTATGAGGTATTAGGAAAATCCTTAAAGACTAAGTGAAAGAAAACTGCTTGGGTAGAACAAGACCCTTTCCAAAATCAAAAGGGAATTTTCATTTATTGAGGACCTACTATATAATAGCCCCTCTGCTACATATTTCTTTTACCATTGAGTCCATTATTCATTATCAAGAATAGACTGCCCCAAATAAATGACATATAAACCATTAACTCTTAGAATATTTATTAAATGAATGATTTATAAGAAGGACGTTGTTGAATAAAGGCAAATTTTTCACTTACAGTGAGCATGAAACTTTTAAATGGGTAAGGTTTACATTCATTTTTATTTCTTAAAAGAATATCCGCCCCTTTAAGATTATATCATAGTGTGTGTAACACTATTGAGACTGATGTCACCACTAACTGCCAATGCGTTGATTTCCCTGAGATTTTTCATCCGGTGATTGTACTGCAGCAAGTGAGCATCATTGACTGCAACCTTGAAGTGGTCGGATTCAACCAGTACTTGGATCTGAAATGGCACGTACATAAAACTGTTAGAAATGCCTGTTGATTTCAAAACCAGTCTGTCCTGAGCTCAGGGTGTCCACATTTCATCTTTTGTGGAACAGATGAAAATCCTGAAAAAGTAACTTTACAGCAAAAATAAACTCCAGACTAGTCAAAGATTTACACAAAATAAAAAGGACAAAATTTTTAGAAGATATATAGTTGAAGCCACAAAGGAATAAATACTGTCTACATAAATGATGTAGTTACATAAAATAATGTGTCTACATAAAAAGTTTTCATATGGCCTACAGCATCTAAAAGTAAAAATAAACACTAAAGTAGGGATCCCCTGATAGAGCAGCAAATGCTGTGAAGTTGGATAATAACCACTTTGGGCAAGAAGAGGGAAAACATAGTCTTCCAACAGTGGGTGTGTTTAATCCTTTTTGAAGTAGCACTTTGGCAATATCTGAGTTTTAAACATGTATATTTTAATAAAATTATTCTTCTAGAAAGCAAAGAAGAATAAGCAAAGTTAGTAACAGTGTTTTAGTAAAATAAAACCTTCCCAGATTTTATTGGTAATATTGCCAAAGTTTCATCAATAGAGTACTAGTTGGATTATTACATATCTAAACAATGAAACATATCTAAACAATGTTCTGATCCTGAAAGATGTCCATTAAATGTAGAATATGGTCCCTATTTGTCTCTGCCCTTAAGAAGCTTATAGTCTAGCTGTGTTATTGCCCACTCTACAGTCAATCCAACTAGTACTGTGAACCTACTAAATATTTGGTGAAGCAGTGCTTAAAAATCAAAAGTGCTGTATGTCATAGAAAATACTGGCAAGATATTCACTAAGTTGCAACCTTCAGTATATACAGGCTAGGGAACTTTTTCAGTTAATTTAAAAATCTACATTTTTATTTTCATAAGCATGTATTAATTTTAGAATTAAAAATTTTTGACTGTGTTGTACACCTGAAACTAATATAATATTAAATGTCACCTAATTTCTTTTTAAATTAATTTTTAATTTAAAAAATTTTTAGTTTTGGTTTCTATGTCACTATGTTTTTTAAGGGACTAAGTCTCAGTCCTTCTGAGACTTTCTGCCTTTTTTATTAAAGATGCTATTTTTCTCATTTCCAGAAAAGCTTAAGTTCAGAGGTGGTAACAGTATGGAGCTGGGGACCCTTTCCAAAATCCTAGTCCTGTTCCAGCCTACTGATGATCATGGGCGCCTGGGGTGGGGAGGAGCTGGTTAGGTGTCCCAGGATAGCTCCCCAAAATTCATTTCAAGTGCATCTTGATTTTAGAGTGATTTCCCCATGAGCCATATGAATTATCAATACATAACAATAGCAATAACTTACTTTGAATGGTTTACCACATTCAAATGGGAAAATCATCTGTCTTTCTTCCTGTCCCCAGTTATTATTCAGGTTTGAGTTGCAAACAATGACTCTCCTGTTGTTCTCATTGAAGCGTGGGTTAAAGTGGAAGGCCACATCATTCCCTCTCTTGAAATCTAAAACAAGTCTGTTCAAACCAAAGGCCAGAGTTAGTAAAATGATTCAAGTTGTGTATTTGCATCAAGTGAAGAACACGCGATTTTTCTAAAGAGCAAACCGTTTTATAAAATACAAGAAAATTTTCTTAACAGAAAACAAACCAGAGAATGTGTTCAAGCTGTATACTAGGCCAAATATTAGTAAAATACTAAAAGTAAACAGAACAGTACCTGTTGGATTGTTCTGCCTCACTGTCTTTGGTCATATCATTCTCTTCGTTTGTAATTCCCTACTTATCCTTCTACTCATGAAAACCCTTCAAGGTTTCCTTATAGAGGTTTGAGGCCACTTTAAGGGCAGGTTATGCTTTCCATTGCAGATGATATGGTTACCTTCTTCCTGCCCTGCCAGGTTGATTTTAATACCTATTGACGACAAGCCAGTCACGTAAATAAGAGATCAACTTCCTGGCTTCCTCCTAGTTAACCAAAAACCTAGTCCTAAAACGGAAAGAATGAGATTATGTAATTAAGGTCCTATTGCTAATTTGTAAAATCATGACAATGTGTTGAACTTTCCAAGATATGAAGTGGAATTGATGCAAGTGCTGGCTTAACTTTTTGACCCCGTTCCTTCTCCTTGGATGTTAACACAAACACAAGTCCCCTGACTGTTAAAGTACTAACCCTACCCCCCAATTTCTCAAAGTGTGCTCCACAGACCACTAACATCAGAATCTGCTGGTACTCTTGTTTTAAAGTAGAATCTGCACTCCTGACCCACTAATAATAATTCCCTGGGTATTTGGATTCACCCTGTAACAGACCCGACCACAGATGTATTCACAGGGAAAGGACCAAAAGAGTCAAATGGCAATAGAAATTGTATTTGACTAAATATCTAATGGCTAACGATATGGTCATCTCTACCACCTTAAGCATTCTCTTCTAATTCCTCACATAGAATGTGCAGGACCAAGCAACAATTATTTCAGTTTCCTATCACCTTGGCCATTTCAACCAAAATTAGTTTTGATCTACCACAGTCTCAGTCTACATCTCTGGTGTAATTGGAGTTTAAGTTTCCAGTACAATAACCCGAAATAAAGACAAAGATACCAGTGTGGTTCTGTGCAATAGGGGTTGGGAGAGGGGAGCAGAACTTAAAAATTGTGCCCTAGATGGTTTGGCTCAGTGGATAGAGCATCAGCCTTGCAGACTGAAGGGTCCCAGGTTCGATTCCAGTCAAGGGCACATGGCTGGGTTGCAGGCTCCATACCCCCGCTCCCCCAGCAGGGGGTGTGCAGGAGGCAGCAGATCAATGATTCTCTCTTATCACTGATGTTTCTATCTCTCCCTCTCACTTCCACTCTGAAATCAATAAAGATATATATTTTTAAAAATTAACAAATTGTGAGTGCTGTATGCACAGAATACGGTGTACTTATTGGGAGGAAAGATGGCTAAGAACATAGGCAGAAGATATATATGTTTTGTAATTTGCTGTGAGATAAGCTTTAGAGTAGAATCCAGAGGAGGCTGGCTAGAGGTTGGAGTGAATGGGCTATTTGAATGTAAAATGAACAGAGCAGAAGCCAGTCCATCTCCTGGTAACAGAGGAGGTGGTTCCTGTTGATTCACCAGGAGCAAAGTGACAGATGCTCATAGAGGCTGTCTGGATCCTCGAATAAACCTGTGTACACAGCTTGAGTATCTTTTGTATACTACTTATAAGACCCAGAGACACATTAATTAATGGCTACAGGAGCTTTAGTGGTACCACTAACCTCAGCGACAGGCAGACTGGAGGGCTTCAGGATAGATATCCTTAGCCTGTTTGTATTATATGTAAGCATAACCAGTGGTAATAACCAGAGCCAGGCGTCCCAGGGCAGCCACAAGTCAGCATGGATTTCTCTAAAGCAGCTTAAAGTCTTACCCCTCCTAGCTCACCTCAATCAAACCAGTTCCAATGGCAAAGGTTGACTTATTTGAAAGCTTTTTTTGTTTGTTTGTTTTTGTTTGTTTGTTTTGTTTTTTGTTTTAATATATTTTATTGATTTTTTACAGAGAGGAAGGGAGAGAGATAGCTGCCTCCTGCACGCCCCCCACTAGGGATGTGCCCGCAACCAAGGTACATGCCCTTGACCGAAATCGAACCTGGGACCCTTCAGTCCGCAGGCCGACGCTCTATCCACTGAGCCAAACCGGTTCTGGCAAGGTTGACTTATTTGGATGAAGTCTTTAACTTGAACAATTTTTTCAAACCTTTCAAGTAAATAGTGACTACTCAGAAGACTGAGCTTCCCCACCCTGCCCCTTGTCATCTGTAGACCAGGCCAACACCATGGGAATCTGTGACCCTGCAGTTGCACCCCCTGTGAAGACGGGCATGGCAGCCAAGCTCGAGAGCTGAGACGGCACGGTGACCTGTGAGTCTTGCATGAGCATGAGGACGCAGTGGGATACCATTCAAGCTCTCGGATCAACTCATCACAATGTCAAGTGGGACCTCTCACTTTGGCACCCTAATTTTTTATGGTTATCTAGAGTGCATGCTTGGCTTTTCAGACACTATATGGTTCAGAGTGGAGGGATGGCCAAACATGACATTACAGAGACTCTACTGGCCTTTAATGCTAAAGCTTTCCCTGCCAGGAAGAACCCTGCTCTTCCTCTTTCTCCTCACAATGTAGAACTCAGTTCTATTCAGGTTCTGAGAGAAAACCAAGATTTGGTGAGGGAAACCATGTCCCCTTGGTGGGAACACGTATTGATTTATGGGATCATCCCATACTATGGAAGAGCCAAGACTCTAAATGTGTAGTTTTAAAAAGTCTATTAAATTTCAATATAGATCAGTCTTTATTCAAAAACCAATCAACAAATGTGTTAGACGTTTAAAGTTTGCTCTTACTTTTTTGCATCGGGTTTTATTGTACCCATAATTGTTATCAGCATGCGAGGCATGACTCCTCCAGGGAAAGCCATTTCATGAGGCACAGTCTGGGGATGAAAAACATGTGTATTAATACAGAGTCATGTTTTCTTGGGGAAAGAAAGAAAAAGATGTTGCTAACATTCAAATACTATTAATACATGTGACTAACACAACCTTAAGTTAAGCCATCTGTCCAGACTCGGGCCACCTTGCCCAGGGCCTGAAGAGATAAATCCCCTGTGTGCACAATATGTTTTACTCACAGCATCGGCAGAGTACTTAGTGTGTGGCAGATACTCCGTATTTGTGGAATAAACATCTTCCAGTTAATACATTTCCTAGTCCATTCTGCAAATATTTATGTTCAAGGTACTGTAAATATTCCCAAAGCCCCATCATTGGCCTCTTCTTTTTCCTCTTTATAATTCCCCCCAACCCCAGGTCCAACTATCATCCAAGTCTTTTATCTCTAGCCCTGATCAGTACTAGTCCCATACTTCCTCCTGGTGCTGCAGATTCAAAAGGTACGAACTGGAACCGTCTCTCCTGCCTCCTTCCCCACCAGTCCCCTTCCTGGTGCCCTAGCTGTCCTGTCTTGAAAAGCCAGTCCTGTCTAACTCCTAAGACTTAACCAGCAGATCCTGAGGTTCTTCCTCTGTAGTCTCTCTCCCACCTGCCTCTTCCTTTGTATAGACTCCTTGTGCCCCTGTATCTGCAGTGGACTAACCATTTGGGTCTAGACCCTGCCCAATGCCACCCACACCCCCAACGTTTTCTCTGCACTTTCCTCTAAACTGACCTAAAAGCAGATCAGATGCCACCTGTGCCACCTTCTACCTACTCCTGAGAGGGTCTGCCCCCAGGCTGTTACTGAACTCTTTCTTCATATCTGCTTACTTCCCAGCTGGACTGTAACTCTAGAAGGGAAGGATCTGTGTCTGAGATGTGTCTAAAGCCCTACAGAATTAAGGTTTTGTGCGTAGAATTTCTTTACTAAAATGCATTTTAATATAAATGAAAATTCAATCCTTAGATCACAAAATTATCTTTAGAAGGTTTTTCAAAACTTGATTACCTTGGTTCCCCGCCTCCCCCATGTTCTCTCTATGGTCCTGGACAAGCTAATATAATGCTATTGTCCCATTTCTTCATGTGGAAAGTGAGGATAATAACAGTATCTTATCGGGTGGTTATGGGTTCAGATGAGATCATCATGTAGAAGCACACTGCTGGACATGCTGTTTACATAGTGTTATTAATACTAACAATGAAAACTTTCCCCCATTACTATGCTCTTAACTTGATTTTTATTAAAGCTGCTTTACAGATGCCTTCAAAAGACGCATTAGCGTCTCTTTATGCCAACACTGCTCATACTAAACTCAACACAAATAACGATTTTTTTCTATTGGACCAGCATACACTGTGGCTGGTCCTAGAATATGGCCCTAAGCAGTGAGAGTAAAGCTTCGCGTCTCCCTGCAGCGCTATGCAGATGTGAGTGCCCAGAACCAGCTCCCAGCCAGATCACTGCAAAGTGATGGCACCACAGCCCAGACGATTGCCGTGTTCTTCATTAGCTTTGCCCTGGTCACAATCAAGTACATGAAATGACTGACTCCATCTTACCAGTGGTCCAGCAGGGACACCAGCAGGGCCCGCACCAGGGTAGGCCGCAGGCCCACTCGGTTGTCCGGGGATGGGTCCTGGGGCATTAGGTCCGGGATAAGCAGGTGCTGTAGGGGAAGGGTAGGCGCCAGGAGGTGCCTGTCCAGGGTAGGCGGCAGGAGGTGCCTGTCCGGGGTAGGTCCCAGGATAGGCAGCCCCCGGGTAGCCTCCTGCCCCAGCAGGCGGGTTTCCCCATGGACCGGGCCATCCTTGAGGGTTGGGGTTCCCAGACCCACATACGGCATCATTAAGCTGGAAAAAAAAAGATACAATTCCTGAATGAAAAACATTCACAAAAACAGAATTTTCAGGAAAACAGGAATAAGAGATCTAAAGTGGAGGGACATATGAAGATATACAACTCATATCCATAAAAATGTTTCCACCTATTAAATAGTTTTGAGTTCCAAAGGCTAAAATTAGACTTTGGGATTATGTGCACTTTATCAGTATATGTCACCCATCGTCTATATTGTGTAGGTTTGCATTTTTGTAATTTGCTAAAATAGAGCTATCCATCCTCAATGTAAAAGCATGTATTTTCTAACTGACATGAGAAAAATAATCACAAAAATCAGGATGCTCAGACTGTACCACACTTCCCATTGTTGGCTTATTTCTTAGCTCCTGGCCCACAGAATCCACCCACTTCTGCCCCAGACCTTTCGGTAAAGGGGCTGCTCTTAGTGAGTCCCACGCCTCTCTCTAGCCGGCTTTCTTCCCAAATCTACTACTGGAAAAACACGGCTCCGGCCAACAAGCCCACATGGGACAGGTGAGGCCAGAGGAAGGCACAAAGAGTTAGAAGGGAAAGTCTGGTGTTGAAAACAAAACTCTCCACCTCCATGGGATTAGAAAGTAAGACAGCAGACATAAAACACTTACCGAAAAGCCGTCTGCCATTTTCCTGAGAGGAGGAAAAAAAAGAAGAAGAAGATAGGTTATGATTTGACCTGAAAAGATTTCATGAGTTACCATTAAAATCTAAGATCACAAATAGTTTGTTGTGCAGTTCTAGTCAATTTACAGGCATTTTTCTAGCACAAGGCAATCTACTTCCAAAATCCGTCTAAATCAATAGCATGGAACCACAAAGGTGTCTCATCCAAGGGTGGAGATGCACTCCAACTGGATTACCAAATCCTCTTTAACCGAGCTTTCAGCTCCAATCACACTAGCGGGTGTTCTGAATCCTGGGAGTGCCAGCCACACAATGCAGGAGAGAGAGGATTGAGGGCGAACACGTTCTGCCCCTTTCCTAGGGGACGAATGCGCACAGCCCTGCTTTACCTTTGGTCCTCAATCACCGTCCTTCCTGTGCTCCTGCCCCACCACCTCTTACAAAGGGTCTGCATGTTAATATCAACCTCCCCCCACGCCCTGGTTCTCACGGACAGCCCCTTGCCCTCTTCAGGGTTTTAGGAGGAAAGCAGAGTTGGTTGATCCTTAGGATCTGAAAGACATGCCCCTCAGATGGAGTTCTGCAGATTATGTATTCCTTCGTTTGCACACATTTGTGCCTGCTCTGCACGGGCACGGTGAAGGCTCCTGTCTGGGTGTGAAGATGAATAAGCCAAGGCCTGTGTGGTCAAAGGCTCCACAGGCCGGAGGGATCACAAACAACCATGCCATGAGCCAGACTGTGAGCTGCGGGAAGTCACAACCAGAACAGTTGCTTCTAAGAGGGAGGTGTTGTTTGAGCTAAGCCTCGGATGTGGAACAATGGAGAAGACAGGCAGGCACAAATGCTTGCTATTTTGAAAAAGTACTTGTTGTTCCAAGTGAAATATTTGGCATTAAAACAGACTAAAGTTAAAAAAAAAAAAAAAAAAAAAAGGTTGGGCAATGTGGAGGAAAATATTTTGGGTTTGCCTTGCCCAAAGCTGCCTCAAGGGATGGCCTTGCTTGACACACCATTCCTGCTTTCTCCTGCTCCTCCCTGTAACTGCCAGAGTGTTTGATACCTGCTCCCACCGCAGACACTCCAGCACTGAGGGGAGGAGGGCGGCGTCTGAATCCTGAGGCCTGGGTGTGAGTTTTCTCAACTCAGGATCACCTATGCTTTGGTCAAAATTGCCTGGACCTTAAACAGTCAGAATCTCTGTTTTCCTTGAGTTGCTCACTCATGATATTTACTCAATTATTTTCTTTTTAAAAAAATATATTTTTTAATTGATTTCAGAGAGGAAGAGAGAGGGAGAGATAGAAACATCAATGATGAGAGAAAATCATTGACTGGCTGCCTCCTGCACGCCCCACACTGGGGATCGAGTCTGCCACCCAAGCATGTGCTCTGACCTCCTGGTTCATAGGTCGACGCTCAGCCACTAAGCCACGCCAGCCGGGCTCAATCGTTTTTAAAAATGACAAGGGATCCAACAAATGGTAGCTATTTGATAGGCCCTAAAAATGTAAAATATTAGATTTTTTTGGTAAAAACTCAGACAGAGCTCCTCCAGGACTCCATGTGTGCTTCCTCTATACACACGATATTATTCTTTTGCCACCTCTCTTATAATCTGGGCATTCTCAAACGTATTTGGAAGTAGGTTATCACCGTGTCCACCTTCCAAGCTGGGAAACTGCTGACTCTCCATTCACTGTGCTTCCTATAGTAATTGACCTTTGGAAGCAAAAGGCGGGTGCTCTTCTGCCTGCGCTTCCTTCCCCAAAAGGCTGCCACTGCCAAGGAAACCGCTGCTACCACAGGGGGAACTCGAGAGAGGAGTTGTTACGGAAAAGGAGGAGAAAGGACCTTACTTACTAGGAAGTCAAGAAACTAAAGCCTCTGCTAGTGTCATTTTGGACACCAGTAGAAAACAGTCTTGAACTTCATGGTGGACAGAGAGCTTAGATCCTTTTATTGCATAAACTTCCACTCCTGGGCAACATACCAAAGACCCAGAAATAACTTTATAAGTGTCTTCACTTCTTTTAAATATCCCCCTTGTGTAGGGCTAATTCCTAACCTCGGCACCACTGACATTTCAGGTTGGATGCTTGTTATTGTTGTTTGGGGAGGGGGGGGGTGTCCTGTACATTGTAGGATGTTTAGCAGCATCCCTGGCTTTAATGCACAGTCAGTAGCACCCCCACCACCACCACCAATTGTGACAACAAAAAATGTCTTCAGACATTGCCACATATCACTGGGGAAAGTGGGGAAAAGGCAAAATCTGTCTGGTTGAGAACTACTGGTCTAGACTGATTCGCATGTGGTTCCCTACATATATGTACACACATAGGTCAATAAGAAACAAGGGTCGTTTCAATGATTAAAACCAGCCAAATCTGTGCCATTGGCCTGATAAAGTGGCTTATTATCATAACTCCAATCAAACTTAGATGTGTTTAAAGGCAACCAGAAATTCACATGAAAATGGCATTTCCAAGATTTAACATTTATTCTTTATAAAGTCTCTGCTCAAGCATATTCAGTTCATTTTTCAACATGACCAAAACAATCTGAGGAACAAAGCCGACTTCCCTTCACTTCCACTGTGTTTCACATACGCCCGGGATGGCAGCTTGGATTGTGTTGTGACACATTAGGCGAGCTCATCAGAATAATTGCAGCCTGGTTTGTGTGGCGCTTTGCAGTTTACAAAGCACTTTCACATACCTTACCTATTTTGAGTCTGATAATAATCTTATGAAATTGACAGGGAAAAGTAAATATTCACACTTTTAGAGGTGAGGTAACTGAGGCTCAGAGAGCTGACATGGTGGCCCAAAGTCATTCTGTCATTAGCAGCCCAAGGAACCTGACCCCTAATTCAGGCTCATTTTACACTAATATTAAACCTCACACTTTGAAATTTGAAAGTGTTAATTACTTCATTAGAAATGGTGTAGCTTCTTCATTCAGAGCTACATAACATGCTGAAGTTGTAAACAAATTTAAAAAGAGATCATACTTTTGATCATGGGTGACTCAGTGTGCAATGATATTGAACACAAGAATGCCGTTGTGCACAGTCACTGGGCTGATTATAAACACATTTAAACCAACAACGTGTACTTTTCCAAAAATTGGGTGTGTGCTATTTTGATTTTGTCAACTCATAACCATCAGATCTCTTTTTTTGAAAAGGGTTATAACCAATGATCCTTTTTTGTTGTTAATCCTCCCCTGAGGATATTTTTTCCATTGATTTTGAGAGAGGGAGAGAGAGAGAGAGAGAGAGAGAGAGAGAGAGAAAGGGAAGAGGAGAGAGACACATTAACTGGTTGCCTCCTGCACCAACGGGCCCAGGGATCCAGCCTGCAACTGAAGTGTGTATTCTTCACTGGAATTGAACCTGCTACCATTCAGCTTGTGGGCCAATGCTCTATCCACTGAGCCAAATCGGCCAGGGCAACCAATGTTCTTTTGAAATCAAGGTCAGCAACCTTAGAACTTAAAATAGATAGATAGATAGATAGATAGATAGATAGATAGATAGATAAACATCTATTTAGATAAATACCTTCCTTACTTGCCTGGAAAATTTATTTCTTTTTCTTAGATGAGTAGTTTTTATCGAGAGAGACAATCAAATGTAAGAAAACTCTCCCCATGCAACTGAATCTATAATATGTGAACTCCATTCTGGCATTTCCAGAATCAGAATTTTGAAGAGTCAGAAAAGAAAGACTCCATTAAAGACAAACAAAAAAGGACGGGAAATACTGCTGGAATCTTCACATTTGGAAAATCCTGCAGGAAGTGCTTCAGTTTGGTTTGGAATAAGGAATTTAAACATGAGTCCGAAGGTTGACCGTCTGTTAATTGTAGCTTTTCTCTTTAATAAACAGCAGTGCCCACACTACTATGTTATTCTAGGCTCACCTAGCAATTAATCCAGTTGCTCGGGCTCCCAGGAGCTCTTCTGAAAGTTCTGCTCACAGAGGGCCCTGACTTTTACACAAGCCGTAAGGGAAGTTGATTGTGAGTGTATTTCCTCAGAACCCCAAGGCACTTCTCTCCACAGAACACAGGCCGGGCGTCTACTTCCTGTCCTCGCTTAAACACCGGGCAGGACTGGAGGAAAGTCCACTTTCCAAAAGCCAAAGTCGGTGAGAATGTGTTGGAATAAAGGAAACGGGTCCTTCACTAGGGTTTCTTTCTCATCATACTTCCTCAGCATCAAGAAAGGTAAAGTTACTTTGTGCCTCTCAGTTACTGATTTTTCCCCCCATGGAAAAGCTGATCATCAGTCAAGATAGAACACATGATACTTAGTCAGCAGCAAATTGTAAGCCTGCAGCAAGCACTATCTGGCAGGCTACCCACTCAGGATTTAATGAGCAGAACCAGTTTAGGCACCAGACACCATGTTACCTAGCTGTCCCCAGCAGGAGCCTGTGTTCCAAAGGAGAGGCTATCTTCTAGATCAGTTACCATGGTCTCAGAACATCCAAGGACTGTCATCAAATGTGCTGATTCTAAGTGTAACCCCCCAACATAACGAGTTTAGGAAGCAGCTCCAATCTCCCAAAGATCAAGCATGAGGCACAACCATAAAGAAAGGAGAAACCCTAAGGATTCAAAGTCAATGTCTTTTCCACAATGACCATTGTGGAAAAATACATTTTTATTATTAAATTTTAACTTTTATGGAAACAGAATTCCCTAGTATGAAAGATGAATGTTATGAACTTGAGACAAGTGAGTCAGAATTTTGGAAGTTAGTGAAATTTTTTTCTCATGTTCTGTGCCCAAGTTGTCAATTTTTATTGCTATCATTTATTTATTGTTGTTATTACTATTGTCAGAATTAACTGAGCCTGCCTTCTATTTCTTTCCCAGAATACTAGAAACAGACTAGGTCACGGAGGACCAACTGTCCCCATTGTCCAGCAACCCAACTCCCAGGAGTCACTTTACAAATATTCCACAGTATCTGGAACGGGAATCACTAGCTTTAAGGGCTAGCCTGCAACCTGTCACAGCCTCAACCTATGTGTCCTCGATTCCCTGGTATTGAGCTCCTAATCCTCAGAATTGATGCATTTTAGTGTTTTTATTTGCATAACTGATCATTCAGAATAAATCCTCAAACGTGTTTTTAACACACACACACACACACACACACACACACACACGCAACTTCAACTAGAGCTCTGCACACTCAGACCAACATTTTGCCACACCCTACACATCCTCAAGCACAGATCTGCGATCGTTAATGCTCAAATGAGGGATTTGCAAAAGCTTAGGGGTTTCGGTCTTTGCCCAGCCAGCCGGTCACCTGCCCCTGCCGGCCGTGGGGCAGCACCTTTTCCTGTGGGATCAGCATTCAGAGGGCAGCTGTACCCCTGACGCTGCTGGGCTTGGTAGACAGCTCACAGCAAGATCAAGTGGCGGGGCAGCCAAGTCATGGGTGCCTGGTGCCGCCCTAGAGACCCCGGGCAGGGCCGAGCTTGAGCGCGCCCTCCCAGCACCGATTCCGAGGTGGTCCCGCG
>NW_005370635.1:1254972-1268825 GCF_000412655.1 Myotis brandtii
GGACGGCCCCCCCCAGCCCCCCCGGGCCTGGAGCGTGGTCAGTTCACAATCCTCACCTAAGAGGTGCGGGGCGGGGGCGCGGGAAGGAAGAGTCTGCGAAGCACGTACTGCGCCTGCTTGCTTGTTTTAATGGTATTTACTTATTTTTTGATTGCTTGCTTGTTTTTTTTTAAAATATATTTTATTGATTTTTTTACAGAGAGGAAGGGAGAGAGACAGAGTTAGAAACATCGATGAGAGAGAAACATCGATCAGCTGCCTCCTGCACACTCCCCACTGGGGATGTGCCCGCAACCAAGGTACATGCCCTTTACCGGAATCGAACCTGGGACCCTTGAGTCCGCAGGCTGATGCTCTATCCACTGAGCCAAACCGGCCAGGGCATGATTGCTTGCTTGTTTTAATGGTGTTTGCTTATTTTTTGCCTGAATTGCAGGCAATCTCATCCCTTCTGCACTGACTTGACGTAATCCTTCTCTCAGAATCAAAGCCTTCCCAAGAAGTGCGCAGTCACTTGCGTCGGGGGAGGGGCCCTGTCCAGCTGTCTGAGATCCCAGGTGAGTTGCTCCCATGTTCGTTGCTTTCTGATGTGGACACATACTTCTCACACTGAGAGCTCATTTGTTTTTGCTCTTTGCTCCCCACTGCATCCTCAGCGTCTACCCAGTGTTTGGTGCGTAGCAGGTTCTCCGGAAATCTTTGCTTCATGAATGAATGAATGAGATAATGAATCACTTCCTAGAAAATCTATCTTTTTTCACAAAAGTTGGAGATGAAGGAGGGAACAGTTAAATACAAAATACCTTTAGTAAAGGGGGAATAGGGCACAGCTACTCCTCTAGGAAAGGCTGTTAAAAGAATATTGATGCTTGGGAGAGAGATTGCATGTAGTATTTGGTTTCATTTAAGTGGGTAATAGCTGACTGAAATGGTTAAGGACGTCCAAGATTAATTTTTTTTTAAGTTCAGATAATTAACTTTATTATCTGAAATGTATTAAGACTTGAATGTAAGACCTGAGAATATAACATTCCTGGAAAAGTCCTGGCCGGGTAGCTCAGTTAGTTGGAGCGTCGTGGCCATATACCAAGGTTGTGGGTTCAATCCCTGGTGGGGCACATACAGGAAACAACCAGTGAATGTGTGACTAGGTGCCGATGTCTTTCTCTCCCTTCCTCTCTCTCTCTAAAAATCAATAAATAAAAATGTTAAAAGAAATTCCGATAAGAAAACAGGGGGAAAGCTCCTTCACATTGGTCTTGGCAATGATTTGTTTGGACAACACCAAAGCACAAGCAGCACAAGCAAAAATAAGCAAGTGGGACTGCACCAAACTAAACAGCTGCACAGTGCGGGGTCCAGAACGAGTCACCCCAAGCTATGCCTCTGTAGTAAACAAACTGTTTTGAGCTAAAGGCAACTTTAGCTTCATGGTCAGGAGAAACATCTACCCTCTGCACCCCCTTTAACTGCTTAGAAGAATTTGAATTAGGGGCCTTGCCCGTAGAGATTATCAGTGGTAACTTTTTCAATTGACCTATATAGAAGGCAAACTTTCATTAACTAAACATCTGCTCTTCTTATCATCCTGGAATGACCCTTTGAAGCCCCCAAGGTGTGTTACCTCATTCCTAGCTCAGGATGTCATGTACCTCCATCCCCATTTCTATCTCGGAACCTCTCCTACATGTGGGACCTCTGACTCTCTCATGGATGTGTGGCTCCCATACATTTGTGTGTATTGAATTTGGTTATTTCCTCTTGCTAATCTGTCTCATGTCTATTTGAATATTAGATCAGGCAGAAGAACCTTGAGAAATTTTGTTCCTTTCCCACAATAGCAAAGGAGACAATCAATAAAATGAAAATGCAACCTACAAGAAAGGGAAAGAAGATTTGCAAACCGTATAGTTGTAAGAGGTTAGTCCTCCAAATATACATACACACAATTGTAAAAAAAACACACCTAATAATCCAATTTTTTAAACAGGCAAAGGACCTGAATAGACATACAAATTGCCAACAGGTACACCAAAAGGTGCTCAACATCAGTCACCATCAGAGAGATGTAAATCACCTCACACCTGTTAGAACGGCTACCACCAAAAAGACAAGACATAACAAATCTGGGCGAAGATGTAGGGAAAAGGAAACCCTAAGCACAGTTGGTGGGAATGTGAATTGGTACAACCATTATGGAAGACTGTATGGAGGTGCCTCGAAAAGTTAAAAATAGAACCACCATATGATCAAGCAAGCCTGCTTCTGGGTTTATATTTGAAGGAAATGAAATCACTATCGTGAAGAAATATCTGCACCATGCTCACTGCAGCATTATTGACAAGAGCCAAGACATGGGTATATCAATGTTTTTAAAATGTACGGCGCTAATGGGCTGCAATGTTTCTATGAACTTAGAAATTACAGAAAGTGACCCAAGTAGCCTTATCATGTTGGCGACTTGGGATCCGGGGATGTCAGAGAACAATGAGTACGTGATCCATAAAGCTGTAAGAAACCAGAAGGAAGCAAACTATTACATTTGGGCCTTCCCTGCTATGACCCTGCCCCTCGATTACCCCACCCAGGCCACGGGCGCCCCCTGGCTGGTCTTCCTTGCACACAAAACTCCCTCTCCGCTCGCATCCTGGCACAGGCTGTTGCCTGTATCTGGAACTCTCTTCTCCCATTATCTACTAACTCTCTCATCTCCTTCAAGTCTTTGCTCAAATATGACCTTCTCCATGCATGTAGGATGTTACCACTGTGTTTAAAATCGCAGCTCCAGGCCCTGGCTGGGTAGCTCAGTCGGTTAGAGCATCATCCTGCTATGCCAAGGTTTCGGGCTTCATCTCTGGTCAGGGCACATAAAAGAAGAAACCAATGAATGCATAAATAAGTGGAACAACAAATTGATGTTTCTCTCCCCTCCCTTTTCTCTCTCTCTCTCAAATCAATAAATACATTTTAAAAATAAAAATAAATAAAAGAATTGTTAAAAATTGCAGCTCCAACCTTCCCCAGTTCCTCATGCTGCTGATCCCCCTTTACACTGTTCTACTTTTTTCTAATTTTTTCATAGTATTTATCAATTTCCAGCATGCTATAGACTTTACTTATTTCTTATGTCTACTATTTATTGTTGGTGCCCCTGCCTTTCTTCCACTCCCCTCCCTGAACGCAGAATTCTTTGCTGTTTCCTATTTATTTATTTATTATTGTTTAAAGTATTACAAACAGCAGTACATATGTCTCCTTTTTCCCTCATTAACATTTTTAATTTTATTTTTTAATTGTAGTTGCCATTCAATATTATTTTATATTACTTTAAGGAATACACAAGAGTGGTTAGACATCTACATAATTTACAAAGTGATTCACACAATATAACCAGAACCCGCCTGGAACCATACAGAGTCATTACAACATCCTTACTACCTTCCCTATGTTGTACTTAACTCTCTATCCCTCTCCCTTCTTCTCTGTAAAAAATCAATAAAATATATTTTAAAAAAAAGTATTACAAACAGCAGTACATATGTCTCCTTTTTCCCCCATTGACTTCTCCCAGGACTCCCACCACCCCACACCACACCACCCCGACACATGCCCATGTGTCTTTGCTGTTTTATTGACTGGTACATGTTAGTCATTCAATGTTTGCTAAATGGTACATGTAGGCATTCAATATTTGCTAAATGACTAAATTCATATAGTGTGGAGATTGGCGGAAAATCCTTTGGCTGTTTGCTATTATCATTTTCAATGCTTTTCCACTGTAGTTAACTTTTTTTTTAAGTTTTATTGATTTCAGAGAGGACAGGAGAAGAAGAGAGTGATAGAAACATCAATGATGAGAGAGAATCATTAATCGACTGCCTCCTGCACGCCCCGTACTGAGTATCGAGCCCACAACCTGAACATATGCCCTGACCAGGAATGGAATCGTGACCTTCTGGTTCATAGGTCAACACTCAACCACTGAGCCATGCTGGCTGGGCTAGTTAGCTATTTAATGCCCCTTAAAAATGATAAAACATATAAGAGTGAAAACTTCAGTGAATGGGTTACTATGTTTGTAAAATACAATGAAAAAAATGTAATGTCTATTCCCCAGGAAACTGATTCAAGACTGACACTTATTTTGGATAAGTAGACCTAGTTTCAAAGCAACTTCATTATGAAGCAATTATCAGCCACCTCTTTAATACATTTTGCACAGGAAATTCAAATTGTGTATACTCTCTTTTTCGTTGGGAGAAATAGACAGGTAATATCATCTCATTTTACTGTCAGGGAAAGTGATTTGCTTATCTAAGCTCATCCTCCTTGTCCAGGGGCAGAATCCAGAGTCCTGACTTTTACAACTCAGCTGGAAAAACACTGAGCAAAGAATGCTTGCAGGGACTGGCTTATGTGAACTAGGGAGAAAACCAGGTATATCATCTGGTTCCTCAGTAATTCCTGTACTCCCTAAAATAACCAAATAATTAATAAATGGTGGAAAGACAAATTATTTCACCCAGTTTTCAGCCTAGGGGGAAATGTGGAATGAAGGACCCATTGCTGGGATTGAGAAGTCGTCTTGGCATCCTCTAGGGCAGTGATTCTCAACCTTCCTAATGCCGCGACCCTTTAATACAGTTCCTCATGTTGTGGTGACCCCCAACCATAAAATTATTTTCGTTGCTACTTCATAACTGTAATTTTGCTACTGTTATGAATCGTAATGTAAATATCTGATATGCAGGATGTATTTTCATTGTTACAAATTGAACATAATTAAAGCATAGTGATTAATCACAAAAACAATATGTAATTATATATGTATTTTCCGATGGTCTTAGGCGACCCCTGTGAAAGGGTCGTTCGACCCCCAAAGGGGTCATGACCCACAAGTTGGCGACCCACAGGTTAAGAACCGCCGCTCTAAGGTAAATTAGAAAGGTCCTTCGTGGCTGGTGCTGTTCTTGCCTCGTTGTTCCCTCCAAGCTGGCACACAGAAGTCACAGTGTGCTGGGGATGAATCACTGTGTGGCTGGGGACCAATTATGAAAACATGACCTCTCCTCTGAAGAGGGAACATGACAATCAATTTACATGAATGGATCATCTGCAATAAATGACTAACCTATGGGTGTTGAAAAGGAGTTACCCACAGGCATGGCCTTTGTCTCTTAAGAAAATGCTGTAAATCTTAAGACTTTGAGTCATGAGGCCACATAGGCAGGAGTGGCACCACTGCTCTTAGTGGATTAGCTGCTGGTAAATAAGAAAAAGGGATAGCCAATGGGCTGTTATGAAGATGACGGATGAGTCACCCCCTTATCTTTCTCTCTGGTAATCTTCGGTGATTTCAGGAATAGGTAAAGCTCATGCTCTTATTCTCTTACGCCCGGGCTCACATACACCTTGCACATACTGTGGTCAGACATATGTTTGGCTTCACTTCCTTACTTGCACATCCCCATGTATCCTTGGGTGCCAACTTCATGCCCCTTAAAGCTAACAGGATTTTGCTGTGATCAGGGTGTACATGGGAATTTAAATTTGTACCCATGCAATAAATGGCTCATTAGTACCCAACCTGAAGTCTATATAAACTCCTCCAAGATTATGTAGAAAGCAATCTAATAAAAATGATAAAAATATTGTCAAGTAACTTTTATGTATGAACTACTGTGCTATTGAAAATAAGGGACCAGGGCCAGCTGGCGTGGCTCAGTAGTCGAGCATTGACTATGAACCAGGAGGTCAGAGTCCGATTCCTGGTCAGGGCACATACCCAGGTTGTGGGCTTAGTCCCCAGTGTGGTGCGTGCAGGAGGCAGCTGATCAATGATTCTCTCTTATCATTGATGTTTCTATCTCTCTCTCCTTTTCCCTTCCTCTCTGAAATAAAAAAATAAAATAAGGGACCAGTGCAGTATTAGTCCTCAAGCAACAGGATGGCTGATTTCTACTAATACAGAGATTTGGGGACCCTGATAAAAATCCAGAACCATATGAGAGGCATCTCTCCAGGACCAGGAAGAGGAAGTTTGAGGGAGCTGGTGGCAATGCCAGAAGGCTGATCTGGATGAGTGGAACTTGGGTTAGAGTGAGCCAGGAGCAAGTAGGAAATGAAAATACTAATAAAAGCAAAGAAAGGGTTTTCAAGGATGATTTAAAAAGAGAAAGAAAAAAAATTTTTTTTTCTTTTGCAAGGCAAATATTTTTACTTCTGCAGAAAGGTATGTACCAACTCAGAGTCTGGCAGCACATACACTGAGTGGGTGGTCTGCTTGGGCTTTTATTCTGATGCATGTGATCTGTCCTTCACTCTTGATTGGTCACAGAGCTTAGGCTCACACTCTTACATGGTTGACTAATTTACAGGAAGGGGCTGACCTTTGCTGTTTCAAAATGGCAGCCCGCAGGGTTGCTGCAAGTCATGCAAACCAAAATGGCGGCTGCCTAAACTCTCTGCTTTGACAGAAAAGATTACTTGTTTATTCTCACAATTCCCCCCTTTTCTTATTTAACTCTTTTCTTCAAACTTGGTTAACATTCATTGACTTTCATGCTCTGCAGTGTCTAGAAGAAGATTATTTTGCTGTTTGGTCAATGCGGTTTCAATTAATAACTCTTTTCTTCAAACTTGGTTAACATTTGTTGACTTTCATGCTCTGCAGTGTCTAGAAGAAGATTATTTTGCTGTTTGGTCAATGCGGTTTCAATTAACCTTTGGATAAGACCTCTTATACATGGGATGATATAATATCCACTGCTGTCATTCCCTTCCATTCTCCAGACCATTGCTAAATCGGAGAAAGGACCCTCAATTCCAGAATTCTCAGCTGACTCATTGGCTAAAGTTGTTAATCCCTGTTGGGCCTTAGTGATGGTTTTGTCTGGAGCTGTGTTGTCAGGGATGAATGTACAACACTGGTCCCCAACATTACACAAACTCCTCCTTTTCTGCCAGAATCATATCCAAGGCCCATCTATTCTCCCACGTCATCCTCTGCTGGCATCTAGCTGCTCGCTGTCCCTTTAACTGCATCTCAAGTATAGTTAACAAGCCTTTGCTGGTCCTAGTAAATATAATTAATCTAACCATATTCTTGTTTACAGTGGACTACCAGAACAGGACAATCTGATTTCCAGTCTTGAACTCCTTGGCACTCCTCCTGGAACCCCAATGGGATCTATGTACATATAAGGATCAAAGGAGCCCCCCGGACTCTCTCCTCTTCCTAGTCTGTCTGTCCATTGAAAAAGGTTTACGATAAGCCAACGTGAAAGAGATAGCCAATTGTATCAGAGCACAAGTCCCACTTTATTTGCTGGGCAAGGCCCAAGTAAGGGTCCCCCATAACACCACCAGACATCAGCACAGGGTATCGACAGTGCAGCACGATTGGCTTCTGAGGATACTCGGCCATTTACGTATCTGGATAAATGTCTCATAAACTCTGAGCACTGTTCCTCCCCTTGAGAGGCAGGAGGTATAGTTTACGTTGGAGGACGGGGCCCGATCGGGGCCTGATCGTTTTGTGGAATCCCTGCTCTTTACCTTTGTTGGATGGGAACAACAGGGAGAGCATCAGCCAACGTGAAAGAGATAGCCAATTGTATCAGAGTGCAAGTCCCACTTTATTTGCTGGGCAAGGCCCAAGTAAGGGTCCCCCATAACACCACCAGACATCAGCACAGGGTATCGACAGTGCAGCATGATTGGCTTCTGAGTATACTCGGCCATTTATGCATCCGGATAAATGTCTCATAAACTCTGAGCACTGTTCCTCCCCTTGAGAGGCAGGAGGTATAGTTTACGTTGGAGGACGGGGCCCGATCGGGGCCTGATCGTTTTGTGGAATCCCTGCTCTTTACCTTTGTTGGATGGGAACAACAGGGAGAGCATCTTACAGGCAGCATTTCCCCAAGCAGTTTCCTCCTGATACAGGGCAAGCACACATTCCACCCCGTTACTGGCTGAGGTCCATCCGAATGGGGATGGGACCACTTGGGCCTCTAGCCTTCCTGCTGCTCAAGTGTAACAGTTGCTTTTATTCAGGGCTCATACAGAATATTTAATCCATTCTACCCAGGCATTCATTCCCTTATATCCTACTACTGTTTGCATGGTGATGGCAGTGGCCTAGGGGATCTTGTCTTGTGACATCTATTCCTAAATCTAGTCCTAGCCAATTTTTTGGCCTAAAGGCCGAAATATCCAAGTCATTCAAGTTATCTATGATCAATAACTTAACTGGGTAAGCACGATCTGGATTGTACACATTTCCCAGGCCCACATTGTAAGTCCCTGCAATTTGCCATACCTAAGGCAAATAGACAGCTTACAGTTTCTTTAATGTTAATTTCAAGGGGCTATGTCCTGGTATGGCCGTCCGAGTTGAGGTGTCTCCACCAGAGAAGCTGGTGGTCAGCCCTTAACCCGTGTGTGATGGGGCCAACCTCCTTCTGCAGTCTGAACAGCAGTCTCTGTGGTAGAGTCCTTCCCAGGAGGGTTCCAACTTGTTTCCTTTCCAAGTCTTGATTAGAATGAATATAGTCTCCCAGTGGATGGTAATGAACCGGAAACTCAAGAGGAGGGCTTTGAGCCAGAAGGCCTTCTAACTTGAGAGACATTAAAGCAGAAGAGATACCCAGTACACAGTTCTTAAGAAATTGGTCCCTAGTCTCCATTGTAGGAAGATCTTGAGGCATTCCAGGGCCTCATGGAATCACCGAAGGCCAATTCTAGGTCAAGAAAAAAAGTTTAACTCCATTTCTCCTTGGGTATGGTCAGCAAATGACACTAATTGGACTTCTGCTATCTGTCTCCCTGAGTACTTTGATATAAGCTATTTGCCCTCTGGTTAGGGATGAAAAATGCAAATCATTTACTCGTAAGTGTTTCCAGTTTAGGGAAGATGGGATTTACTAGGTAGCTCCAAATAGCCCTTTAACCATCTCAGTTTCCCTATTCTACTGGTCCTGGCTTACTGGAATGTGTTATTTATATAACTTACAAACTACCCTTCCTCACAAGCCTTACAACTTTCAGAACCCACTTTTTCCTTCAAAATGACACCAGGAGAGCCGATTTTTAAGTTGGAAAATAGAATTGTGACCCTGGAAGTAGAGATGAGAAACTACCCAGAAGCGAGCACAACAAGGCCAAATAAGGAAAGAACATCTCACAAAAGATGAAGCTCTTATGAGGTATAAACAAAAGTAGTATATTGATGGTAAGTCTTACAGACAGCAGAATACAGGAATAGCCAGAAAAGGGGAAACAAACAGATCTTTCCAGTTTTCACATTTGGACACTTGGGAACTGATGGCAAGTTTAGTAATTCTGTGTCCACAGACTGTCGACACTTCTAGGTGACAAGTGAAAAGGTGAGTCAGGCATTGGGACATTTGGCCTATTTGATGCCAACACTGGATTTGGAGTTTGAAACATGTGGAACATGTGGCTGGCAGACGGGGGATTGAAGGAGATGCTGGGTGTCATGGGGACACAATTAATGCTTTGAAGACAGAGCAATTTCCAAATCCAGAACAAAATGACTGGGCCTATATGCTGTTTCTATTTTGTTATGTGCACATATGCTCTTCATTTCAGAAGTGTTTAGTGGGGGTCCTAACATATGCCTCAACCACTTCACAAAAACCACCCCTTCCAACTCATCAAATGAACAGGTTCAGCAAAACCTGGTCAACAAATGAAATGGGGTCGGTGGCAGTGACATGCCAAATGCTGGTTTGCAAGGTTCCCTGCCAAACTGCATACCCTCAGGGGTGCAGTGGAGGTCATAACCCGCTTAGGAGGGGACCCTTCCCCGTTCTTGGATGGGGAAGCAGCAGCACTAGGGAGTGAAAGGTCTCCCTGATGCGACAGCAGGTGGAAAGGCCCTTCCCCAGCCCAGCCTCAGCCCTTTCTTGTGTGTCCTTCAAGCCCCACCCCAGGCCTGCCTTCTGCATTAGCTACCACCAAAACCCACATTCCAACCACAGCCACTTCTCTATGCCCACAGAGCTCTGGCATACCCGCCAGACCCATCGTAGCTTCTGCCAGTCCTGCTGACTGAGCCCAGATCTAGGGTGTGTGCACTCAACCACTATGCAAACTGCCTCTTTGAGGAAACATAAAATGAGGGAAAGGGATAGAGTGTATTAGTTTGTTGGCGCTGCTGTAACAAAGTACCACCGAATAGGTGGTTTAAAGAACAGAAATGCATGTTCTCCCAGTTCTGGAGGCTGGAAGTTGGAGATCGGTGTATTGGCAGGGTTGGTTTCTTTCAGAGGCCTCTCTCCTTGGCTTGCAGATGGCTGTCTTCTCCCTGTATCCTCATGTGGTCTTTTCTCTCTACATGTCTTTGTCCAAATTTCCTCTTCCTATAAGAATACCAGTCATATTGGATTAGGACCCACTCTAATGACCTAATTTTAATTTAATTACCTCTTTAAAGACCTTATCTTCAAATATGGTCACATTCTGAGATACTGTGTGTTAGGACTTCAACACATCACTTTTGGAGCGGCACATTCAGCCCATAACAGGGAGAGAATGGAAAGGGAGAGGGAGAGGAAGTTGTTATTTTAGCAAGTGTGCTCAGGGGACATTTCTCCAAGGAGGTGATATTGGAGTTGAGACCTCAATAATGAGAAGGGTGCCGCTATGTAAAGATCTCAGGAAAGAGAGGACAGCAAGAATAACACTGAGAGTGGCAACAGAGACAAGTGACAGAATAGATATCGATTGGACATTTTTCCTGCCCACTTGTCTGAGAATTCCCTCCATGCCATCCTCACAGAGGTGGCTCCTGCCAGCCATGTTGGTACTTTGTGACCTTGCACCCCAGCTGGAGTTGATAAAATCAGGAGTGAGCTCTTGAAACAAGCTGGCCATTTTTTAATATATTTTATTGATTTTTTACAGAGAGGAAGGGAGAGGGGTAGAGAGTTAGAAACATCGATGAGAGAGAAACATCGATCAGCTGCCTCTTGCACACCTCCCACTGGGGATGTGCCCGCAACCAAGGTACATGCCCTTGACCGGAATTGAACCTGGGACCCTTCAGTCCGCAGGCCGATGCTCTATCTACTGAGCCAAACCGGTCAGGGCCAAGTTGGCCATTTGGATTTTCTCACCTGGGAGCTTGGATTTGGGCCCTGGAGAGATCATCAGTCAGTTGGTATATGTGGCTGTGTCTGTACCAGGAAACTTGGGAACCACAGGAAATGCTCTGCCTCACGAAATGAGGAGCAGAGAAAGACGGTTGGTAGAGACGAATCAAGAATCTGCACAGGAAAAGGGGGGAAAAAGCATCTGCATGGAGAGGAAGATGAGACACACAGAGAGTTCTGAAGTATTTCTGTCCGTTTCCAGGCCCTTGCAGGGGCCTAGTCTCATTTCTGCATTTGGATTTTATATGTGACTCTTGCCCCGCCTACCCCTGCCCTTTTCTGTTGGGGCTTGCTGAAGCTGGTCGCTTGCCAGCAGAAAGCCCCAAAGCAGCCCTCAAGAGACCTCAGTGAGGGCCATGTGACTTGTGGGAGGCTGGGTCCTCTGCGTGTGTTGCTCCAGACTTGAGCCAGACAGAGCTGGCTTTCAGTGTTGTTGCCATCGCTACTGCTCTTTGACTCATGTTCCAGAATTTCCCCACTGAAACCCACACTGCCACCCATGGCTCAGGGGCCCTAGAGACACCCTGCTCCCGGGAAGGCTTTCATGGGAACTGCATTGGGCTGGGCTGTCTCTGCTAAGCTGCCTGTCCACTGTTGGCTCAGGCTTGCTCAGATCCACAATGTTCTGGTCTTCACCCCTAACAAATCCTCTGGAGTCTGGCCTCCACTTCGCTGCATTCTCCAGGACTGTCACTCTGCTTACCACTCCCTCAGCAGATTCTGTCTTCTTCTTTTCTCTCTCCTAAAATCATACTCTCCACTCCCCAAACACACAGGCTTACTTTGTATGGATTTCCCCCAGCGTTTTACTAAAGGTGGAACAGTCAAAAATATTCTCAGGGTACGTCTTCTCCAACCTGCCTGTTAGGTTAGGAGAAGCAGAGAGGAGTCAGCTGGAAAGCTGTCTGCCACCAGCTATTGATAAGCATCTCTTGCCTCCGCCTCAGTGGAGCCCCAAACAGAGCTCTGCCTCCAGTGCGGTGGCAGGGTGGGGCGGAGCAGGACTGACAGGTTCCTGCTCAGAGATCCTTCCAGATCTGTACATCTGGAACGTGCTGTGCGGATTTTCAGTGCATCTGGTACTTAGCAACTATAAATGTTTGGGGGATGTGGTTTATGCAGAAAGTAGGAGAACCTAGAGAGATTTCTCTTTGCACGTTTGAAGGGCAGGCCAGGTGCTCTGAATCTACAAAGGCAGAACTGAAGTCATAAACCTTAAAGAGAAGCTAAGAGGTATATTGTTGTGCCTGGATATTTTTGGACAAACTGTGAAGTCTGTTGCCCACAAAAGCACATTCTAAATCACACCCAGAAAATGTGGCAGCAGAGTGGTAGGTATTTTTCAGGAGCGGGCGGATGCTTTCTCTTCCAACTTGTAAGTCAAAGCTCTCCAAGTCCCTTGTTATTGGTATTAGTTGCAATGATATTCTGCACTGACCCTCAGACCTCATGCCCTCGTCCCATCAGGACTATAGGTCAAGAGTCTTACAATCAAATAGCGAGCTTCTGGTTTTTTGTTCTACATCTAGCACAGAATTGGCGGGGTGGGAATTGGGTCAGGAGAAGTGCAGTGCACGTTTCTAGAGATGAGAATGAGCATTATAACATTTAAGTTAATAAAAGCCCTTGGGGGGGCGGGCGGAGAAAAAGTCAGAGCTGGGTAATTGATTCCTGGCGATGTACGGTAGATCAGGAGAAAACGTACCTGCTACTGCAATAGTATTCCAGAAGGTAAACTATTATTTAGTATTTAGGATCTACCCCATGCTAGAAGTGGAGGATATAAAAGTAAGACACGTTCCCTGCTTTCAAGGAACCCCCAACTATTGAGTCAGACAAATACGCTACAGCGTGATAGCTGCTGGCGCAGAGGGGTGTGGCACGTGCTATGGGAGGACAGAGCAAGGAACAATGCATTCTTCCTGGGAGTGGGGAGAGTGGGGCAGGGCAGTGAAAGCAACAGGGCATGCAAGAGTACAGGCTGAGATGGAAATGCGGATCTGAACTCAGGAGAGACTCAGACCGGAGCTATGATGACAGAGAGTGTCACTGAAGCCTGGAAAGTGAATGCTATCTCCCAGAATGGACAGAGACAGGGACAGTTGAGGACAGAACTCCAGGAGCACCACTCTCTCAGCGGTGTAAGGAGAGAGAAAAAGCACTGTCCGAGAAGGAAAGAAGATGAGCAGGTGGAGGTAGTCAGGGTGTTAGACACTGTGGGGAGGTTGAGGTTTCTGTAACGGGGAGATCCTTGTTGCCAGTATTGAGGGAGCATTTTCAGTGGGTGTCAGTGGGAACCAGCTTACACTGTTTTGAGGCTGCAAAGAAGGTGAAGAATCTAAAACTATTCTTTCAAGATGTTTGGAGGCAGGGTTAAAGGGGGACACCGGAGCATGTTGGGAGGAAAGATCTAGTGAACAGGAAGAGATTGAAGTCGGAGGGAGGAAGCCACTGGTATACAAGGAAGCAAGAGGGATGAATTAAGAACAAGGAGGATTTCTTCTCTGGAAAAATAAGCAGTTATCATTGACTGTAATTTTACGTCTATTGGTGTGGTTCTTATCACTAGTTCTCTCTTTTTTTTCCCATCTAAACCCCCACATCCATCCTGTTTGGCAACCATCAGCTTGCTCTCTGCATCTGTGGTTCTGTTTCTGTTTTATTTATTAATTT
>NW_005370635.1:1269549-1283699 GCF_000412655.1 Myotis brandtii
TTTAGGTCTCTGAGTTTGCAAGACTGCCATGCAGGCCTTCCCTGAGCTTGTCAGGTTAGCATGTAGCCCCTTTCATATATATATGGGTTTCCCCCAGCGTTCATTTGGTTGAACTCAAAATTCATGCACATCAAAAGGGAATTAATTAGAGGAAATATTTTAATATTTCTATTTGCCCTTTCTCTATAATAGAAGTGTCAGAGATGAAAGAAAATTAGTAAAATGTATATGAAAATCTTCCTCCTGTCAGAGTCTAGGTCTCGCCACAGGAACCAGAGTCAAGTCCCCACCCACCCATGTGCACCTCGAAATTGCACGAGACCCAGACCCAGTCAGTCCCACCCCCGTTGGGCTAGACCCGGCCAGCCCCACCCTTGTCAAGCCCCACTGAGTGGGGAGAGTGGCCCCAGTGGGTGGGGAGGTCGCCTGACCCAGTGCCAGGGCCGGGGGCGCGGCCTGAGGTCCCCCAGCCTGGGCCGGGGGGTGCACCTTGAGGTTCCCTAGCCTGGGCCATGGGGTGCAGCCTGAGGTCCCCTGTCAAGCTCTGCCAGGCGGGGGACACGGCCTGAGGTCCCCCATCAAGCCCCACTGGATGGGGGGTGTGGCCTCAGGTCCCGTGGCCCAGTGCCAGGGCAGGGGGCACAGCCTGAGGTGCCCTGTTAAGCCCCACCAGGTGGGGGGCGCAGCCTCAGGTACCCTGCCTGGCCCAGCGCCATGCAGCCTCAGATCCCTGCTGATTGCTTGTTAAGGCTCATTGTCGGCCTCCGCTGTGGGCACAGCCATCTTGTGTTATGGAATCCCTGCTTCCACTGTGGGTGCAGCCATCTTGACCATTACTGCGTGATGGTCAATTTGCATATCCCCTCTTTACTAGATAAGATTTTATATATATATTTTAGATTCCACATATAAATGAAATTACATGGTAATTCATCTTTCTCTGTCTTATTTCACTTAACACAATACTCTCTAGGTCCATCCATGTTGTCACAAATGGCAAGATTTCATCCTTATTTATTGCTGAGTAATAATCCATTATATCTCACATCTTCACTATCTATTCATTTATTAATGGACACCTAGGTTGCTTCCATATCTTGACTATTGTAAATAATGATGCAAGGAACATAGGGGTACATCAGCTTTTAAAATTAATGTTTTATTTTTTTATAAATACCCAGAGGTGGATTTGCTGGCTCATATGGTAGCCATATTTTTAATTTTTTGAGGAGTCTCCATACTGTTCACAAGGCTCTATTTTTTTTGGGTGGGGGGGATGTCACTATTTTATCCCCAGTGCCCAGTAAAACATCAGACACTGAATAAATACATGCTGAATGGCATTTTTTTTCTTAGACGTAAAAAAGAATCACTAGAGCCAATGTTCTTGCTATCAGGAGATGGAGATCTTGTGGTGATCACATTTACCAGGATTCATATAAAATCTATACCTGAATTTTCACTTTTAAAGGCAAAGAAAGGGAAGAAAACAGTCATTTCCTTTAGAATTACACACTAAAAGTCACTTGACTGAGGATGTCCAAAGCTCAGTAGTTAATGATGGATGTGGTACTATATAATTTCCTCTTCTTTCAAGAACTAACACTAAGATAAACACAAAGTAATTAGCTCTGTTTTCTAGCATAAATAAATATGTTTATTTATTTATTTATTTCTAAAATAAATATGTTTAAGGGTGTCCTACGTTTTCAAATGTGTGATCAGGTCTGGAGGAAAACAGATCCTTCTACTTGTGTCTTTTTTCCTCCTTGGGATGAAAAACATTTTTAAATGTTTTCCTTTGCTACAGCCTGTGAAGAAACAAAATTACATAGCTGTTTGCCAAAAACCACAATCGTGATGACTACATCATCATATTTACCTCTTTATAATTAAGATGAGGTTGATATGAAAAAATATTTTTATTCCTTTTGATATCATATTATTATTAGATTCTGTATTATTCCTTCCGCTCTTTCTCACCTGATTATCTACTTTTTCTGAAGAGTAGACACTTTTCCACATCAACACTCTCCAGGTTACTGAGTTCTCGACAACTCTCTCTACCTGCATCACTCCTCGGTCCTCACCACCTCTTTGTATTTTCCGCTGTCAGTGAACTCTGGGGCAGGAACCAACCCACCACCCAAGACACAGAACAGGTGCCAGGGTCTCAGATTCCCTATTTCTAGAAGAGACAGACCCCCTGTTCTTCACGAAGATGGTGAGGGTTGAGTGCTAACTCCTTAATTCTCTCAAAACTGGCTTGAAATTCTTAGGGGGGGAAAGTCTGAGTAAGGAAAACCCAGCAAGGTTTTGACTCAGAGGTCAGTTGGCCTTATAGAAGCCCCCAGTGTGGGTCCCCTCAAAGCTGGAAAAGAAGCAGATTTCAAAGAAATAGGTCCCTCTGACCATTGCTCCCTAAAACCAAAATCTTGTAAATATGTTAATGTGTTGGGTTAGGTCCTTTTGGCTGTTTCTTTAAAAGAGGGTACTGGCAGTTCCTCATATTATCACGATGGAAATCAAATCATGTGCTTCAGTGTTCGGACATCGGGGCACCTTCTATTGCTGGCTCAGTGGTTTAGAGGCGGTTGTCACGTGCCCAAGCCAAAGAGTCTCTTTGGGGAATCCCTTCTTTTCCTGTTGCTACAGGTGAGCGTGTCTAAGCTTTTAGAAATAGGGCGTTCTCACATTTTTCGTGCTTATGGAGAATCATAGAGAGAACTCAAGCCAAGAAGCATGGTTTATTGGATGAGATGGCAGTAAAGGCTCTCACGACCCAGAAGACTTACTTCAGACATGGACAGAGTCTTGCATCTGGGTGTAGTCCCTTGGGGCAGATCAAAGCTCCAGGCTCAATTTGAAGTCTAAGGGAGATCCTTCTGTGGTTGAATGAAAGCAGTGAACAGTCTGGCATTGATCAAAGCCGTAATGAGAGGGAGTTCTGTCTTCTCTGCATCAGGGCCTTGGAGGGGAGCCCTGGGAGGGGTTGGGGTGGGAGGATCGAGTGGCAAGAGATCCAGGCTCCATGTTCATAAAGAGCCTCAGATTTGGACTTCTGTGCTTTCTGTAAACGAAATCATGAATTCAGACACAAGTTGTACTTACAGGAGGAAAAGAAGACAATAGTCATCATGCAATTTTAATTTTAAAAACACAAACTTACAAAACACTGTGATTTGTAGCCCTGGCCTGTGTGGTTCAGTTGGTTGAACGTCGTCCCATGCACCAAAAGTTGCTGGTTCCATTCCCAGGGCACATGCACCCAGTAGGGGTGCATAAGGAAGGCAACTGATTGATTAATGTCCAGATTTTAGGTTCTGTCCCCGGTAGGGGTGCATAAGGAAGGCAACTGATTGATTAATGTTTCTTTCTCTCTCAAATCAATAAAAACATTTTTAAAAAATAAAATATATTATGATTTTTAAATCTTTAGCCATTTGTATATTTAAAAAAATATACTAGGAGGCCCAAAAGTGGCCCAGCCAGTGTTGCTCAGTGGTTGAGCATCTACCTATGAACCAGGCAGTCATGGTAATTCCTGGTCAGGGCCCATGCCCAGGTTTTGGGCTCGCTCTCCAGTGGGGAGCATGCAGGAAGCAGCCGATCAATGAGTCTCATCATTGATGTTTCTATTTCTCTCTCCCTCTCTGAAATCAATACAAATATATTTTAAAAACAAAAAACAAAAGTGGAATTGACCTGCCTTCTCTCTGTTTTCCTGCTGGCAGAGGGGCATTTAGTATGTGTTGACTGAATAACTACGAACCAGGAAATCTCACTAACGGGTGCTTATAGAGAGTTCACCAAGAGAAACAGTTCTGTGCCCTTTTCCTGGCAGTCAGATGCCTCCTGTCCACCCCCAGCAGCGTGCTGCCCCGAAGGAACCACAGCCAGCCTCTCCCACCTGTGGTGGGGCTGCCAGAACTGTCTATGGTGGGACCCACACAGATTCCAGCAGCTCCAGCACAAGACTCAGCTTCCTCACAACCCCCACTACTCCCTCAGGGGCTCCACCCAACCACTGAGCACCTTGGGTGGTGGGAGACCATGATGTTTATGATAAATCTGGAAGACAGCACATGAGGAGAATAGGAATGGTGCTGGTTTCTCTCTGCATGAGGGGAAACAAATCTTATGACCACATAACTCTCACTTCTCCCTTAGCCGTTCACACACCATCGTTGTCAAGGCTGCACCTCAAGCCTTTCATCTAGAAAGACATTCAGGTTAATGAATTCACAGTATCAGCATAATCCACCAGAGAGCATTGGTATGCAGGCTTTTTCAGGTAAACAGTGTAAGGTGCAGACACCAAGAATCACCAGTGAAGATAGACAAACAGCCAGTGACATCTGTGGGGTGATAGAGATCATAATCCCTTTTCAATCCAATCCAACACACAGGTATGTAGGCTAACTCTGAATGAGCCGTGCACTGGGCCCAGGAGGAGAGAGGATTTGCTTCTGATCCTCAGAGACCTTGGAGGCAGTGTGATGTCACTCAGACTTCAGGCTGTGAGTCAGACCAGCCTGCGAAAGTGCTTGGTAGTCAAATTATCACATAAAGGACCTGAGGAAATGCAGGAAGCCACCCATCGTCTTCACTAGCAGAGAAGTGCAAACAAGGATCCCGGAATGCTGGTGAACCTTGAACCCATGGCAAGGGCCAGAGTTATGCACCGATTGTCTAGTCCAGACAATGGGGGCTCAAGCTATTTCCTGATCAAATAGTCTCAGAGTAAATCCTTCTAATATTTACTGACCTTCAAGATAGTCTGTCTGCTACTGCAATTGCCTGCCTAAGAGCTAGATGTGTATCCAAGATTGAATAAAAGGTTGGCAAGGCCTGGGCACCAGTGGAAGTCCTTCCCCTTGAGTTGGGCTTGCCCGCCTGGCCCCCAATATTTCCAAATTATTATTCTTGTCTCGTCTCTTTCATTTGTGTGCGGCCCCTCCTCCAGATCCTGAACCCTGAACCCCACGCGGGACGTGGGGGAACATACACAAGGAAAGGGTGGTTCCTTTTCTTTTCCGCCAGGAGCTTTGCTCTCAGCAGTCCTGTCAAGGAGTGGCCTCCTGCTCCGGAGTCCCAGTTCCTGGCTATGTCCTGGTGCTGTGTTGCCAGAGCTGGCAGGAGCCGGCACCTTCTTGGCCCTCTGCTCGAGTCTGCCCCTTGTATCTCGACAATGTGCTCCTTCTGCTCTCCAGGAGGCTTATCGGTGGCTGGAGCTGAACCTCCTTGATGTTGCCTGCCTGGATTTCTAGGACCCATCTCTGGTCTGGCCTGTACAATACCAACTGCCTCCGGGTTATGTCCATTTTATTATTGAAATAACCTCTGATGTCCCCAGCTCCAGGCAAATCAGTCTTCTTACATCTCACCTTTGCTCGTGTCACACCTACTCAGAAAATATTAATGACTCCCCATGATTTCTAAATTAAGATGAAATCTCAGTCTGAAGGTTTAAGTTTGACATAAACTAGCTTAGCCCACTTCTTTGGTTTCATCTTTCTTCCCACTGGTGTGTAAAATACCAGGCTTAGTGGCTCCAGTCTTAGTAGACTAATTGCATTCCTTGAGTATGTCCTGACCTTTTCTTCCTGTGTCCTTTGCTCTTGCTGGATTTTGATGGGATTTCAATGGAGGCAGCTAGAGGAGGCAACACGAACAAAGACATAAGTAGATATGGGAGTGTCTGGAGACCAGAGAAGAGAGATGTGTGGCTATTGGATTCTGGGCGTTTACAATCCCAGAATCATAGCTGTTATAGAAGAAACTAAATGGATCATCAGGTCTATCTCTGGCCTTCAGGCTGGGGGAATATTTTTCCCTTTTGATATATTAGACCATTAAAGCCCAGAGAGGTTAAATGACATGAATGGAAATAGGTACCAAAATGGTTAGACAGAAAAATTGGGGTCATTCTATAGAAAGAAGCCTTTAATGCTAGGTTAAAGAACTTATAGTAAACTCAGTCAATGACGGGGACTATCGAAAGCTTTCACTAAGGTGGTGACATAATTAGAGCTACGTTGAGCAGTGTTTTCACATTGTGGAATATGATCCATTAGTGGGTTACAAAGTCAATTTCATGGTCATGAATAAAAACAATATCAAAGCACAGTATTGCTTTGTGAGTTCTGTATGTATGTACAGGGTTGGGAAGTAAGATTTATTTCTTATTGTGAGTCATTATAGTAAACTCAGTCAATGATGGGGACTATCGAAAGCTTTCACTAAGGTGGTGATATAATTAGAGCTACGTTGGGCAGTGTTTTCACATTGTGGAATATGATCCATTAGTGGGTTACAAAGTCAATTTCATGGTCATGAATAAAAACAATATCAAAGCACATTATTGCTTTGTGAGTTCTGTATGTATGTACAGGGTTGGGAAGTAAGATTTATTTCTCATTGTGAGTCATAGCCAAAAAACTCTGTAAACCCCAGCTTTAGGGAAATTAATCTGGTGGCAAATCATAGGCTAAATTAGAAATGCAGAGGAGGAACTTGGAGGCTGAAATTCTAGGATGCTCTTGACATAGCTCAAGTGGGCAGTAAAGGGTATCTGAATGGGAAGGAGATAGCGTGGGAGGGGAGCGGAGGGGGAGGATCTGAGGGATTCTGTGGGGTAAGAGTCTCAGGATTCGAGGACTCGTTGGATTGTGGGGCCTCAGTGAGAGGGAAGAACCACTCAGGGATGACTAAAAGTCACACTCAGGTGCTTGGGAGAATGCTGGTACCCACAGCCAAGTCGGGAGAAGGGGCTGGTTTGAGGACTAGCACAAAAGACTGATGGAAAGGCACACAACACCATCAGGTACTGGGACAGTCAGGTTCCCAGCAGGAAAAAGAATCTACTGAGACGTTTTCAATGCAGAGACCTGAAGGAAGGAAGGATGTCCAGTGGGCAGGCTTGTGGGGACCAACCAGGAATGAGAGGTGCCCAGAGATGAATCACAGTAGGAAGCTCTCCTTCTCAGATTCTTCTGGGCCCCAAGCCAATAGGGCACCATTCCCCAACCCCCTTCTGCTCCCCCACCCCCACCTCTGAAACAAGTGCATGACCACTGGTTTGTCATTGCTTCTACTGCTACCAGTATTTCTGCCCTCACCATCAACACAGGCAAATGGTTATTGAACCTTTACCCTGTGCCATGGGCTTTTACATCCATGACCTCATTTAATTATAGTTACCCCATGAGTTGGTCCTATTATTATTATAACTTCACAGAGAAAAGAAACAGAAACCGAGGGACATTTAACAAGTTGGCCAAGTCCACACGGTTAGTAAGTGGCGATGTTGGAATATGAAGCCAGGCAGTCTGGCTGACCACCATAACCAATGCTGTTTACTGGTAACTACTGAAAAATAGAAAATAACGAAGTTAGCAAGTTGGGGGGTGGGCAGTTAACCACAGCAAAGCAGAATAAGTCACTGGTGATGTTACACATGGGACCAGGCATCTCGTGGTCCTACTTCCCTAATTCCTTCTTAGGTTTTATCTAGAAAGTCATCCTCCCCCACACCCACAGCCTACAGGGTTGGATGCAACAGTCATGCTCTCCAATTTTAGTGGGTGGGGAGTGGAATTAGGTTGCCCTCTTTGCCTGACTGTGAGCTGTGCAGTCTCTTTCAGAACCTCTTCCTCAGTTTCCATTCTGGTTAGACCCTCGGGGTTGCTTCTTGGCCCTTCTACTCAGCAATTGCTTGAGTCTAGTCCAGGTTGGGAACCCTGTGATTTCTCTCGGAGCCTCAGGCTTCTGCACTGAGTTGCCTATTCTGCTCCCACTCTCCTCTCCCGCTTCCCACCATGGAAGTCCTGCCTGTTTCCATGGTCCAGTTCAGTGTGTGTTGCCCAACCAAGTGTTAGGTTGGTTCTATCCTGAGTCCAGCTTCACACAGTCCAAGCAACTTTCTGAGCCTCCATTTTCCAGCAGCTGAGAGGCCCCAGCCGACATCCCAGGACCCTTCTGCCTTCTACCTGTACCTCCAACAGCCCCTGATGACCACCATCTTGTACATTAATCCACCCCCTCTGGTCCTTGTGTCAGAAGGGCCCGACGTCTAGCTCAACTCACTGAGCTGAGTCCTGTGGGGATTAAGCGAAGTTCCCCAGCTCACCTGCTCATAGCCCTGTGCTCTCTCCAAGCTGCTTTGTGATGAATCACTGCCCTCAGGCCCATGCATTCCTCTTCTTCCCCCCCACCCCCACTTCAAGAAATGACTTTTGAGAATGGTCTCTCTCCTTTTTTTAAAAAAAAGAATACTAAGCCCTGGCTGGTGTGGCTCACTTGGTTGTGTATCATCCTGTTCACTGAAAGTTTGCTGGTTTGATTCCTGGTCAGGACACATGCCCAGATTTCCTGCGGGATCCTGGGTAGAGGGGGTGCAGGAGGCAGTTGATTGATGTCACACACTCATATCTATGTTTCTCTCTTCTCCCTTCCTCTCTCTCTAAATCAATAAACTGTTCTTTAAAAAAATAGTAAAATTCTTTTTAGATACGTGGAACAAGAATGACAATCCCCAATGCTATTAATACACACACACACACACACACACACACCACAATCCAGGCCTACAAGGAAGGTCTCAGGTGGGGCTCTCCTGGTGAAGGTGGCAGAATGGCAACTACTTTGTTTCCATTGTGCCCACAAATAGAGGAAGTGCTTCAAACTGGATAGGAAAAGAACAAGGGCGGTCCAGAAAAATGTAAGTCTGAGGTAAATTGCATGTCAAGAAGAGAAAAATTCATTTACTTGCAGGGCATCAAATTTCTATGCCCAAACAAATTATGTCCTAGGATGTGGGTTGCAAACTTTTTAGTATAACTTTTTCAGACAAATCTTATATCAACCCTAATTTTTAAATATTTTAAAAATAATTTATTTTTATACATTTTAAGTTAAAAATTATTTCGTTTATACTTCTAATGAAATTAATCTATGAGGAAAAATTACTATTTTGATGAATACCAAAATTTGCAATAATTAATACAGGTATAACCATTGCAACTTTATATCAAGCTCAGCATTTAATTTACTTCTATTATTTTAGTTGCAAAGAGTAAGCAAATATTTTTTTAAGCTTGCCTTGTCATTTTTTTATAGGCACACCACATTTTATTGCATTTTTCACAGATGTTTTTTATTTTATGTTTCAATTACAGTTGATATACAATATTAGTTTTAGGTATACAACGTAGTAGTTGAATATTTATATAACAGATTGCTCAGATAAGTTTAGTATCCACCTGACACTAGAACATTTTAAAATTTCCAAATCAAATTATTATTAGGACTATTATTTTTTTTTTACCTAGATACAAAAGTCAGACCTGAAATACACAACACTTTCTATAAGCAGTAGAGCTACATAGCAGCTTCCACATGGGCCTGTGACAGCTCACCAAGGCCTGAGAGGAGCATGGAGAAATGCATGCTTCTGAGCCTTGTGTGGCTGTTGACTGAGCGCTGCATTCTTGGAAGTGCAGACCCACAACCTTCCTAACCAACTAGTTCATTAGAAATTAACTAGTCTCTGGTTCTAGAGTCAGACTAGCGAGGAGGAGGGGTGCTAGTGACTTGAAAGGGCACAAGGGAACTAACTTTTGGGAGTGCTGGACATTGTGGCTGTCTTGACAGAGGTGGTGGTTATGTGGGTGTAGTATACTGCATGTGTGAGTAGTCATGGGCTGTATGCTTAGGAACTGTGCATTTTACCATAGGTACATTTATATGTAAGAGTTCTGTTAGGAGCCCTGGCTTGGTAGTTCAGTTGATTAGAGCATCATCCGATATGGCAAGGTTTTTGAGTTCGATCCCTGGTCAGGGCACCTAAGAAGCAACCAATGAATGCATAAATAAGTGGAACAACAAATCTCTCTCTCTCTCTCTCTCTCTCTCTCTCTCTCTCTCCCCTTTCCTCTCTCTCTCTAAAATCAGTAAAAAAAATTTTTTTAAGTTCTGTTAGGAGAGAGAGAGAGAGAGAGAGAGAGAGAGAGAGAGAGAGAAAGGAGAGCCCAAGAAGCTTTATCTCAAGATTGGCTCAATAATCTGTCAGCACAAGTTTATGTGCCATGGGTTTCCACTGTGTTATAATTTGGTAGCTAACAACTGCATGTTTGTGTTTTTAATTATAATTTAAAAAAAAACAGTTTTAAATATATTTAAAAATGAAATCCAAGCATATTTAAAATATAAAATTCAAAGAAAATATATTTTAAAAAGACAAAGCAAATATATTTAAAATATGAAATTCAAATCAATTTAAAATCTAAATCAAATATGTTTAAAAGATGAAATCCAAATCACTAGTGCCAATCACTCCTGGCACTCTTTGAAAAACCATGGAAATTTAAGAAGTGCTGGAAGACCAGAGGTGGTTATAGCACAGGATGCATGATCCTGTGGAAAGCACATGGACTACTGAATGTACCAACGTGGCTTCAAATCTAACTCACCGGCTCCCTAAGGTCCTCTAGTTCCTACCTTATCAAACACACAGCCCCAGTTTCATCATCTGTGAAATGGGGAGAATGCCACCTGCCTTAGACTTGTTGGGGGATTAAGTGAGAACATAACTAAAGCGCACAGCACACCTATAAATGTTAGTTCTCATCTCTTCTGTATCCCACTCTGCAGTAAAATATACTGGATTTAGAGAGGATCTGACTACCTACAGCAAGCCCTACCTTTTGACTTGTTTTTCCAGAGGCAAAGATGAATTTGCATCTCACCATCCACAACCACACCTAGACCTCCTTGCTGCCAATGACACATTTGCAAGACTGTCCGCAAGCCCTGGATGGAAACATTCAACACAAGTGGAGGTACTGGTCCGCCTTATTTTAGAGAGAAAATGACCAGAATGTGAGTGGGCAGATCAGCCAGAGGAGCACGGCAGAAATTTGTCAAAGGACCAGAGCAGCTTCTCTTGATTTCCTGGGTTTCTCCTTCCCTTTCTTCCTGACTCTCCCCAGCCCAACTCAGAAAGCATCTCCCCGTATTTTCACCAAGAGAGTGAAAACAGCGTCTCAGTTTATTAAAAGCCAAGGTTCGGATGTCCTGTCGGGGAAGTGGTGTCCACACTGTAGACAGGTGTGGCCATCGCACCAGCGTGTTAGTCTCGGCGTTCTTTGCTTCTTGTGGGTTCCCACCATTTGATCTATCAGACGCATTTACTCATAAGGATGAACATTTAGTTTGGGTCTCAGGCCGAGGTGGCCCACTACAGATCATTGCCTGAAAGAAATGGTGCTGAGCTCCGAGGAAAACAAGCCAGGCCTGCCTCTACTAGTCCAGTGAAACTTTAGGTTCCAGCAAACCTGCCTCTCAGATGCTTTTGATCCCTAATAAACTGGGGTGTTGTCTTCCGGTTTCAGAAGTCTGAACCAATTATGCCCTGGAAACAGAGCTCAGTTTCAAAGCACTCCTCTCTGCCTGGGTCCTTGGGCTATGAAGGGCTACATTACATCTTGGTAAATTCTGTCCAGCTAGGAGTTCAAGACCAAGAATAATTACAGCTGGAGACCAGAGGCTGGTAGGAGATTTGCCGAGATGGCCCGGGAGGGGTCATTTCCAATCTGAAGCCTTTTTCATGACTAGGACTTCATGCCCTTCCTCTGCCGAGGCCTTCAGACCCCAGAGAGTATTGCCTTTCAAGAGGTCTCTTCCTTTGCTCTCAGGGGTCAGCCCTGGGCTAACCTGTTGAGCTGGGACTGGCCTGAGTCGGGAGCTGTGGTTCTGCTCACCTTTTATTTCACTCTTGCAGAGCTGTGAGTGCTTTTGTGAACTGGCCTTGAACAAGGATTTTGGTGGATTTAAAAAAAAAACACAAAAAAAAACACACAACCTCTTTATTTCTTCTTGAGACATAAATGTTCAGTTTGGATGATGCAGATGAGCCAAGGACTAATGACAATGGCTAGCTCTTCCATTTGTTCCAATGAATTCCAATGGCGGAAGAGGACATAGTATCTAGACCAGGGGTGGGCAAACTTTTTGACTCGAGGGCCACAATGGGTTCTTAAACTGGACCGGAGGGCCGGAACAAAAGCATGGATGGAGTGTTTGTGTGAACTATATTTCTTCTTGAGACATAAATGTTCAGTTTGGATGATGCAGATGAGCCAAGGACTAACGACAATGGCTAGCTCTTCCATTTGTTCCAATGAATTTCAATGGCGGAAGAGGACATAGTATCTAGACTGTGTTGGTCTATTAATATTCAGCTTATCAAATCTACAGCTCGGTACCTCTTGAGCAGGACTGTCCCAGGAAGGCCGGATATGATAACAGTCAAGGATGGAGAGGGCAGACATGGAGAATTCAACACGTATATGCAGCTTAGCCCCTGTCCCCACAGGCTCTCTAAAATTCCCTATTTGGTCAGAGCTGGCTCATCGTGGCTCCACTGTGCCTCGGATTCTGCGTCACGGCTTCTGAGGGAGAGTAGGTTCAGATCGTCTGGAAGCTGGGGGTCACTCCCTTGGCAGCTTGCTGGGCTAAGCAGTACTTACATCTTTTGGTCTTGGTCCTTCAAAGTTCACCACAGCTACCCTGACAGTGTCAAGCCGGCTTACCATCGCCGCACACCAACACGCGCCCCCACCATGGGACGGGCTCTTCTGGTAACTTCAGTGCATGAGGGGCTACCACAACACCGTGATTTTTTTCTTCAACCTTTTAAATTATATTTTTATTTTTTACTTTATTGTTGTTGTTGCTGTTGACTCTATTACAGATTTTTGAGAAAGGAGCAGGCAACTGTGTCAGGGTTGAGCTCCCATTTGACATTGTTCTTCATCCCCACCTGCAGTGACAGCTTCTCAGAAATTTCACTGTTGCCTCACCTGCCTTGGTCTGGATCTTTTCTCATTTTCCCTCTCGTCTTCGCAGTTTCTCCTCTTCAAACGGCTTCTTGTCCCCAGCGGGTGCATGTACAGCCAGTCTTGGAGGAAGGAGTCATATGGCCCAGATTTCTTCACTGAAACCAGGTCTCCCGGACTCCAAGCTCCTCTACCGACTGCGAGAGGATGGGCTCCAGGGTGTCTTTGGGCCAGTGTTTCATGTCCCCCACCAGCTGGTAGACACAGAGTCGCCAGTGCAGGCTCTGCTTCCGGCCATCCCGGCCGGTGGCACCTTCCCCTTCTCTCCACGATGACCTTGCCCTGGCAGCCGGCCGGAGAGTGAGGGCGAGCCTGACCTTGAAAGAGTTTTATAGAATCTCTCCCTGTTCTCGGTTGTTTGTTATGTTGCAAGAATGTGACTCAACAGCGTCCACACCCCAGTGACTCAGCCCAGCTAATGAGCTGTGTTTTCCAGGCCTTCCTGGGGCAGCGCCTCCTCTAATGTTGTCCAGGCGCTGCCCTGGCCAGGGCACTGCCCTGCTCAAGCCAGGATGAGAGTGAAAAACGCTCCCCACAGGCAGGCTGAGGGAAAGGCAAGGTGAATTCTGGGTTGTACCACTCCGGAACAGTGCAATCTCTTGGCCCTTCCCAGGCCCAGCCTGGGAGGTGAAAGCTAAATGTCAGGAGGAACCTACACAGTGGGATCGATTTGAAGGCATCTGGCAGGGTGATTTCTTCTTTGAGATAAAGATAGTTACTAGGGGTTTCATGGAGAAGTCTGTTTACTTTTTAAAAAAAATTGATTTCAGAGAGGAAGGAAGAAGGAGAGAGAGAGTGATAAAAACACCAATGATGAGAGTGAATCATTGATTGGCTGCCTCCTGCACGCCTCACATTGAGGATCAAACCTGCGACCAGCATCTACCCTGACCAGGAAACGAACCATGATCTCCTGGTTCATTGGTCGATGCTCAACCACTGAGCCACGCCGGCCTGGTGAAACCTGTTTACTTTTAATTAATTGGGTCTTTGATTTGTGGGGCATTCAGCTTGCTGGGGAAAAAACGATCTGGCTATTAAGCTTCTGGGGGCAAGGTGGAGAAAATCATATAATTAGCAATTCAGAGATTTTCAGAATCTCTGGCCACATCAAAAGATGGCACAGGGAAAGAGATCACTGTGCACTACAGCTGTGGCAACGGCCGGGCACTGGATAATGACCACAGAGAGACAGTAGTGGATTATGTTTGCTTGTGAATGTGTGCTTCTCTTTGGGGAGGAATTGCTTAG
>NW_005370635.1:1285730-1286787 GCF_000412655.1 Myotis brandtii
TTTTATTTTATTTTGTTAATCCGCTCCTGAGGACACTTTTCCATTGATTTTTAGGGAGAGTGGAAGAGAGAGAGAAAGACAGAGAGAAACATCTATGTGAGTTTGCCTCCTGCACAAGCCCCAACCAGGGCTCCGGCCGGGGAAGAGCCTGCAACCAAGGTATGTGGCCTTGACTGGAATCAAACCCGGGACCCTTTGGTCCGCAGGCCGATGCTCTATCTACTGAGCCAAATGGCTAGGACCCCATCAGTTTTAGCATCCATTAATGACTTTACCCCTGTCCCTCTTTTTAAATTTATTAGTTGGCATTCTACTGTAATGAGAGGTTTCCTTTCACCTCTTTTATATGTTTATATTAACATGGATTCTTATTTATTCAATGGGGTCTAATCCATTACAAATGTTACTTATTCTGATACTTAAATTGTCTTCAATTTGGCCAGTGGGAGTCTCTTCAAGTTGGCTTCTGAGTTTTTTTTCAACATATTCCCATGATTCTTTAAACACTTTTTTTTTTTGCATAAAACAAGATGTGCCAAGTTCATCCTCTACTTTCCATGGCATGACCCTGGGATATATAATTTCTCAAGGGTTGCTGGTTCCTTTAGAGGGGAATGGTATTTAGAAACCAAGATCTGAGTACTAAATGTGCTCATTCCTACTGGTGTGTTATTGCTTCTAGGCACTCTTCACAGACAGAATTAGGTAATAGGTAATATTACATACACAAACACACAGAGAAGTAGATAAATGTATATATGTATATATATAATATATATGTATATTTGGAGAGAGAGATATTAAGATTAGACAAAGATATATAGTCATACTGATAATTGCAACTCCAATGCAAAAATACCCCTTCTGCCTTTGTAACTTCTTTTGCACAGTGAGGAATTCAGCTTCCATTAGCCTCCAACTCAATAATACACAGATTGTAGTTTCAGAATTGCTAATTCATAGCATTGCTAAAAGCAGACCTGTGAGAGTTCAATTTGTTTATAATTTTTTAAAATATATTTTTTATTGGTTTTTTACAGAGAGGAAGGGAGAGGGA
>NW_005370635.1:1286926-1290352 GCF_000412655.1 Myotis brandtii
GAGCCAAACCGGTCAGGGCTTGTTTATAATTTTTAAGGTAAAATTTACAAACATTGAACTGCACAAAACCTACATATACAATTCAATGACTTTTGAAAAATGGATACACCTGTGTAACCCACACTTCTTTCAAAATACAAGATACTCATCTTGTAATCAAAATCCAGGTTCGGCTGCCTGCCATCACGAAAGCCAAACTCGTGAGACAGGTGCTGGTGAAAAAGGAAAGAGATTTATTCAAATGCCGGCCACCTGAGAAGATGAGGGACTCTTGTCCAAAGGCCATCTCAACATCTCAGTTCAGGGAGAGGTTTTTATGAGGAGGGAGAGGGAAAGAAGAACAAATAGAACAAGAGGAGGAGGTTGTAAAGTTCTCTACATGCACAGTCTATTCCAATAAGTGAAAGATCAGACAGAGGCCGAAAACCAGGACTACAGGCTTTATTAGAGGAGAAGGCCCTGCCGGCTGTCTCGCAAGGAGAGGACAGCAGCACGTGCAGGGGTGAGCACGCCTTTTGAGGGGCGGAATGGGAAGGGGTAGGGGCTTAGTGTACACGGCGCACACTGATTGGTGGCTTACTGCATTGTCTATATAGGACAATGGCTTAGGGTATTTGGCAGGTGTGGATTGGTGGTCCAATGTATAGTGCATATAAAGTACATGGTTAATCACTCAGGTATTTCCGGGCTGCAGGCTACATCATATTCCACCCACCAGTTGGGGGAAGGGAGGATCTATCAATAAGGATCTCAAAACTGGTCAAATGATGGTCTGGTGTATGTCAGCTGGTCTTTGTCATCCTGGTTCTACGGTTGAAGGTCAGCAAATCTCCTGGAACTTGGATGACTGTCAGAGTCTATATCTTAGGAAGTTAGCTTCCAGGATTCTTGTACAAACATGCTGTTTATCTACAAGCTACACATTAGTCAGAGTCAGCATTTACAGAAACGTCAAAAGAATGGTGGGGTGGGTTGCAATTCCCCCCTGTTACAATCTCTGTATCTCCTCAAAAAGTTTCCTCTCTATCTTCCCAGTCAGTCCCACCACCACCAGAAGCAATGAATATTTTGCTTATTCTCTGGTCTCAGTGAACTTCCTGGTTTTGAACTCCCATCTTCATCTTGTGCCCACTCTGTGCTCTTCCCCCTCTGAGGCTCATGCCCCCTCAGTGCCTGGCCTCAGGTTGTGTTTTGTCTGTTCTTCCTTGATTTCCAGTCCGGCCCCCAGTCTGTCCCTATCCCCAGAGCCAGCAAGTTTGCCCCTCCTTCAGGCTAGATATCGATTTTGTTCCTGTACTAGTCCACATTCCTCCTTCCTCCTGGGCCCTAAAGGATCTCTGGACTCAAATGTGCTTCCAGGATAACATACTTTACTAATGACAATTTCATAAAAAGGCACCGTTCTTCAAGATTTGGTAATAGCACCCTGTCTGGCCCTGCATGATGCCTGGATTCTGAGCCAGATCTGTTCCTCTGTTACTACATCTTGCTTTCTTACTCCACTTGGGTGACTGTCACAGTCACCCCTCCCTAGTGACAGCCAGAGCCAGCAGCTGGTAGGCTTTTCTCAGGAGGATATCTGGTGGACATGACTATGACAAACAGAAACTACATTATCTTGTGGGTGTTCATTCAAAGTGAAACCTGAACTCGGACCTGGCAAGTGGCCAGAGCTGGGAGCACAAGCAGAGACGGGCCCTATACACCCTATAAATAAATGCGTAATGAATAACTCCCTTTCAGCAGTGCTCAGCCTAGCCAGAGCTATATGGTGTAGGGCAAAAACTAGGTGAGGCCTCAGAGCCAAGAAGTCACACCCATGTTAATATTCAGAAAACAGTGGTTTATAATAGCGTCTTTTCCGGGCTTCCTAATGAAAAGAGTTAGTGTGGTTCAATCGTGAGCATGTCTGAAAAGGCTCTTTGACATGCAGGCATTTAGCCCCATTCTTCATGTTGGCCCTTGATTATATTAGCAGTTTCATAAGCAGTGGCTTTTTGTTTTTTTATTTTTATTGATTTCAGAGAGGAAGGGAGAGGAAGAGAGATGGAAACATCGATGATGAGAGAGAATCATTGATTGGCTGCCTCCTATACGCCCCCTACTGGGGATAAAGCCCACAACCTGGGCATGTGCCCTTGACTGGAATCGAACCTGGGACCCCTCAGTGCACAGGCCAACAATCTATCCACTGAGCCAAACCGGTTAGGGCACCAGTGGCTTTTTCCATCTGTCTTTTGTGTGCTGGATTCCCCCAACAAAGCAAAAAGCTCCTTGAGGGAGGTGACAGTGTTGTGCATTGTTCTGTTTCCTCCTGTCTCAGCACCAGCTCCCTATCAGGTGACAGGTGTCCAGTAGGTACTTATGCATGGAATTGAGTCTTAGCACCATGACAAAGTCTTCTTTCCATTGTATCCTACCTAGTTCCCAGTGTAGTACCCAGTACCGATTGGTACTACAATGCACTCAAATTGACTGAGTAAATCATAATTCCACTAAGTTTTTCCTGAATCTAAGTGTTACTACTTTCAGAGTCTGCATTTTATAAGAGGTCAACCATAAATGTGTAATGCTTGATAATCCCAGTGGAATTGACCTAAGAGTGGCAACAGGGAGCCTGGGTGAGGAGGACATTTGTGAGCAGGGGGCCTTTGGGTGCCCCACCAATCATGCACATCACTGCCACTCTTTCCCTGAGGGCCTCAGAATGTTAGGTCAAAAAGGGACCATGATATTCTGCTGATAGACCCCTTTGGCTGTCTGCCTTTCCTGAGTTTTCTCTCTCCTATTACATTTTCATGTTTCCTTTGGCCCAACAACAAATAGACAGTACCATCTTCTTGTTAAAGAGCCCTGTAGGCATGCATCTCTTGCCAGAATCTCCTAGTTGCAAACCTTCTACACTTTCAGCTTTTATCCCTAATAATAAGACTGTGGGAGGTTGACACCCGCAAGCAGACAACCAGGGGCTCTGCAGGGCTGGATCCCCTCCTCAGCACGCCACCTACATTCCAGGATTTGGTTCCAACTCCGTAGTCTCCTTCATTTGCTCAGGTGCCCAGCTGTGTAGAATCTGCCTCCCACTGCTGTCCTGACCCAATTCAAGCTCTCACTCTCCCCTAGATTATTGTAACTATTTCCTAATGAGTATACCTATCTCTGGTTGTGATTAGCTGTAAAGGTATTTGGCCATGATCCCAAATTTATGATTAACTTCCTACTGGGGCCACCACATGACCCACTAGTCCCCATATGCAGGGACAAGGCCAGGGATATTTGGTACCTTATGTAGAAGAGCACATGACCCTGAAGACAGAGAACCAAGAGCACATGACCCCGAAGACAGAGAGCCAAGAGCACATGGCCCAGAGCGGGCAAACAAGAAAGAAAGAGCCCTGACCGGTTTGGCTCAGTGGATGGAGCGTC
>NW_005370635.1:1290523-1319911 GCF_000412655.1 Myotis brandtii
AAAGAAAGAAAGAAAGAAAGAAAGAAAGAAAGAAAGAAAGAAAGAAAGAAAGAAAGAAAGGAAGAAAGGAAGGAAGAAAGGATTGGTTATGCATCCTCAGGAGTTTGGAGCCTCTCCCTGAACCGTGGGAGAGCCCACTTCCCGCCTCAGTCCTGACTCACAGAAGCATCTGACTATGCTGACCACTCCCCATCAAACGGCCTCTCCACACGCCATCCCCATGGCCTCAGTGTTTAAAATTGCTTTTTAAATTACACAAGACCTATTGGGATATCATAAACAAATACTATAGAAAAAATAAGGCAACATTGAAAAGTTTCCCCTCATTTCCCTACTTCCATTCCCCTCCTCAGGGATAACCTGACAGCGTGTGTCCTTGATCTTTTTGTTTAGCAATACTAGTGGGTGTGAGGCTGTGTGTGCATGCATACAGGAGTTTTAAAACACATAAATGGGCCAAACACGGATTGGCTCAGTGGATAGAGCATCGGCCTGTGGACTGAGAGGTCCCGGGTTCGATTCCGGTCAAGAGCATGTACCTTGGTTGCGGGCACATCCCCAGTGGGGGGGTGTGCAGGAGGCAGCTGATCGATGTTTCAAACTCTCTATCCCTCTCCCTTCCTCTCTGTAAAAAAAAAAATCAATAAAATATATTTAAAAAACAAACACATAAATGGAACCATGCTATACTTAGTTTTCTCCACCTTGCCTTTATCATTTAACATTATAGCAGAGACCACTTTGTGTTAGTTAATAGAGAGCTGTCTCATTCTTTTCATGGTTGCGTGATAGCCCACAACGATATCATATTATACGATACTTTTGTTGCTGGATGCTTCAGTGGCTTCTCATTTTTTTCTCTGTAACAACAATGCTACAATGAACTCCTTTGTAAATATGTCTACCTGGCCTTGAGTATTGCCACTGCCAGAAAACTCCTGGTGTGGGGTTCCAACTATGCATACCCTATGGCACCTCTGCTTCTTCCAGGACTCAATTAGACCCTGGAAGAATGCCCCCTGGCTCGGTGCTGCCTCCACTCTTGCCTCATCATTCTGCTGTGGTGGTCACAGCATACCTCATGGTCCAGACATCACCGTTCTGATGACCCTTCCATGACATAGAAAGGTGCAAAAGTACAGCTGGTATCCCTCTGACCATTTGGAGGAAAGAAATGGGGCCAGCTTCTTCAAATGCAATTCAGCTAGAGAAAGCATGAGGTGGGTGTCTATCAAAGTGGTTTTCAAGATTCTCTTTTGCCCCTGGGATGGAGTGTGGGACTGCAACGGAGTGAATCGCTGACAGAGAAGATAACAAGGAGCTGAAGTGATGCTTGAAGCTCTCCAAAGCAGCAGAGGGAGCTAGGGAGAGTGGTGTGAGTGTGTGTGTGTGTGTGTGTGTGTGTGTGTGTGTGTGTACACATGGAAATGTGTATGTGTGTTTAGCCCTGAACCAAATGTCCTTGGCTCATGGACAGAGAGAGCCAATCTTTGATCTAATGTGTCGTTGTATTTTTTGTCCTTTAAGATTTTCAAGTACCCTGGTCCTGCAAGAAGCAATAGGAGCTAATGAGAAGCAGGCTATACTCTGGGAAACAGGAAATCTGGTTCCATTTATGACTTCACCAGGGCCTGCCATGCGATTCTGAGCAGCTTGTTTGCTGCTCCGTGCCTTCGGCCTCTCTCATCTAGAGGTGCCATCTGCACCTTTGGGACACAGGGGTTAGGTTTCTCATTTTCCCTGCAAAATAGTACTAGTGTCACTGGCTGTTAAAAATGCACAGTCATTTGAATGAGATGTTTGCTGTGGTTGGCGTACCCTGAATGGAAGTTTCCTTCTTCCTTACAGAAGGAACATGTGTTTGTGGTATTGGAGGCAGGGGATGAACTTGCTGTGTGGCAGCCTCCTGAAATGCATTCTTGCACACACAGATGCAAAGGCAGATGTTGACCTGCTCTCTCAACCCTTCAGAGACTCTTCAGGGAATGGTGGTGTGATCACTGTCAGAGTAGAACAATAAACAAATCTGCTTTAATCAGGGATAAGCTATGTGTGGGCAGTTTAAGCAAAACTAAAGTTTGCTCATGGAAAAGTAATTTATTTTGACAAATCAGGATTTTTCAACTGTCTATTGAAGTGGGACATACATACAGAAGAGTGCATGCATCATAAATGTACAGATTGGTGAATGTGCGAAGTGAACACACCTATATTACCCAGGTAGCCACTACTTAAGTCAAGAAGTAGAACATTACGGTACTCCTGAGGACCCCATGCCCCCCTCCCAGTTACTAGTTCTTTGAGGTACAGCCATAACCCGACTTTCAACACTTCATATTAATTATGCCTGTTCTTTTTTTTTACAGCTTGATATGCTATGTATTTAGTTATTAAGGTGGGCAGTCTATTATGCAACATTACAGATATCTTTCAAAACTATAGTAAAATGCAGTCCACTATCTAGCCCAGGAGAAGACAATAAATAAGATCATTCTTATAGTAAGTGTAGCATAAGCACTCATAGTTAGAGTCCCTTTCTTGGACATCAAAGGGGATAATTAATCTGTCAAAGGGTTCTTTACCTCCACTGTGGTGTTAACTTTTTGGAATTATAGCTGTTTCAGAATCAAAGTTCAACTTCATTCACCCTAGAGATGTACATGAATTATGCCTGTTCTTAAACTTTATATAGATAGAGGAAATTTATTCACATTCTGTGAACTCTTATTCATTTATTCTCACTAGTATATATGGTATTCCATGATAGGAATATATCACAGTTGCCCAGCTGGGGTGGCTCAATTGGTTGGAACATTATCTCACACACCAAAAGGTTGTGGGTTCAATTCCTAGTCAGGGCACATATTCAGGTTCCAGGTTTGGTCCTGGTTGGGTGCATACAGGAGGCAACTGATAGATATTTTTCTCACAGTGATGTTTTTTCTCTATCTCCCTTCCTCTCTCTCTAAAATCAATAAACATGTTTTTCTCACATTGTTGTTTCTCTCCCTCTCTCTCCTTCCCTTCCTCTCTCTCTAAAATCAATAAACATGTTTTTGGGCGAGGATTAAAAATAAAGAATTAAACTTAAAAAAAGAGAGAAAAGAAATACACCACAGTTTATTTATCCCTTCTATGCTAATGAAATGTGGGGTTGTTTTGGCTATTTTAAATGATGCTGTATGAACAGTGCAGACACTTCTGTTGCGGACATTCCTACAAGCGAAATTGCTGGGCCCCAGTGTTTGCATACATTCAGCTTTAATGGACCTTGGAAACAGCAATGAGTGAGAGTTGGGAATGTATTTTTGACGGGTGACAGAGCACAGAGCTAAGACCAGGCCCCAGGCCTCTGGTCCCCTCCCAGGCTTGAATTACAGGGCAGCCAGAGCAAACGGACTGTCAATTGGAAATAATTGGTACCTGCTCTAGTACTTGCTGTGGGTGGGAAAGCCCTCTGGGAAGGCTGGAGCTGCTCAAGTGTAAGCTGTCATTAAAATGAGAGCAAAGGAGGGAGGCTCTTAATTATTAATGAGAACTAAAGAAAAACTATGTTTATGTGAATTTCCATTTCGAATTAAAAACCCAGAGATTAGATTAACTGCTCTGCTAGACAGAATTGTAGTGCCAATGGGGCCTGCTGTAGTATTATTCTCTCAAACCCAAACGCAGTGAGTAACCTCCCAAGCCTGCCCTCGGTATCTCAGTAGAAGATCCCTCAACTGCCTGGAGTCCCAGGGGTCCTCCCAGTTTTTTCTCAGTCGCCAACTGCCCCAGCTTCTTCCTTCTCCTGCATCAGCCTGAGCTGGCCTGATCCGGAAAAACTGGTTGGGCTGTGCCTGACTAGACCAGTTACAACACACCAGGAAACCAAAGGTCGCAGTCATTTTATGTCTGCAGTATCGAACATAAAGTGTGAGTGCTGTCAACGAGGTGCTTTGGTCTCATAGTAAAACTAAAAGTTCATGGGCACTTATTTTACCAAAATTGAAATCAGGGGCTGTAAAAAAATAATTAATTGAAAGTGCTGTCAAAATCTCTTCCATCCTATTGGTTCCCATGCGGATTGTTACACAAGTAGAAGGCAGCGCCCTCTTCTGGCCAATGCCACACTTGCAAGGCTTAACCAAGGGGATTGCCAACTCACGGGACTGATATTTCACTTGGGAGCAGGATCCCTTGGGATGAGTCTTAAGTAAAGCATGTTTGGGGACACACCCTCTTCAAAAAAGAAAACTCAAAACTGTGATGGTTATAATGGGACTAAGAAGTATTAGTTGGTAGTTACACAATAGGCAGGGGGGTGAAAGGTAAAGCCTAGGGAATACAGTCAACAATGTTGTAATAGCTACCGTATTTTTCCGTGTATAAGATGCTTTTTTTTTTCCTTTCCTAAAATCGTTAGACTGAACATCGAGGGGCGTCTTACACATGGAAAAATACGGAGGGAGCTGAGGAGGAATCCTCACGGGTGCCTAGCTGCCCATACCTTGTCAAACAGGCTTCCTCCAACCACAAGCCTTATTGTTAGTGACGTCAGCTGATGCCAAATTGGAGGTGGAGGTGGAGAGTGCGCAGATGCAACAGGGACTGGAGTGTTCTGAGCCCATAAATATGTCAAAAAATACAAAGATAAGTACCTGTAAGCGATTGTCTTACTCTGCAAAAGTCAAGCTGAATGTAATCAGCTATGCAAAAGAGCATGGAGATAGAGCTGCAGAGAGACAATTTGGACCTCCTCCCACTGAGTGTATGATCAGTGGAGAAAACAAGAAAATCAACTCCTTAAGATGCCAAAAAAGAAGTCCTTAAGAGGAAAACCAGCAAAATGTTTAAAATATTGATATCTTAATTTTGGGTTGGAAAAGTGGCGGGCATCTTATACATGGGGGTGTCAGGCGGACACTTAAAATATCAGAGGGAACAGTTTGTAATCTATGTGACTATCCACTGTGTGTACACCTGAAACTAATATGAAAGTGTTGAATGCAAACTGTAATAAAAAAAAAAACGGTGATGGTTGATTTTATGTGTGATTAACATTTAAATGGGTACTTTTGTTTTTTACCTTCCATAATGTGGGTGAGCCTTATTTTTTAAGAGTAAAAACTGAAGTTTCCTAAAGAAGAAATTCTACTTATAACAGTGACATCTCCTTTGAACAAACATAAAGAGACACGAAGTGTAGCAATTGATCTTTTGATTTGAGGTTTAAGTCCCTGGTCCTATCCAGATACTTAATCATACTTAGCTTTGGTTTCTTTGTTTGTATAAAGAATAAAATAGTAACATTTACTGAATAGGTTGTTATAAAGATGAAATATGAGAAAACATGTGCTTAGGATAGTGCCTGGCTCAGAGTAAGTACTTGATAAATGTTAGCAGTTATTATTATTAAGGTTACCGAGGGAAGCTGTCAGAGAAGAGTGAGGGGTACATGGAAGGGTAGCTAGTCCCGTTCACTCCCCCGGCCCTTGTCTCCCAAAGCCCACATGGACAGGCGGTCTCTGCTTTTTACCATCTGTTCCTGGGACATTAATACACAATTTCTTATTAAGTGCTGATCTCCTCTCATAGGAACCCAATCAAGATGGAAAGACAGATTCCACATTAAGGACTAAGTCATAGAAGAAACCATTCTTATGGTACAAAGGCCAAGTTCAGCAAATGTTGGTAACATTTAAAACAGTAAAATTATTCTTTTAACACTTAACATGGGGCCTCTATAAAATTTAATCTTTTTCTCCACAATGCAACTTACGGATTTAATTAGAAGTTTTGTTTGCTTCTCACAAGTGAGAAGAATTTTTGCAAGATGATTTGGTTGGTCAAAACCTGTTTCTAAAGCTAGCCAATGATCCCTAGGTGGGGGGATTTTGGTTAATTTATATTTTCTTTCTTTCCTTTTTTTTTTTTTATATGTGTCTGCCTTTCATTAGCTGATTCACCAGAAGGACCCACAAGAGTCATCAGCAGGTTACACACTTACTGAGATTTATTATAGCAAAGGTACATAGCAAAAACAGTAGGAAAAGATATGCATTAACGGGGTCCAGACAGGTTCAACACAGGCTCCCAATGTCATTCATTGTCTGAGGCTACACAGGGTACTCCTCTCGCCCTTTAACTATGGGGACATGTGTGGAATGTGTTTGCACGTGGAAGCCTGTTTGAGTCTCAGAGTCCGAGGCTTTTATGGGGAGCTGGTCACGTAGGTATATTTTGCTACGCAACCACCTATGACAAACAAAACTCAGGACCCTAACAATGAAACCAGGTGCACATTGTCGATTTTGATGTTTGTGCAAAGGAACCTGACAAGCAGGTATAGCCATTGCTCCAGGTGTACAGAACCAACCCATCAATCACTAACAGAAAGAACACTCTAGAGACTGCATTCCCAGCACTGGCCCAGGGTTAACCATGGGTCCCTTGGAGACATGTAAGGAGTAAGCAACCAGATATGCTGTGTTAACTCTTTCCTCTCGGTCTGTATTTCCTAAAATGCCCATAATGAACCAGTATTACTTTTATAATCAGAAAAGTAACCATTAATATAAAGGCACCCACCGTTAATGATTTTCTTTTTTGGTGACTTCATGACGCTGCTGTGTGATCTCAGTACATATCTCTATAATCGCGAGAGCTGCCGAGAGAAGTGAAGTCACCCTCCTAGACGTGTCAGTGATGCCCACGGAGCCTTTTACGGAAAACCACACAGGCCAGGACAGAGCACGTGAGACCGAGGAGGGACCACAGCAACAACACCTGTCAACTTCCCCAACTTAGAGATGAGGAAGTGGGAACACCGAGCAGTTAAAGGACTCACTCACGGTTCTAAATCTTGGGTGTTTTCTATTTAAAATTTCTCTCAGAACTCCTGAAGTGGAATAAGGCAATGTCTGCTTTGTGGCTTCTGATTGTCTTTTATGTGGGCAGAGCTGGAGGAGCCATGACTGGCGGAGCTGCCCGAACCAAGTGTGCATGGTCCCATCTGCTTTAGTCTCAGCCATAGGCTGCCCATCCTTCCCCAGGGCCCTGCCCATGCTATTGGGGTCAGTGGTCCAGTTTGAACCCAGAGATTAGTTCCATCTTCACTAAAATTTCCCCTTCACGGCCTCTTGTAAGTTGGGGGAAGGGATGTCTGTCCCCACGGGACTGCAATTTCCTCGAAGGCCTCCTGGAACCAGGTTATACGGTGGTTATAATTGTGGGTAGTGAAATGAAGTGATCCCAGGTTTGAATTCTGGCTTAGCATCTCAATGGCTTGTGTGATTTGATTACCTAATGGAAATAATAGTACCTCTGTCACAAAGTTATTGAGGGTGTGAAAGGATGTAATAATTACTTAATTTTATTTATTGATTTGAGAGAGAGAGAGAGAGAGAGCGAAACATTGTTCTGTTGTTCCACTTGCTTATGCATTTATTGGTTGATTCCTGTATGTGCCCTGATTGGTGTATCAGGATGATGCTTTAACCAACTGAGCTCCCTGGCCAGGGCAGTAGTAATAATTCTTAACTAGCATAGAGTTTGGCATATTAAAAGTGTTCAATAAATATTAGCTATTATTTTTTAAATAGGTACTGTTTCAGAAAACTATTTTCTGATCTTTTAAAAACAGTTTTATTGAGGTAATTGACATAATATACACTATACATGTTTAAAGTATACATTGTCATAAGTTTTGACATGTGCATACCTGTGAAACAATCACCATGATCATATGCATAACCCCCCAAGGTTTCCTTATATCCTTTTGTAATACCTTTTCCTGTCCTCAGACTATTTCTGTCTGTCTCTACATATCAGCTTACACTTTCTAGACTATTATGTGAATTGAATCATATTTTGACATTTACCCACATTGCTGGGCGTGTCAATTGCTCAGTAGACATACTACAATTTGTTTATCCATTCACATACTGATGGACATTTGGGTTGTTTCTGTTTTGAAGTATTAGAAATAAAAATTCTATGAAGATATGTGTACAAATCTTTGTACAGACATATACTTACATTTGTCCTAAAGTATAATGGGTGGGTTATAAGTATGTATCTGTTTAAGTTTTTAAGAAACTGCCAATTTGTTTTCCAAGCATTCATACTATTTTGCATTCCCACCAATAGTGTATAAGGGGGTCCAGATGTTCCACATCCTCGACAGCGGGAACACCCTCAGGTAGTCTTGCCGTGGAAACGGAGTTATTCAGACAGAGTTCCTGTAGTTAAACACACGAGGGAAATATTGGGTTTCTTTACAATAAGACTGGTTAATGCCTTGTATGCTGGTGGTACCTTCCCACCAGTAGGTTATCATATGTAGTCTCCTCAAACTTCCTGACCATGGAACTCTTTATTTGAAGTGCATCTCTAGCAATTAGTGTTCTACAGAATATGTCTTGGGAAATGCGGTCTCGGGGGCTGCTGGGAAATGTAGATGTTACCATAGCAGCCATACACTAAGCAGTTGATCTGAAATCCCCTTGTGTACCATTTAAGGGGTAAACATTCTGCTTTTCTGGGTTAGAAAGAAAATTATGACAAGAAGCCAGATAGGGAAATTGAAGATACTCAGGATGTGAGCTGACCAAATTATCCAATCAAGGGTTTCTCTAATTTCCCTTTTGGAGTAAATCCAGGGGTGAGACCCCACCCCCCAATCAGCACAGTGGGGACAATTTCTCACAAATGGCTTATAGATCGCTGCATAATCAAGTGCTTTGAAAGGTATTAAGATTATAAAAAGGAGACTTCCTCTTCCACCAGGCTGGGAACATATGCCCAATGAGACCTCAAGGAACCCAGATCTCCTTGCCAAGGATCGCCCTGATATGGTTACCCTGGAGGGCCAAGCGATTCTAAAGACTTGCAAGTGAGTTTATTGGAGCCCTCTGCATTTCCCAATGGGAGGGCAGCTAACTTAATCTAGTAGACAAAACAGAGTAGAGCTGATCATAGGTTTTCTACCCTATTGCATTCCTTTAAAAAAATGTGTGTATTGATTTCAGAGGGAAAAAAGGGAGGAAAGAGAGAGAGAGAGAGAAAGAGAGAAAGAGAGAAAGAGAGAGAGACATCAATGATGAGAGAGAATCACTGATTGGCTGCCTCCTGCACACCCCGCACTGGGGATCCCACTGGGGATCGAGCCTGCAACCCAGGCATATGCCCTGACCAGAAATTGAACTGTGACCTCCTGGTTCATAGGTTGACGCTCAACCACTGAGCCACGCCGGCCGGGCCCCTATTGCATTCCTTTTCACATCTTCTGTCTCCACGCCATCAACATGTAGGCACGAACCTGCCCAGATTCCTGGCCCATTCCTTCCTACGCACAAGGGAAGCCTTTTTCTTGCTCCTCTGGCATCCTCTTCCTGGCACCTTTCCCCAAGTTGTCACCTGCCTAAATCCTGCTCATCCTTCAGATTGCAGCACAAATGTTGTTTTCCCGGTGAACTTTACCTGACTCCTACATACTAGGTTATACTTTCCCCCCATCACTTCTCGTAAGTGTAATTAAAATTATTTAATGATTGTCTCTTCCACTAGCATGTGAGCTGTGTGAGGGCAGAAATAGTTCGACAAGTTCTCTCCCCAACTACCAGCACACAGCACAGAGTAAGTGGCCGTAAGTAAATGTGGAATGGTTCAAAAACCTAGGTGCTGATCATTTAATTCAGGGCTGTTCTGTCTCCCTTTGTCCGAAGTCAAAGTCTTCTCAGTTCCCTTTGTCCAAGGTTCAGATCCTCCCATACTCCCTCCAAGACACGCCTCTAATCTATCCCCTGATCAGAACAGTTGACGTCACTGTATACAGGCTAGTCTCTCAGGTAATCTGGAGCCAAGGAGCCTGGGAAAAGCAGCATTCTCCTAAATATGAGGTTTTCGGGGGAGGAGGGGGCTGGTGGAAGGCAAAGTGGGTAAATGGGGTCAAATACATGGTAACAGAAGGAAACGAGACTTCAGGTGGTGAGCACACAATAGGGTATACAGATGTCAGAATTAGGATGTTGTATACCTGAAATTTATATAATGTCACTAAGTTACCTCAATAGAATTATTTTCAATGAGGTTTTCAGTGCTTGTAGTGGGTCTGAGATTCTGTAATGAATAGCTCATGTGTACTCGCAAAACCCAGCAAGAATGACCATGTAGCTGCGGGCAGCCACGAAGCGGTTATGTTCGCAGGTATGCTGCTGCCGTCACCGGGCACAAGTCCTGGAAAGCTGTTCTGGGTGCGGGCATTCTCTGGAATGCTGGGAACAGGGCTAGTCAGAGGTGGCATAGTTACACTAACTGTTTCAGTCCGTTCCTTGCCTGCCTCTCATCTCTCCCCACAACCCATGTACATACCCAGGCCTGAAGCCTGAGATTTCCTTAGCCCATCTCCAAAGTCAATTGCTTTCACACAGGGTATGGATGTGATTAGGAAACTACGGCTAGGGTCCAAGTAGCTGGAGGTGAGGGCAGCCTCCCTCTTGCACACTCTGGGAGACAGGACTGTTTCTAGTGCGAGGTACTTCGAGGCACTGATGCAGACCTGCATCGTAAGGGGGAGAACAGGCTCTGCCTTTGACAAAGCCGAGTTGTACCCTTGACTTGAAGCTGTTGCGAGGACCTAATGAGATAATGTGATTGCATCCTTTAGGACACTTTATGGTACATCGTTAGTGCTCAAAACATGGTGTTTCACGATTAGGTGCTCCTCGGGTGTTTTCAGAGTAACCTATGCCTCCTGCCTCAGTAACATCACGCTGGCTGTAATGGCCTGCTCATGGCCCCGGTCAGGTGCTCAGTGGGTTAGAGCGTTGTCCCATATGCCAACGTTGCCGGTTTGATCCCCAGCCAGGGAACAGATGGGAGTCAACCAAGGAATGCATGACTGTGGAGCAACAAATCAATGTTTCTCTCTCCCTCATTCCTCCCTTCTTTCCCCCCTCTCTCTTTAAGTCAGTCAATAATTTTTTTTTAATGGCCTGCTCACTTTTCTCTTTCCTCTGCTAGACTAACACCTAGAAAAGTGCCTTCCAGGTCTCACCAGTTCTCATCTGTTGAGTGCTTATCAATCAAGCACTAAGTCCTTTACATGGATTACTTCATTTAATTCTCAAAACCTCATGAAGCTGGGAATTATCATTATCTCCATTTTATAGAGGAAGAAATGAAGGCACGAAAAGGTTAAGTTCATGCAAAAGTAGGGTTTCAGTTGTTCGTATGGAAAATAATACAATAATCAATCAATAATAATTAAGAATAAACAGTTTTTGTGTACTCACAACTGTAAATGTACTTTTGACCCACCCTGTACCTGGCGAGTGGTGGAGCCAGTATTTAAACAGAGCTGGTCAGCTCCAGAACCTGTGCTCTTTACCACTGCACCCCACCTACGCCGCACTCCAATGTATTTTCCTCTTACCTAACATCACCGAGGAACACGTCATCCTGTTGTCTCCTCCTGTGCTTGTGGGGCTCAGTGTTCTGTGATTCTCCTTGTGCTGGCCCAACACAAAGCCTTACACAATGGAAGGCTTCACAATAGCCTCTGCACGTCTAGTGCTGGGTGTGGCTTGCTGGGTTTATGTTGCAATTATGCTCTTTCACAAAAAATCTCTTGGTGCTGTTGTCAGACTCCACACTAGACTCAGTGGCCCGCTGCACAGACCCTGTATGCTCACAACTGTTTTTTTCCTAAAGCAACCGAGAGCTTCGCTTTAGCATGAAGGAAATCACACCAGCTCTAGGCCAGCCGTGGGCAAACTACGGCCCGCGGGCCGGATCCAGCCCGTTTGAAATGAATAAAACTAAAAAAAAAAAAAGACTGTACCCTTTTATGTAATGATGTTTACTTTGAATTTATATTAGTTCACACAAACACTCCATCCATGCTTTTGTTCCGGCCCTCCGGTCCAGTTTAAGAACCCATTGTGGCCCTCGAGTCAAAAAGTTTGCCCACCCCTGCTCTAGGCACTACTGTTACATGTCTCAGGATCTGTCACCACTACAGTTAGGCCTTTCTCAGAGAGCCTGGGTGAAACTGGGGTTTCCTTTCAATATTAGCTGCTCAGATTCCATATGTTTTTAGAAAAACATGTGAACTATACATACAAGAGTATCACAGGTTTTTGGAGTTAAATAAATACAATGAATACTCACGTATAGCCACCACCCCCTCGACAGAATATTATCAGACAGTACCAAGTCCTCCAGGTCCCCCACCCCAGTCACATCCCTCCTCCAGCCCCCCTCGGGTAATGCAATATGCTTTTATTATATGAGAGTATGAATAGAGAGTGATGATTTTCAGATAAATAAGTCAGATGTGATTCTTCAGTCCTTGTTAAGAAAGGTGCTAACAGCAAATGCATATTCAAATTTAGGGTATTTTGAGGTTTCACTGTCTATTCACTCCTATTTTCAGTGAGCTGTTTCCGATTCTAACTTCACAAACCCTGCAGCATAATGGTGTACCGAGAACAGCTGTGTCACAAAATGTGGACAACGTGCAAAATGAATTTTTGCCAGTTGGGGGACAGGCACTTGAATGGCAACAGCTGTCGGAATGTGAAGCTGACAGGGTGCTACAGATGGTGAGGAGCTGTAGGAGGGAAGAGGGAGTATCCCGTTAAGCCAGCACCAAGCAACAAAGAAAAAGTGTTTCCTGCAACGTGTGAGAAACTGGTGTAACTATGTGAAAGAACTTGGCTGTGGTAGTAGGCATCCTACTAAACAGCCTGATGAGTACTAGTGTGCTAACTCATGCAGCCTTTAATCCTTAGAGGAGAGCTACAGGTCCTAGTATTAAAAAATGTGCCCCAACCCAACCAGCATGGCTCAGTGGCTGAGTGTCGACCTATGAACCAGGAGGTCACGGTTCGATTCCTGGTCAGGGCACATGCCCGGGGTTGCGGGCTCAATCCCCAGTGTGGGGTGTGCAGGCAGCTGATCAATGATTCTCTCTCATCATTGATATTTCTATCTCTCTCTCCCTCTGAAATATATATATATAAATTTTTTAAGTGCCCCAAACACCAAACTATTGAGAACTAGTACTTCAACCAATAGGCATTTCTGAAGCGGTTTAACACGTTTTTATCACTTACTCCTGCCACTAATGCACCCTCTGAAATAATTTCACTGTCTCCTCCCCCCCGCGGTTACTGTGATTTAGAGTCATGTCAGCCCAGGTCTGGAGGAAATAAAATGCAATTGTACCATAGATTTGGTAATGTTTGTATGCAGCAGTTGAAAGAAGCCACCCTCTCTCAACAAAAAAAAAACTGGAAATAATTTCAGTGCTACTCAGTTTATGAGAGGATTAAGTTAGGAAAAAATTTGGAACTTTTAAGGGAAATTGCTTTCAGAATTGGGGGAAAAGAGACACAGGTCATGAGGCAGAAACTGTTGGCAAGATGCCCAGAAAAGTAGGAAACCTTATTCCCCTCTCTCCTTCTCGAAAGAGCTTCTCTATCCCCACAGAAAGCCTGGCTTCCTGTCCGACTGAAATGTGCTCCCTTCTAGCTTTGGGATTTGCTGAAGGCCATGCAGCTGCAATGAAGTGACTTGGATGCAGTATAAGAACAAATAATATATGTGAACCAAAGGATCAACTTTGAGGCTAAGACATGATTTTCAGGACAAGTTTTTTATCTCAGGAAATAAACACAGAAAATCTTCACTCGTATTTTTTGTTATAGTTAGAACCACCATATAATTTATCCTTCAAACCAGGACACTTTTGAGAATACATTGCGTGTGCTAATAATAACTATGCCTGAACAACATAAACCAGAATCGTTCCAGGAAAACTGGAATATCTGACCACTTACAGTGCAAGGTTGATGTTCAATAAATGTTAATGTATTGTCATGTTGTGTAACATTTAGCCCTCAAACTTGACAAACTAAAAAAAAAAAAAAAAAAAAGGAACATTCATATAGATACTATTCAACGTGTATTCTTTTTGTTATGCCCAGATTTCAAGATCCCCAATAGACCATCAGGGAGCCAGCCAAGTCCGATGCAAAAGCAGAGAGTCTTTTATTATTATTACAGACCCAGGTCTGGCTCTCAGCCTCCACTGACACGGCGAGACGAGATAGACGACCGTGGGGAAAAATGGGGTTTTAATAGGGGGGTGGAGTGAGGGGAGGAGAGATGACCGTGGGCCCTGCCGATTGGCCAGGCGCAAGTGGGGCCTTGTTACACAGGCTATGGCGCGCACGTCCTTTGATTGTCATTGGTCAGTTTAAAGAAATCCCGGGCGTGGCCAGCAGAGGCCTGGGCCTCCGGGAAGAAGGTACCTTCCTGAGCACATGGCTGCTGCCCCAACATGGAGGATACGGGGCAAGATGGAGGGCATAGCCCTCGCCCTTTCACTTTTAGTTATGCAAATACACTAAATAGACCCCTTTGTCTAGGGAAGGAAGAATGTTCCATTTTCCTGTGGTACTTTGAGCAATATTATCTGTGTTACAGTTAATAAGGAGCACAGGAAGCTAGTCAGTTGTACCAAATCATTGCAGAACTGTGCTGAGCTCACAACTCTGCCCCTCAAATCCCCAGCAATTGTGCTGCTCACTGAACCGTGAAGCTTGCCATCTAGAACTTGGTGGGATTTCTATCACGGATGCCCCCAAAGTGGAGAGTTGTTACCACCTTTCAAATAAGAAATCTCGTGAAAGCCTTGGCTGGGTAGCTCAGTTGGTTAGAGCATCATCCTGATACACCAAGGTTGTGGGTTCCATCCTCAGTCAGAGCACGTACAAGAAGCAACCAGTCAATGCATAAACAAGTGGAACAACAGATCGATGGCTCTCACTCTCCCTTCCTCTCTCTCTAAAATCAATGGGGGGAAAAAATCTCATGAAGTTTGTAAAGAGGTTCTTCCTAGTTCACATTACTATACTCCTTTTTGTACCACTTCTATAAAAAGCTCAAGTACAAGTCCTGATCATTAGTCATGTACTTTGGTCTTTTTTTGGTAAAGATTTCTTTGGGCATTCAAGGGATCCAGGTATTAAGCATAGTCCTTGGGATTTTTGTGTGTTACGGTAACTAAGCAACAGTGGAGATGTTTTAACTTAGCATGTCCTGTGTTGGCAAGTTTAAAAAAGAACTGTCAGGCCATACTTGGCAGAACCTCCCTTGGACTCCCCCACCGTCTATACAGTTTCTGTACATCTTGGCTGCTCATCCACTGCTAACAGAGACCTCTTCTGTCTCAGCCACTCTGACAGCCTTGCTTGAGTCTTTCCCCTGCAGGGCAGCTGGACACCCAATGTCTTCAATAACTGGCAGGACTGGAACTAACTAGGGGTCTGATCATTCAGTAGCTTTTACAATTCTCACATCCACATCTTAAATCTACTCTTAACTGCTACCCCTTGGACATTATTTGCTTTTGCTTAAGAAAATATAACTAAGTCCTTCGTTTAAGAACTGTGCCAAGCCACTAAACTGGAAGGACATACATCTCAAACATAAACACTAGCTTTTTAAAAGTGAATATCCAATAAAACTCATTCAGTGACAAAATGTGTGAAAACGTCTGCTACAAAACGTTCGATGGACATACCTTCCAGGTGTACAATTCTGGAAACAGAATTACAGCACTAAGGCAGCCATGGCAGGAATATATAATAGAGAACCTGTTCGTAGGAAAGCAGCATTCTGCAGTGTAGTGGTTTACAGCAAAAACTGTGATATCAAGTTGCACACAAGATTCTGTTCCCTAACATATGACCTATGTGGTATCTATAGCTTAGCCTTAGTTTCATCATCTGTAAATTGGGGATAAGAACTGTCCTTGTCTTAGAGGTTTGTTGGGAGGCTTAACCAAGACTGTTCTGGGTTTAGTAGTGTCAACTAGACTTATTTCTGTTTCCTCCTAGAGTGCATCTCAAAGGCAGGAGTGTTAAAAATTGATGTAAAATATACCTAAGAGCTCTCATTATTAGCTGCCAGGACATGAAACTGTAAGAATAAGGACAATACCTGAAGCTCAATTTAACTTGGCCTACCTAAGAGTTTAACTGGTTGAGTGTTATCTTAGCAGTTTCCCAAAGCTTTGGAACCTCCTCAGTGGTGTTTTAAGAGGACAAGTCAGGATGTCTGGTGGATGAGAGAAGGCAAGGATCTAAACTGGTAATCAAGGAACTGCATAAAAAAAGTATTGGAAGCTTGAACAAAATGTAATCTTGTGGAAAAATCCTAAATATTTATGACTAAAGAGCTGGTGTCATCATTTTATGTAGTATGACCATGGGAATTTAACCTCTTTAAAGGTTTCTTTTTTTATTTTAGAAAAAAGAGTATCTTTTAAATCTAAGTGAGCTTTAAGGAATGCTAGTCTAAATAACCATTTAAAATTGTCTAACATAAAACATGACCATAGCAAAAACTTAACAAAATGTTAAATTTCCTCATTTCTTATGTGACACTAACATTTTAAGCATGGCTTAGAATTCTAGATGGCCTGAGATCCTATTATACTTGTGAATCTGATTAAGATTTTAGCAAATCTCAACTAGGAGACATCGTTATCTATTTTTAAAATTTAAAAGCAGCAAATTTTTGTCTCCCCAAACAACTTATCTTTAAGTGCTATAGAGCAAATGTGTACCCCACCAAATTCATGTTGAAGCACTAATCCACAATGTGAGGTACTGGGAGATGGGACCTTTGGGAGGTAATTAGGTTAGAACAGGCCACGAGGGTGGGGCCCTTATAATGGGATTAGTGCCCTTGTGAGAGACATCAGAGAGCTTCAACAGAAGTCTCCCTCACTTCCCAGCCTCCAGAACTATGAGAAAGAAATTAATCTTGTTTAAGTCACCCAGTCTGATATTTCGTTATGGCAGCCCAAGTTGACTAATACAGTAGGTAAAATACATGAAGTGGAAGAACAGACCTGGCTAGGTAGCTCAGCTGGTCAGAGGGCTGTGGTGATATGCCAAGGTGTCGGGTTTGATTCTTGGTCTGGATACATACGAAAGTTAACCAATAAATGCATAAATAAGTAAAACAACAAATCAAAGTTTCTCTCTAAAATCAATAAAAATAAAGTTGAAGAATGGGATTGCTCTAGTGAAAGCAGGGAGCAGAAAGGAAGTAAGCTTTACCTGCTTGGTCCCCTCCTCAGCTGGAGCCCCAGGGCACCACAAAACACAGTATAAAAAGTTTAATGCACCAGCATAAAAACCTGCCCAAATATGAATAATGCTGAAGTGCTACAGACACAAACTCTAGGAGATGGCCCAAATTCTCTTCTGGTATTGAAATTCTATAGCATCGCCTTATTGAAAATAAGGCGATGCTAATAGTTAGGATTCTATATTGCTTTACAGATTTGCTGCAAAAGGGTGCTAAGTTTTAGTATGGTGGTAACAAAAGAAGCTGCTTGGGCCTTGGCTGCTGTGGCTCAGTTGGAGAGTTGTTCTTTATACTGAAAAGTTGTGGGTTCCTGGTCAGGGCACATACCTAGGTTGCAGGGCACTTACGGAAGGCACACAATGTTCTCTCTCACATTGATGTTTCTCTCCCCCTCTCTAAACCAATAAGCATGTCCTTGGGTGAGGATTAAAACACACCAAACCTACTTGGGTCAGGTACCCAGGAAAGAATGCTTGTTAAAGCAATGTCACTTCACAATGGGGGGGAAAACTGCCATTCCCAAGTGGTCTTATATCTCACAGCTTCATCTTATTTCTCACAGCTTCTAGGGCAGTGGTCGGCAAACTGCGGCTCGCGAGCCACATGCGGCTCTTTGGCCCCTTGAGTGTGGCTCTTCCACAAAATACCATGTGTGGGTGTGCATGTACAGTGCGATTGAAACTTCCTGGCCCATGCGCAGAAGTCGGTATTTTGTGGAAGAGCCACACTCAAGGGGCCAAAGAGCCGCATGTGGCTCGCGAGCCGCAGTTTGCCAACCACTGGGGGATATGAAATAAGACAACAAATGCAATTTAAAAAGTTAATAGTTGCATTTTGTCCAATTATAAGGCAAAAAGCAGAACTCCCTTTCCAAAGCACAACATACTATAAATTATTCATTCATTCACAGTCCCTTCACAGTGGGGTTAAAGAATGGCCAGTAACCCCACACCCTCTGTGGAAAGGAAATGGCAAACTATACCAAATTCAAGAGTGTGATTGTCACTAATGGTACAGCAGTTAGGGAAAGAGCAAAACTGTCTTTCATAAAAGAAAGCAGGGATGGTGGCAGCTGGGGCAGATAGGAAGGGTTCCCTAACTTTGTATATAGATAACTTGGTTACAAAGAACAGCTTGGCCTTGAAGGGAGAAGAGGAAATCCTCACAGTGGCACAAGTTGCTAAAAGAGGGTTTGTGGAGGAAGGGTTGTTCCCAGAGTGCCTATATAAATGCCTCTGAATGCAGGTCACACACAGAGGGGTGACTCAGGCCCTTTGTCTTTCTTTCTGTCAATAAATTTGCAGTTAATTAGGCTCTGGACTTGCTCGGGTAAGCCCAGAATTGGGCCTAAGAATAAAATACATGGAAAAACTGTGAAGCCATGAAAATACATTTTTTTTTAAAAGTTTTCAGGTATAATACACAAAAGCAAAAAAGTTTATCTTTAAAAATATCAAGTATCACATCCATTGTCTAGTCCTAATTATAATTACTTCTTAAAGCAACATTTGTCTTTGTTTACAAATACAGCAGCAGGTGATAAAACCTAACGTCTCAAACACATTGCTTACAGTTCATAATACAAATGTATATGTCTCAAATCACATTCTAGGCAGTTTAACTTAAAATGCATAGACAATTACATACATTAAATTTGTCATTAAGTCAATGGAAAAATAACAATATCAAGAAAAAAATACAGAAAACCTTTATAGAGCACAAAGAAATCAAGTTTACTTAATGGCAACAAATCAGTATCCGCTAATCAATGACAGGCAGTGAAAGTGCCTTCATCCAGGGGAAAGTAAGGAGGAAAAACATCCCATTACTTTGCATGCTTGAAAAGTTATACTGACAAAACCATAGTCTTGGAAAACACTAACTTCTTACTTCAAAAAGAAAAAAAACGTATAGGCATACGTTGCTCTTTAAAATGCCCAAAGGCTGGTGTATAATTTCCACCAGCAGGAATACCAAAATATGTTGATGTAGGTTAAACTGATAACGGGCACACTTAATGAATTCTGTGATGCCACCCCTAGACTGGGACCCTCTCAAGGACAGGCATTCGCTTTCATCTCTATATCTCTGCATCTGGCAAAGCACCTTGATCACAGACATTTAAGTGTCTGCTGGATGAATGCAGTTCTCAGTAATAGTCAAAAGCCAGAAGATTGCATGGCATTTCTTTAATACTGATCATTTTATTGGCAATTTTTATTTTACTTGGTAGAATTCTGAAAATAAAGTGTCTTCATACTAAATATTGCTCTATTAGGATTAAATTATAGTCTTCCCTAAAAGCCATCCACCACTTTCTAAGTGCGTCAGCATGATTCATCTGAGTTGAGCCTTCTGCTTTTCAAAAACGTTAACACTGGAAGGTCTGTGCTCAGGTTTAATTCCCAGGATTTATAGCTGTGGCACTTAAATAAAACCAGCACTAGATTATTCAGGGTAAGGAAGGAAGACATGGCACTCATTGTTTACAAGTGTAGGCAACTGATTGATAGGCAAACTAGGCACAGTATTTTATTGAACCTTTGAGAACTATGTTCACCTACACAAAACTTCAAAAGCTGTACATCTGAGTACAATAGGTAGCACTAATTATTTATGAGGTAAAATATGGGCACAACTGACTTCTTTCCCAGAAAATATTCTAATATTCCATTGTAGTGGTATGACAGACCAAGGCCAAAAACTCACCCTTTTTCTTCTCTGTTCTATTACTGTTATCTACTCAAAACAATAAACAGTAAAATGGACAAAGAAGGGAGGAAGCCCTTGGGTAATTAAAAATGTCTTGTTTTTTCCAGCTAAGAGCCATGGACTGCGGTGATCTCACCAGGCACAAGCTCCTGCGAATATACTTTGAATACACTAAGACATGCAGATAGCATCATAGAGCTGAGCCCCCAGAGTGGGCCCAGTGGGGAGCAGCCAACTCAAATGGAAACAGAAGAGACAGAAGCCAGCTCGCATGGGTCCCTGATCGCAGGCAATTTTTCTAGAGAAGAGGAACTGTCTTCCCAGATGTCCAGCTTTACTGAGGCCGTGACTCAGAACAGGGAGCTGGAGGAGAGGACCATGGGAGAGCTCAAGGAGATTAAACAGCAAGGGCCAAGGGCCAGGCTGGCTTGAGCTCTCCAAGATGACGGAGCAGCCAGACTATGATCGGGAAACCTTTGTGAACAAGGCAGAGCCTGTCTTGGCTCAGCAAGCCAAGCACTTCTCAGCCCTGCAGCAAGAAACAGCCTCAGTCACTGCAAATATAGATTGTTTGGTTAAAAAAAAAAGTTTTGTCTGTTTCTGCATAATCAATATATAGCTTTAAACAAAACAGGGCTGAGGAGTCAGAGCTGCAAGCAGCCATCCTCAAGCATGAAAAGGTGTCCGGCCGAGTCCAGCAAAGACAAGCCAAGATATTAAACTTGTTTAAGGCGCCTTGATTCTTGGAAACTGAATGTGTGAATATAAGGTCCAAAGTTTAATTTTTCGTTGTCATTTTATAGGTTCAACATTTCAAAGTCTAACATTCGAACTCCAGAAACACTATTCTTAAACACATCTCAGCTATCTCCATCAAATTTATTTTAAAATTCTTGCTCTTCAAGTCCAAATGCCAACATATTCCACACTTCACATTCCCTTAAGACTAACAAGTAGTCTTCCATAAACTCATCTTAGCCTAGCATGACTTATTTTTGAAAGCAAATTATTCCTTTGTAAAAAGAAATCTTCCTTAGATGCTTCCCCCACCGAAATGTCTGATTTTCTTTACTCCACCCTGAACCTAAAAATACTTTTTGCCCAGAGTACCTTTGAGAATTGAGAACCTCTCCCCCGATTTGAGAAATGATTCTCTAAAGAATTGCAAATATAGAAGCAAATTCTGTTCCCTTTGATTTCCATTTTTCCGTAAAAAAAATTTTTTAAAAAAATCCCATTGGAAAGTCTTGTAAAGCAAAGGTTAAAATGCAGTATTGTCTAGGGCGCAGTGTGGGTCACTAGCAAAGTTAATATACTTATTGGGAATAGTAATTCCAAATCTTGTGTTCATGGTCTTTCAAATCCTTTAACAAAAGATTTTCTCCAATAATAAACGGGCTCCTCAGTTACAGACTCCCAAACTTGCTACCTCTTCTTCTTTTAGTCAAACATCATCCTTTCTAGTGTTACATTAATTATCCCATCTTAAGCCGGAGTTGTCAACTTAGTCCTAGTACAGGACAACCAAAATAAGCTTAAGGAGTGATATATTTGCTGCCATCTTACTTTTCCTCATTTTATGCCTCCAGTTAGCTGACATGATACTGACTGATTATTTAAGATATGACACTTTCTAAGGCTACCTGCCTTGTGAATTGGAGGCTACCTTGACAACAGATACCCAAAGTGTTGTAAATAGCTGCCACTTGGCCTTGCAAGGAGGTGAAAGATAAAAAAGACCATTTGTGCCACTATGTAAGAACTGTCTAACAACATTCACCAGACTGAAAATATCTAAACAAATTAGTTTCAATTCTGTAAGCTTGAATCTATCTTCTACTTTAAAGGGAGGTTTATACACTGACATTTTCCTCCCAAAGGTGACCATCTTGCTTTCGTAAAAGGAGGTAGCTATCAAATCATTAAATTGGCAGCATTTGGCATTCTTGACATTTTAACTATAAGAAAAATAAACTACTAAATATTTCTAAGCAAAAACAAGAGTTCTAGCATAAATTTGTCTTATACTGATGAAGAAATTAACAATACATTTTAGTAACCCAATGAATATATTAAGTTTCAAAAAGTTATTTCAAGAATAACATGGTCAGTTCTATCCCAAAATTAAGAATCTGATTTAAAGATAAGGTGCCAAGAAACTACTCAGACTATTTTGGTGGTTAAAACAACACTTATTTAAGTAATACAATCACACTTCTTTAAACTCAATTGCAGAGATCTACACTTTATTATTTTCAGTGTTAGAGTAAAAGGATAATTTTTAAGGATGGCACTTAAATTCTACCTATTTACCTGTCAACAAATACAGAACTGAACTGTTAGCTGTAAGCACTTTACAAACAGATCCAGGAAACTATGCAAGAGACAATGACATAGCTTAACCAGACTCTGACAGATCATATTTTGACCAACTTGTACAAAGAGAACAGTCATGCCTGTGTGACTAAGGTTCTTTAAACATAACTGCTACATGTGTTTATGATAGCCCCTAGAGTGTGCCAGTTTTCCGTATCAGGGAGGAATTAAAGGATGTGCTCCTAAAAAACTGAGGAAGAAGGGGCTATAAGGAAGGGACTGTGTGGAAGAGTGATGTGTGGGAATACAAATTACTTGTCCTTATGAAGCAACGCCTAAGGTTGCCTCTATTGTGAGGTTCAAGACAAAGGAGAGAATTATTTCCTTCCTTGAGCTCTTCTCAAAGCAATATGGACATCTCAAGCTATTCTAAAGCAACACAGAGATCACCAATGCTTTAAGAGTATAATTTACATACATGCTGGCCTGCATTAAAAAGAAGTTTCCACAAATGGCAGATTTAAGAGCTGTTTGACCCATTTGGTTAAACGTAAAACAAATCAGGTGAAATTCAAAATGAAAGCTTTAACTAAAATTTCAAGAAAAATTAACACTTCCTAATAAACTCAACATCTGATAATAATTACTGCCAGTTTTAAAATGTATATTCAAAACATAACCTCAAGAGGACTATGTTTATTTATTCTATGGATAGAACAGCTCAAGATGTTGAGAGGCATAATTTTTTAAATTATGACAATGAACATTTTCAAAGTGTGTTCATTTAAAGAAAAAGTGATTATAGAAAAATACTTGAAATAATTTGCCAATGAGGTTGCAGGTTCTAACAATAATCCACACATCATCTTAAATTTTTAAATTTGTAGTTTCATAATTTAAACAAATCCAAAATTTGTTTTAAACAAATTATATCAAAGAGCTATTCAATATACTTATTTTCACTTTCCATAAAAACTGAATAAAAATCACATTTGAATGATTTACATTTTTATCTGATTGTATCCATCTGATATATTATACATCCAAGTACAAGAGGCAGATATCTTCTGAGAGGTGCAAGAGTTGTTCTTTCATGAATGCCCTCTAATAGTGAAACCAGCAATTTTTATATATGCATTCATGTGCATATATATGTACTTCAAAAAGCAAAGCGTCATCTCTTCATCCATTAACTTAATGGTAAGACTGCAATAGAAAAAAAAAAAAAGTAAACTTCTAGATTTTGTAAATGGAGTTTAACTCCTGGCTATGGCTTAAACTTATTGCTTAATAAATCCAAACAGCAAGCCATCCCACTTATTTTGGCATACAATTTACAAAAATAATTTTTAAAGCGAATATATAGCAAAAAGTTAAAATAATGAAAAGAAGCGTTGGAGGTACTTAACTAAGATTTTCTTCCTTTACAGTTGAGGTAGATGTTTAGTTAATCTAGTTGGAGACTGATTATTTTGTTAAGAGTAAATAGATTTTTTCCCCCCAGAGAGAATCCTGACTGTTTGAATACTCACTTAGCTTACTTCATGGGAGAAGTGGGCTGCTTCTCTATATTGTCATATGCCCTAGACAAGCTCCTCAACTAAGATGTCAACAATACTCCAGTTTGGCTGACAGACAGTAAAGCATAAAGCATTACACATAACTGACAATTCAGAACAGTGGTTAGGACCTTGAGCTGAATGCTGCTAAGAATCTAACAAAACTTTGGCTAAAAAACACTATGGAAAGTTGCACCGAAGACCGGCAATGTTACATATTCACTGCCCTGGATGACCTAAAAATCTACCTCTAGTAACTGTTTCTTCGGTCTGCTTCTAACAGAATAAAGTTTGTGTATAAATGTTATATAAAAATAAATATAATGAGCTCTGGCCAGGTAGCTCAGTTGGTTAGAGCATCATCCCGATGTACCAAGGTTGTGAGTTTGATCCTGGTTCAGGGCACATTCAAGAATCAACCAATGAATGCATAAATAAGTAGAACAACAAATTGATGTTTCTCTAAAAAAAAAAACCAAAACTCAATATAATGAAACTGTATACCACTGATAAAAAAAAAGACCAAAACTCAATATAATGAAACTGTATACCACTGATTCATCATCTAAAAAAAGGAGAACTGGACTTATTTTGAAGCTTTTGTTAACAATTACACTATTAAAAGGTGAGTACAGCTAAAATATATAGTACTGAATGTCAACTACAACCAGAAAAAAAAAGATCTACCTTTGTATCAAGCCAGCCAGGCAGAGATTGCTATTATTGATCTGTGCTTTGGTGTGATACTGTATTATTGAGAAATGTTTTTTAAAAGTCTAATGTAATGCATCTCTCACTTTACCTCAAAAATGCTGTTGAGGACATTACTTACTACATTACAATGACTTTGAGGACCTTTGGAAAATTTTTCTTTTCATTTTTAGTACTGGGAATACCATAACTGTTTTTATCTTTTTAAACGCTTTACCTGAAATTTGAAATTTACTCTACACATACCCACCCACCTTTTTCTTAGAAAGTTTAAAAAGCTTTCTAATCCTCCATCACAAACTGGAGACAAGTAGTCTTTTAGTTGTGCATGACTATTAGTGCACGTTAAATAACAAATTAAACACTCACATGGGGGCCACCAGGCATTGGTGGAGCACCAGAAGGTCCTGAAGGCACTTGAAAAGGATTATTGGGTGTGGGATAGAGTCCTGGTGTGGGATATGATCCTCCAGGGGCAGGATATGGTGCTGGTGGTCCCCAGGCTCCTGGTGGAACAGTGCCCCATGGAACAGGCGGTGCTGCCCCTGGTGCTTGGGGAGGAGGAGGTGTGGGATATGGCCCTGGATATGGCATATTAGGGGTAGGATACTGCCCTCCCATTCCTGGTGCCCAAGGTCCAGAAGACATGGATCCCCATGGACCTAAAGGACCAGCTGGATCGGTGGGAGCACCATATGGTCGCGGAAGCTCTGGAAAGGGCATATTTGGTGTAGGATATGGCCCTGTGGGGCCAGGACCTGGCACAGTTGGGGCTGGATAAGGACCACCAGGCGGGGGGCATGATGGTCCAGACGGAGGAAAGTGTCCTGGGGGTCCTGGAGGTGGTCCAGTGGGAGGCACAGAGGGATACATTCCTGTTGGTGCTGATCCGAAAGGCACAGTGGAGGGTGCTGCACTCGGTGGGAGTCCAGATGGCACAGAAGGTGGAGCGCTTGGGTTATTCCAAGGGTTGGAACCTGGCCAGCTTTGAGGAGGTTGGCTAGGTTTTGTATTGCTCACAGCAGTTTTGGCAGGGGAGTGGTCAGGTAGCGCATCTGCCAACTGCAATACAAAAAAGGCATGTCTTACCGATCTTATTTAGGAATAAGTCACGCCAAACATGATTATAAACCTCTATAACATCTTCAAAAGCGAAGCTGTTCAGTTTAAAAACAATTCATTTAATACAAAACTTGAGGGGTTATCCTGAATATCAACTCTGCAGTGCAAAATTCTCAAAGAAGCTCAAGTTTTCTAAATACAACTAATTAATGCATTGTAGATTTGAATCTTGCTTTACATCAAATAAGTTACATTATTTCTCTGAAAGTTAGCTTCCTCAAAAAATAGTTTTAGGGTTAAACTTGAGGCTTAAATGAGATAATTTATGTAATGCAGTTAACACAGTGCCTGGCATTTAATTTTTAATGAACGCTGGCTATTATTAATGAGGTTAAAAGAGAACAGAACACTTAAAAATTCTTTACTTAAGGATTCATATAGAAATACTTCAAAATGTATTTTCAAACGTTATATATAAGTAAATTAGGACAAATAACCTATCAAAATCACATACCACCATCACCTCTAACCCACCAAAACCCAAGAATCACAGAATTCTTTTAAATGGAAAGAATTATGGCCCACTATTAGGACTATGTTGTTTTCTTAAGAGCTAAAAACTTATAAAGAATAAGTGCATCAACTTACCGAAAATTCATCAGACATTTTCCTAAAAACAAAAACAGAAAGAGAGGAAGAAAAAGAAAGGAAGAAGGAATATTTCAAAACCAGTGCTTACTATTTCTTATATATTCTTTAAGGAAGTTTCTATGCATACATTATTTTTACTTAAATGGAATCTTACTCATTCTTGTAAGGGGTTTTACTTTATATAAAAAAACATTTCCGTAACAATTCATACAGCTCTATCAACTTTATCCCTTTTTACTGCCTGCACATCATACGAGAGTGATCCATAATTTAGCTGACACACTCATGTTGGTGACAGTTTAGGTTTGCTTGCATTTTGTGTTTGAGACAATGACAGGGTGAACATGTCCAAATACTTATTTTTGCTCACTCATGAGTGAGATCTATCACCAGGAAAAAGTACTAGAAGCAAAATTTCCAGTCAACAGGTAGTTATCTAAATTCCATCTCAAAAGTCTATGCCAATTTTAAAGTCCCTTGCCCATTTACACTGCCTACCTTTCCCTTCTAACTCCTCTTCTCCACTGGATATTATTAAATTTATAAAAATTGTTTTCAATTATGGTAGACTGAAATTGGCATCTTGCTTTAACTTAGATTTCTTTAAGTTGAAAGTAGAGCATCTTTTAAATTTAATACTTCATTTATACTTCTTTTTCTGTAAATCTGCTCATGTCCTTGGACTTTTATCAATTTTAAGTGAACATTTAATAAAATTCAAGGATCTTTGAAGTGTAAGGTCAATAGTGTCTAAGATACAGAACATTTCCCTTACTTGAGAAGGTTTACTCATGCTCCGTTCCAATCAACTCCCCTTCTACCCAGCAATCACTTTCTGACTTAGTTTTTGCTTGTTCTTAGACTTCATATAAACAGAATAAGACAGTATGCAGTCTTTCGCCTTTGATAATTTTACTACTTAGTAGTACACATCTTTCTAAAAAAAAAAAAAAAAAAAAAAAAAATTGTAAGATAGTAAGGAAATTAGCTAGCTCTGTCATACATGAGACAAAAAGAATTTATCCCGAGTTCCTTTTATCTGTAGATCCTTTAAATGGTATATTTAGGCACTACAAATATTTTTAATTTCGTGTAGTCAAACTTATCAATTTTTCAACTACATGTGGCTTCTGTCTTATAAAGGCTTTGCCTACTCCAAGTTTTAAAAATGTCACCAACCCTGGTAGGTGTGGCTCAGTTGGTTGGAGCACTGTCTTGTGCACTGGAAGGTATTGGGTTCAGTCCTCAGTCAGGCACATACCTAAGTTGCAGGTACCATCCCCGGTCAGGTGTGTATGGGAGGCAATGAATTGAGGTATCTCTCTCAAATTGTTGTTTCTCTCCCCAACTACTCCCCAAAATATCACCTATGCTTTCTTACTGTATTTTTATAGGTTAACTTGTTTAAACTCTTTTTGTTCTTCCAAACAATTATGGAATAATCTATCTTTTCTCAACTTACTTGACAACCTACCTTTAACACATTCTACTGTTATTAACAACTAATTAACCCTGGTCAGGTAGCTCAGTTGGTTAGAACATCATCCCGGTATTCCAAGGTTGTGGGTTCAATCCCTTGTCAGGGCACATACAAGAACCAACCAATCCTGTATAATAGAGGTAATATGCAAATTAACCCTCACACCCTCACAAGATGGCTGCCTACAACCAGGCAGACAGGGGGGATTAGTGAGGGATGATCAAATGACTGAACAGCAGGCTGTGTGGGGCGACCAGGCCGGCAGGAGGTGCAGTTGGGGGGCTATAAGGCTGGCGCGGGCAGTTAGGAGCGACCAGGCCAGCAGGGAGGGGGCAGTTAGGGGCGATCAGGCCAGCACAAAGAGGCAGTGAGAGGCAATCAGGCTGGCAGGCGGGGGCAGTTAGGGGCGACCAGGCAGGCAGGCGAGCGATTAGGAGCTAGTGGTCCAGGATTGTGAGGGATGTCCGACTGCCAGTCGGACATCCCCCTAGGGGTCCCAGATTGGAGAGGGTGCAGGCTGGGCTGAGGGACCCCGCCGACCCACTCCCTGTGCATGCATTTAATGCACTGGGCTCTAGTGAATGCATAAATAAATGAAACAACAAATCAATGCCCCCCCCCTTCTCTCTCTATAAAATCAATCAATAAAAAAACCCCTAAACCAATGTTTATTGAACATCCATGGAACAGACACCACGCTAAGTGCATAATCTCATTTAACAGCCAAAGAGCCCCACAAATGCAAATCCTATTACCACCCCGTTTACAGCTGAAGAAAAGGAGGCTTATCAAGTTAACTTACTTCAGGTCACAGAGCTAGTGATCAGTAAGAGAAGGGGTTCAAACCCAGGTACAGTCTGATTCCAGAACCAAGCCTCTTTACCAACAGGCCTCCATCATATCCCACAGGTATTGTGGACTCTATTCTTTTCTACTTATCTGCATCATAAAATTCTATCTTAATTATGGAAGCTTTAATTTTTAATACATTTTAATGTCAGTTGCCCTACTGTTACTGTTCTTTTTTGTAAAATTTCCTAAATATTTTCATATTTACATTTCCCCGGTCATTTTGTAAAAAAAAATTCTGTAAAGTATGTTGGGTGTTCTGGTTGGAACTGCATTAAATTTACGGATTACTTCAGGGGACACTGATATATTTAAAATATCAAATCTTCTCATTCAAGAACAAGGTATGTTTTCCTAGTTTCCTTAACTGTCATTTATCATCACTCAGTTTTAAAAAATGTCTCCTACACATTTCTTGAGAGATAAATTTCTAACTGGTAAACTTTTTCTTGTGGTTATAAAACTGGCTCTTTTATTTCACTTTATTTTCTAACTGGTTGTTCATACACGGGAAAGGCTTTTTAAAATTTTAGTGTATTACTTTTGTAAGTAGCGAATTACTGAATTACTTTATTCTTCAAAGTTTCTCAGTTAATTACCTGGATTTCCAAATAGAGAATTATGGTATTTGCAAAAAATAATTTTACCTTCTCTTTTCCATATTTATAGCTCTTTTCTCTTTTGCATCAACTAGGACTTAAAACAAAGAAATGTTAAATAGTGAGAGTAAGCACCTAAGTTTTGTTCCCAAATCTCCTGGGACTGCTTCTAATGTTTTAAGTTAATTCTCATTTTTAGTTTGAGATTAACTTAATTAATTAATTAATTTTTAGTTTGAAATTTAAAAGATCTTTTGGCATCTAATAAGTTGATCTTATTTTTTCCCTGCCCCAATCA